>NW_022196903.1:88513245-88523667 GCF_008632895.1 Mastomys coucha | reverse complement strand
AGAAGAAGAAGAAGAAGAAGAAGAAGAAGAAGAGGAAGAAGAAGAAGAAGAAGAAGAAGAAGAAGAGGCTGTCCAAGAAGGAGGAAGAATATTTTGTGAGCCATCATGTGGGTGCTGGGAATCAAAACCAGTTCTCTGCAAGAGAAAACAAGTGTTCTTAACCACTGAGCCATCTTTCTAGCCCCAGAATGTTTTTAGTTAATGCCACAGGGGAGATTTTTGAAGATATATGTATTTAAAATAGGCAGGTTGTGAATGTGACTCTATAGAAGTGAACTGGGAACTTGACTCTGAAGAACTTAGGATGTGAATTTCCGCTAATAGCTTGGAGATGCATTGAGCCAATTTTTCTGACTGGGCTCCAATGAAGCACCTCTGTTTTGATCCCAGCACCAGTGGATGTGCTGCACAAAACCTGCTCACTTCACTCTTCAGTACTATGTAATAGCTTTGCTGAGTTAATCAATCAAAATCCGAGTCTGTAATAGCAAAACTAAGGAGTCTGCCACTAAATTGGTTTTAATTAACTCTGCTCTGAGGTTATGTCTCACTAGCTATTAGACATGAAGAACTTCTGTTAGGTGCATAATTTTAAATCTGTAGCATGTACTTGACAGCATCTCTACTATTCCCACCAGAATGCTATCAAGAAAAGCACTACTTTAAAAACAAACAAACAAACAAAAAAGGCATTGAACAGGTCTTAGAGAAATTATACAAATACTGTGTAGCACTGATAAATCTGTAAGAAGTCACTCTGGTGACAGGATCACCAAGCTATTTTAGTTTTATATATGTGAAGAACTTAAAACCCTGACTGCAGTGCTGGGGATTGAACTCGTAGCTTCAGATATGCTTGGCAAATGCTCTGCCAACTCAGCTCCATCCCTAGCCCTGAGGTGAAAAACACTTCATGACACAGAAGACAGATATGAAACATGACCTTTCAGTGTCCATAAAGATAGCCACACCTCCTAATTTATACATGATCCGTGGTTGCTTTCCTCATCTAGTGACCACAGCAAAGAGCTTGTAGTACCTGCAGCCTGAGTTCTTTACTGCTCCTCCAGATACAAAGAAAGGGTACCTAGGAACAGTGGTGCATGCCTGTAATACCAGTAATAACAAAAGTTTTTATTTAAAAAGGGGGACGATCTACACTTGGAGGCTAGCCTGAATTATGTAGCAAGACACGTAGCATGTAGTTTTTGCTACCTCACTTTAAGCTCTGGGAAGACCACTCTACAAGCCCCCACCCAGAGAATATTGGATGCACAGATGAAAAGCACAGACATACACCTGCCTTCTTGGCTCAATTGCTGGGTGCTTCTTATCTACTGTGGCTAGTGTCCTTCCCAATACTCTTAGCTTAGCACCCTAAATCTCCCCTTAACTTAGTTATGGTTCTAATCACCTGCCGGAGAAGCAGCCTATGGTTGATCTGCCCAAGATCTCACATGCCTGGTCTTCCTTTCTCCCTCTGAAGCATGGCAAAAACCTCTCCTTTTCATGTATCTCCTGTTCTCCCCTCCAGAGCCCCAGAAGTCCTGCCTCTTTCCTTCCACCCAGCAATTAGCCACTGACATCTTTACTGATAGATCAAGAACCAACTGGGAAACAGGACCTTAGAGTCACAACAAAAGGCTGGCAAAGGTGGTGAAGCAAATACAATCTTTTGGTGCCGAGCATGACAAATCCGAATTCAAACCCAAGGACTCACACAGTAGAAGGAAAGAGAGAGTGCTCACAAGTTCTCTGATGTCTATATGTGCATGCCATGAAGGATATGTTGTGGCATGACTGCCTATACACACACACACACACACACACACACACACACATACACAACACACACAATAAACAAATCAGTAGATATTGCTTTAAAAGATTCAAAGGAGGAAAAATGACCAGAAAGAGAACAAAATGTGTGTTAAGTTCTAACTTGGGGAACAGAGGACAGCAGGGAAGTTAGAGGAAAGAATGAGAAACTAGCAGTGCCCAGGCCCTATAAGACACGAGGTACTTTTTTGTCTGTTTTTGGCATATGTTTGTTTGAGACAGGTTTTCGCTTTGTAGCCCAGGCTGTCCTGGAACTCCATATGTAGCCTGGGTTGGCCTCAAACCTACAGTAATCCTCATGTCCTAGCCTCTTGAGCACTGTGTTATTCCAGGTGTGAGCAACCACTCCTAGCAATACAAGATATTTTTGTTATTGTTGTTATTGTTGTTGCTCTGATATGGTATATGGCTATAGTAAGAAGCATTTGTCTGGTAGCTATATCCCAACAACTGCAAATAACAGAAAGCAAGGCTTCTGTTTTATCATCACAGGTGACAAAGTGCCCTCCTCTCCTTAGCCAGAGTGACTTGGAGAACCTGTCTGTCGCCTGTCACTTGGCACAGTGATTTAACAACTAGAACAGATGAGAAAAGTCTTGGCTCTGATTCTTACTGGCTGTGTGACCTTTCACATGTTTCTTAACATCTCTGGAACACATCTTTCTCCTTTGCAAAGTGGAACGACTATACTGTCACCCTATCACATCTGAGTTGATATGAAACGTCATACAGAAAGCTGTGGTTTATTGCTGCAGTTGTGATAAAGCCTCACTGGGCCCACCAGAGCGAATTCCTGACCCTACTCTGAGAAATCCAAGTTCACTGCATGTGGGTGGAGCTCAGGAATCTGCCAGGAGGTGTGTGAACCACAGGTTGAGAAATAACGCCCCAGGAAGACAGGTGTGAGGCCATCTGGCCTGGCAATGTGACCCTGCCTAAGGCAGCGATCGGGAAATGTGTAGCACCCAGTGGGCGGGTTGTCTGGGGGTGGGAATGTTTTCCTCGGCAAGCAAGCCCAAGCCTGAGGTTGAGTAAAACCAAGGAGGTAAAGTTAGGTTTGAGAACCACCCAACCCTCTGTGTACTCAGTACCAAGCACTTTCCTGTTTTAGGCAGGGGCCTGTACAGATGCAGTAAATGCTGCCTTCCTTAGTTCTCTGCAGATCTGCAAAGCTACGAGTTGGTGATCACATTGTCCAGTGACAATAGTTAAGGAGCAGAAACACTGCAGTTCCCCCCCCCCAATCCTATCTTTCTCCCCATAGTCAGAAGTATCTGGTCTAGGAAGGCCTGTGAGGCAGGCTGGCCTGGCCCCAAAGGGACAGTAGGGAGTTGTGCTGACTGTGGTGAGCCAGACAACACAGGCTGTACCCACAGGGCTGGTGGCTCCTCTCCAGCCTGTTGCTGTTCTAGAAGGAACGCAGACTGAGAGTGGCTAGATAGTCTGTTTTCCAAAAGAAGCCAGATCTCCGGATTTTTGTGTAGTATATTCCCATTAATGAATGTTGGCAAGTAAGCCAATTTTTTAAAAACCCCATGTGGGCCAAACAAAACACATCTGCTGGCCGGATCCAGCCTGTGGGTGGGCCTCCAGTTTGCAAACTCTGGTCTAGACTGAGTGATTCCAGCCTGAGGATCTGCATGGAAGACTCCCCCACCCCCACCCCCACCTGCAGGAGGGAGAAGGTTTAACATAGGGCATTGCTTACCAGCTCTCCATGCCCACTGAACTCATCAATATGCATGAAGTCTGGGCTCCATAGCCAGGATTCTGACTAGTACCTATGGATAGCCCTGGGCCCTAGGAGTCAGAGCTGAGCTCCACTGTGTTTGGAGAAAGGCCTAGGCCTGGCTGGAAAGTGCACTAGTTTGAAAGTAGGGCCAGGCTGGGAAAAAAATATGTGGAGTTTTCTGTTTCCCTTATCTATGGAAGAGTGCTGCACTGTTAGAAATGTGGGGTTCTAGTTTCTATCAGCAGGTGTGTGTGTGTGTGTGTGTGTGTGTGTGTGTGTGTGTACATATGAATACAGAGGCCAGATGTCAACTGTCAGAGGAATCCCTCAGGTACTACTGACCTTGTCTTTGAAGACAGGGTCCTTCTCTGGAACAGGGGACTTGCTGATTAGGTTAAGCTGGCTGGCCAATGAGCCCTAGAGACCTGCCCTTCTCCTCTCCCTCCCCAGCACTGGGTTCAGAAGCATATAATACCATGCTCAGGCATTTTGTTGTTTTTTTCAAGATAGGGTTTCTCTGTGTGGCCCTGACTGTTCTGGAACTTGGTCTGTAGACCAGCTGGCCTTGAACTCAAGAGATCCAGCTGCCTTTGCTATCACTGCCCAGCAGCCAGCTTTGTTTGTTTGTTTAAGATTTTTTTTTTTTTATTTTATGTGCATTAGTGGGTTTTGCTGCATGTATGTCTTTGTGCGGGTGACAAATTCTGTGGAACTGGAGTCATAGACAGTTGTGAGTCTCTATATGGGTGCTGGGAATTGAACTGAGGTTTTCTGGAAGAGCAGCCAGTGCTCTTAATCACTAAGCCATCTTTCTAGCCCCTTTTCCTTCCTTCCTTCCTTCCTTCCTTCCTTCCTTCCTCCCTCACTTCCTTCCTTCCTTCCTTTCCTTCTTTCTTTTTTCCTTCTTCCCTCCCTCCCTCCCTCCCTCCCCCTCCTTCCCTCTCTCTCTTTCTTTCCTTCCTTCCTTTCTTCCTTCCTTCCTTTCTTTTTTTCTCTCTCTCTCTCTTTCTTTCTTTCTCTCTTTCTTTCTTTCTTTCTCTCTTTCTCTCCTTCCCATACATAGATTCTGTGGCTGATGCTCAGATCTTCTTGCTTTCATCATATGGAGTGAGCTATCGCTGCAACCCCAGTTGTCACCAAATTCTTTTTGTAAAAAAATAATTTATTTATTTTTATTTGATGCACATTGGTATGGTTTTGCCTGCATGTATGTCTGTATGAGGTTGTCAGATTTCAGAGTTACAGACAGTTGTGAGCTGTCATGTGGGTGCTGGGACCACGGTCCTCTGGAAGAGCAGTTATTTCTCTTAACTACTGAGCCATCTCTTCAGCCTCTGTCACCAAATTCTTACCAGTCTGACTTATAAAGGTCACAGCCACAGTCATGGTTTTAGTGAGAGAAGTGAGAAGCAAGGAAAAACCCTTCAGCCCACTCCACCCAGAAGTAACGTCTTAGGCAGGACAGATGCCTGAGGCGACAGACAGCAGCCCACAAGGACAGTTCTGCAGCTCCGAGCTGCACAGGTGAGGGAAATCACCCCGGTCTCAGGAGAGACCCTTGGATTTGGGACAGGAGGTTGATGCGTGACCAATGAGTTCTTTTTAAATCTTTGATATTATAAACACATGCCGAAGCAGAAAGAGGGACGGATACACACAGAGACAGAGAGAAGAGATAGAAGTTCAGCTAATAGAGGGTTTGTCCAGCAGGCACAGAGCCCTGGCTTCAAACCCCGGCACATTAAGCAGGCTTGCTGCCACACATCTGTAATCCCAGTCCTTTGGAGTTGGAGGAAGGAAATTCAAGATTGTACTCAACCACCTAGGTAATTCAAGGCTAACCTGGGCTACAGGAAACACTGTTTCAAGAAGCCAAGCATAGTTTTTTGTTTTTGGTTTTGTTTTGTTTTTTTAAACATTGCCCTTTCTGTCTTCGGAGGCCATGCTTCCTCTCCTGAGTCCCTTCCTGTGAGCAGTTGGTTCTGCGTGGGAGCTGGGGCCACTCGACTTGATTCCATACTTCATGCTGAGTTTTTTTCCAGCAAGTTCCCAAGTTGCCAGGGTGGTTTCATACAATGGCCTCCCTCATGAGCTTTAATTGGCCCTTAACACACAGGAAGACACCAGGGAAGTTTTATGGTGTGTGCAGAGCTTTTGAACCAGGAACCAGATTCCTTGTATTCCCGCACCCCAACACTGTACACCCTCTCTTCCTTTTGAAGTCAACAGGAGCCCTGTTCAGGGTGTCTAGCAGGAACCAAGGATCTGGTCTAAGTGAATTGTTAGGAAAACGTATTAAAGCTCTTAAAGGGAGATTAAGTTACCAGAGAAAACACACTTGGGCTAGAAGCAACTGCAGCCAGAGCCACCTGAGGGGGGTCCCCCGGTTAGAGTAAAGAAGCAAATGACTCCTAAAAATTTAGTGAATGTCTTCAGTGGCTGGGAAGAAATAAGGCTCCATTGTCCTTGACGTGTTTAAAATACAAATTGCCAATTAACGATCCGATTGGCAAATTGTTCTACAATTAAAAACATAGAAATGTTGTTAGAGGCAATTAGAATAATTGTCACATGTTAATTATGGGTTGATGGATTTTGCGTGCTGCCAGCAATTACCCTTTGAGCCCGAGACTTTTCTGAACAGGATCCAACCCCATAAAGACATTGATATAATATGAACTGTCTTCCTTGCTGGCACGCTTGCTGTCTTTTTAGTGTCTTTTAAGGTATGTAATTATTTTTAATTAGGCTTCCAAAAAGAAATTTTCTGAATATATGTTTTGCTATGTCATCCTAGAGAATCTTGTATCCAATCTGAGAGCAGAAGGGAGGGACAGAAACCATATCGAAGAGTCCGGTTTCCGTCTTAGTGTTTACTGGCTCGCTGTGATGGGCAACAAGCTTAATCTTTGGTAAAATGACTTCAAAGTAAAATGAGGAAAAGATATACTTGACAGGTTTGTTGAATAATGTTGATGTATCTGTCCTCAGACACTGCACAGGATGAAGTCATGGACATTTGAACCTATGGGTGGTATCCCTGAGCTCAGCCCTTCCTTGTTCTGGTGTGTCTGAAGACAGCTACAGTGTACTCATATATATATATAAAATAGATAAATAATTCAAAAGAAGGAAAGAGGCCGGGCAGTGATGGTGCATGCCTGTAATCTCAGCACTTGGGAGGCAGAGAGAGGTGGATTTCTGAGTTCGAGGCCAGCCTGGTCTACAGAGTGAGTTCCAGGACTGCCAGGGCTACACAGAGAAACCCTGTCTCAAAAAATTAAAAAAAAAAAGAAGGGAAGAGAGAGAGAGAGAGAGAGAGAGAGAGAAGGAAAGAAAGAAGGGAAGAAGGAAAGAAGGGAAGGAAGGAAGAAGGAAGGAAGGAAGAAGGAAAGGAAGGAAGGAAGGAAAGAAGGAAAAAAGAAATGGAAGCCCCCCAATTCACGTGTTCATCTACTGCAGATGAGGATCTGGGGTGGTTATTAGTGTTAGATGAGGCCATGGGGTAAGTGGGTCACTATGTCATTAATAACTTTAAAATATTTAATTTAATTTATGTGTATGATATGATTGTGTTAGCATGGGCCCGCACATAGTGCCATGTATGTAGAGGTCAGAGAACAACTTTCAGGAATTAACTCTTTCCTTCCACTGTGGGTTCTGGGCACTGAACTCAGTTCATCAGGATCACTTTACCCACTAAGCCATCTTGCTGACCCACCCTTAGTAACACTATAAGAAGGGAAGAACACTGACCTGAATTACTGTGAGGCACCACATTGTGATGCAGCTAAAAGGCCATGAGCAGGTGCTGAGCGGTCACTAGGACCATGCTCTTGGACTTCCCAGCCTCTAACACTGTGATCTACATAAGTTATAAGCTGTCTGGTATCAAGTGTTTCACTATAGCAATAGTTAGCCCTGGGTTTCATGACACAGGAGACTGCTTGTTTCTGAGCAAACTCAGGTGGTTTGTCACCCAAGTTCTACCTGAAGCTACTACACACCTACTGTGTGACTTTGATGAATTAGACTAGATAGGTGGCTCTCTAAGTTTTGTGCCTGAAATACTTGTTAAAACAGAGTGCTGGTTCCACCTCTGGAGACAGAGGTAGGGCCTGGCTTACTCTGCTAGATAACCACCAAAGTTATGAACGATCCAGAAATCCATCCCATCTTCCTGTGAACTACTCAGGGTCTAGCTTGAGAAAATGGGGTTCTCATATCAACCCCATTTATTATTTATTTATCTTACATCTCATCCATAGATTGGATGCTAACCGTGTTGAACACCTTCTGCTTTTCAAGCCCTTTCCACGCAACTGGGGAGTTGTGACTAGAAACTCTCTGGTGGAGGGCTTTGGTGAACTGACCTTTGGACCCTGCATTGTTCTAGTGCTCCACCACACTGTGTGCAGTCTAGCTCTTAACACAAGAGCCAGAAGAGAGTGGAAAATAGTCACAACCCAAGGGAGCAGAGGGCTGTTGCTATGAGGATATGTGGGAGAATCCATTTATTCTCCTTTTGCGTCTTTGAGACAGAGTCCCATGTCGATCAGGATGACCTCATACTCGCTATGTAGCTGAGGATGACCTTGAACTTCTGATCCTTCTTTCTCCACTCTCCCCTCCCCCATGCTGGTTTAAGCATCACTGTACCTGGTTAGCCAATGCTGGGAATCAAACCCCAGGCAAACAAGGGTGCATGCTAAAAGCACTCTACCTAATGAGTTACAGACCCATGCCCAAATCCACCTTCAGAGAAGAGACTAATTAATGCTTTGTGTTTCTGTCAACCTCAAGACAAGAAGAAAGTAGCTCAATCTCTGGCCTACTGAAGAGCCACAACATATATTACCCAAGAAGCTGTGTTGGACGGTGTAGCCAGTTCGCACGTGGCACTCAATCAAAGATGGCGACAAACATGTCAAGGAGGTCAGTGATAACACTGATCTCTTGATGTTCCTAGTGACAGGTGCATTTGATAAGACTTTCTTTCTTCCTTACAATCCATTTAAGTTTTATGGCCTGTCTACTCAGGCACACTTGCAGTGTCTGCTATCTACAGCTATGTAACAAATCACCCCAGACTCAGGGGCTGGGGGCAAGACCTGTTTTTACTGGTCGTGATTCTCTGGGTCAATAATCTGAATGAGGTTCACAGGGATGCCTGCTCATCCTGTGCTTGCCCTCGCTCACTTTCACGGCTGCACTCTGGCAGTAGCTAATCCAGGCTAAAAAGTGCATTGTGGGACTGGAAAGATGGCTCAGCAGTTTAGAGCACTCATAGCTCTTACAGAAGACTGGATCTGATTCCCAGAATCCACATGGCTCACAAACTACCTGTAACTCCAGGACCAGGGGGACCTGATGCCTTCTTCTGACCTCTAGTCACTAGGGATGTACATATATGCATTCAGGTGAAGCATTCATTCACATAAAGGAGACAGTGGCCAGGTGTTGAACAGATACCAGCACCATGCTCATAAAGAAATATAAAAGAACCATTTAAAAAAAAAAACATTTTGGCTTTCCTGTCAGATCTAGGTATAGTTTTGCCTCCCCATCTCTATACACATTCTCTCTTTCTTATGGTCTCTATTTTTCCAGGCCTCAATTTCTAGAACAGCCTGGGGCTCCTCATACGGCAGCTGGAGTCAGAAGTGGGCATAACCACAGTTGCCAGGCTTAGAACTGGTTAGAGCATGACGTCTATATGCATTGGTTAGGATAAGTCACCATGTCATTCATTACTCAAGGAAGGTGGAGAAGTCCATCTTGATGCAAGAAACTACTAGAGGCTGTCTGTGCCGACTGTTGTTCTAGACACTTAATTTCCCTGACTCTTACCCATCGGATGCACTTCCAGTCTGAAAGCATGATTATTTCTATGGGGTGAGAGTGAGGGTTTCTAGGTGACAAGAGGAAGAGTTTGATTGGTAGCTTCTATATCCAAGGAAGTGCCCGGACTTCCTCAAGGAAATAAGGAAACTTAAGTGATTACCTAATTAATGTAGCTCCTGGTTTAGAGTGGCAGTGAGTAGCACAGAATATGTGCCTGTCTGTCTGTACATCTATTTGCTTGTTTCATGTACATGTGGTCCATGCAGGTGTGTGCTGCGCATGTGGTCCATCAGGGGTGTGCTGTGCATGTGGTCCATCAGGGGTGTGCTGTGCATGTGGTCCATCAGGGGTGTGCTGCGCATGTGGTCCATCAGGGGTGTGCTGTGCATGTGGTTCATGTAGGTGTGTGCTGCGCAGGTGGTCCATGCAGGTGTGTGCTGTGCATGTGGTCCATGCAGGTGTGTGCTGTGCATGTGGTCCATCAGGGGTGTGCTGCGCGTGTGGTCCATCAGGGGTGTGCTGTGCATGTGGTCCATGCAGGTGTGTGCTGTGCAGGTGGTCCATGCAGGTGTGTGCTGTGCAGGTGGTCCATGCAGGTGTGTGCTGTGCAGGTGGTCCATGGAGCTGTGTGCTGTGCAGGTGGTCCATGCAGGTGTGTGCTGCGCATGTGGTCCATCAGGGGTATGCTGTGCATGTGGTCCATGCAGGTGTGTGCTGCACATGTGGTCCATCAGGGGTGTGCTGCCCATGTGGTCCATGCAGGTGTGTGCTGTGCATGTGGTCCATCAGGGGTGTGCTGTGCATGTGGTCCATCAGGGGTGTGCTGCGCATGTGGTTCATGTAGGTGTGTGCTGCGCAGGTGGTCCATGCAGGTGTGTGCTGTGCATGTGGTCCATCAGGGGTGTGCTGTGCATGTGGTCCATGCAGGTGTGTGCTGTACATGTGGTCCATCAGGGGTGTGCTGCGCGTGTGGTCCATCAGGGGTGTGCTGTGCATGTGGTCCATGC
>NW_022196903.1:88447104-88513050 GCF_008632895.1 Mastomys coucha | reverse complement strand
GTCCATGCAGGTGTGTGCTGTGCAGGTGGTCCATGGAGCTGTGTGCTGTGCAGGTGGTCCATGCAGGTATGTGCTGTGCAGGTGGTACATGCAGGTGTGTGCTGTGCAGGTGGTCCATGCAGGTGTGTGCTCGTGAGTGTGTGCTTTTGCTCACCTGTGATGGTGCCAGTGGAGGCCAGAGATTGATGTCTTCCTCACTTGCTTTTCTACCTTATTTAAAATTTTGTTTGTTCACATGGCATAGGTTTGCTCCTTCCACCATGTGAGTCCCAAGTTCAAACTCCGGTTGCCAGCTTTGCTGAAAGCAACTTTGCTCACTAAACCAACTCAACTGCCCACCCACCCCCACTTATTTTTTTAAGATAGAGTTTCATTGTTTCATTCGTTCTTTTTAAGGTTGGACATAGGATCACACATCTTTAATCCCAGTACTCAAGAAGCAGAGGCTGGTGGATCTCTTGTGAGTTCAAGGCCAGTCTGGTCTACAGAGTTCTAGGACAGCCAGATCTGTTACACAGAGAAATTTTGTCTTGAAAAGCCAAAAAGAGAAAATTATTTAATTGTGTGTGTGTGTGTGTGTGTGTGCGCGCGCGCGCGCGCGCGCGCGCGCGCGTGCGCCCCTGAGTATGAGTATGTGCACCAGATGCATGCAGGAGCCCTTGGAAGTCAAACGAGGCATCAGATCCCCTGGAACTAGATGTACTGATGGTTGCGCATCACTGTATACACTGTATAGGTGTTAGAATGCAAACCCAGATGCTTTGCAAGAGCACAGCTTGTATCTACTGAGATACAGTTTCTTTTTTTTTTTTTGTAACAAAAACAATCTAACTGTATTTATTGTCACCCGAAAATAATGTGCAAGTAAAACAAGTTGAGTAAATATAGCTTGCAGTAGAAGACACCTTTAAACACACTGAGGTGCCTTCTCAGCTTCCCCATGCTTGACCATTCATTACTAGTTGGAAACACTTTGGAGCAGAGTAATATTATCTCCTTTTAGCATGATCCGACCCAGTTGTTTTCTTGTCTTTGTTTTAGAATGAATCTCTTCTGCATCATCTAATACAAGGTTCATGTATTCATCAAAGCCAATAATACAGCCCTCTATCCGCATATTCACTTGTTCATACAGCCACACCTGAATTCGAGATCTATTTTGCAAGTATCTGAAGATAAGGTTGATGGGCTGCACCATCACCTTCTGCACCTTCTGGCCCTGGCCGCGATACGCCATGGTGGAAGTCACAAAGACCACACGACTAGGAAGGCCGCCTCGGAAAGGGCGAGATACAGTTTCTTGATGTTTCGTGTACACTCATTTGCCAATGAGCTCCTCCTTCTTGTCTACCCTTTACCCTCAGCATTGGGGTTCCAGATGCACTATGACATGTCTGGCTTTTTATATGGATGCCAGGATCCAAACTTAGCTCCTCATGGTTGCTTAGCAAACAATTTGCCCATTGAACTGGCTCCTGGCGCCTCTGTCTATATGTGCAAGATAAATTTGAAATGTGCAATAAACCCAACTGTGCTTTTGGAAACAAATATAACAGATCATAAAATTCACAAATGCTTCTTATTAATCTTCATGCCACTCAAAGAAAAATAGTTGAGTGGCTTGGGAGAGTGTTTTTTTGGTGGTGCCAGTGGTGGGTGTGTTTGTGTTTGTGTGTGTGTGTGTGTGTATGTGTGTGTGTTTTCCAGAATTTCATGTGCTGCAGATGTTTTGAATGCTCTTCAGTTTAGAGGCAATAATAAAAACCACATGCTTGCCTTTATTTTTGAAATTGTTTTAGTAAGCATTTGTGAAAATATGGAAAATGTAAACACGTACCAGCACATACAAATACATAATGTTCAAAGAAGCCAGCTTATCATACAGCAATGAGGGGACCACAGTGGCACAAGGGTGGGTGTGGTAGACACAAATGACCCCGTGCATGTCCATCTTTAAGTGTGCCCGTGAATCATGACCTAGTTAAAGACAGATTCTGAGGTGGGGTAGAACATTTGCCTAGCAGGCATATGGCCCTGAGTTAGATGACTAGCATCACATAAAACCAGTCTGGTGACACAGGCTGGTGATCCTAGCATTTGGGAGGTAGAGGCAGGAGGAATAGAAGTTCAAGTCCATTTTCAACTATGTAGCAAGTTCGAGCACAATCTGCTCTAGAAAGGAGATTCTTAACCCGTGGGCATGGGGTGGAGCTGAGGTCACACCCCTGAGAGGATTTCCGGGTGATGCTGCTCTACAGGTTTCAGTGCTAGTAAAATGTGGGAATAAAGGGGTTGACAAGTGTCCCTTTTAAGGAGCAGGAGGGCTTGCTTAGTGAGCAAATATTGTGTGTGTGCCTAAAATTGAGCTAGACAATGGAATTCCACGAAGGGATTAAACTCAGTCTTGGGACTTAGTAAGCCTTGGGCTGGAAGGAAGGTTAACAGGAAAGAGGATGGAAAGAGAATGATACGAGGAGGTGTAGAGTTGCTGTGGACCAGCTCTGAGCACAGCCTTGGATTCCTGCTCACTGTTTAAGTAGCATATGGCATGAGATGAGTGAGCTCAGAGTCTCTGTATTTTCATCCAGAAAAAAAATGGTGACCATTACAGTACTGACCTCATAGTTTGAAAACACAATGTCTTAGCGCTAAACATCAGAGCAGTGCTTTGTACATGCTAGGTAAGTTCTCTTCCACTGAGCTGAGCTCTGGCCTTGCGGTAGTCTCATGAGACTTAGGTGAAATCAAGTCATGATGTGAAATCATGCTTAGCAGGTAATAGTGCTCAAAACGATGAACTATTTAATACTGGTTATTACAATGTAATATAATTATAAGAGTAATATAATTTATCATATATATCACATATAAATGTATAATATGTAAATAAAATAATATAAATCTAATTAATAATATTACATGAGTGCTGGAAACTGGAGGAAATATCCACCTGTTTTCTAAAAGGAAAATTTAGCTTATGATTCATAGATAAAATTCTGGAAATCTATTAGTAGGCATGAAAAAGAAAATAATTACGGCCACTCTCATAATATCATTGAGAAAGGGGCATCTTGATATATTTTATGAGACATTTCCTGAGTATAAACCATGGATTAGAAAACCACTTTAAGATTTTACTTATTCCTGACTTTGTGTGAGCACAGCTCTCTCACCTCTATAAAGTGGGGATAGTTACAACTTTCATCTCCAACTGCCATATAATCCCAAGAGGTGAGAAGCTGAGGTAGAGGCTGACATTTAAGCTTAAGAATTCAAGACCAGTCTGGGCGACCACTCCAGCTCCCAACAACCCCACCTTAAGAGGCACAAATGTCATAAGGAGTCTGGTGTCCACAGAGCTGTCACGTATTAGCCCATGTGGCCACGACCATTTTCCTTGAATCCTTCCCCAATGGAGAAAGTTTATAAAGCACGCAGCAATGTCACAGACACAAAGCAAATGCCCAGAAAATGACACTTGTTGCTGTGACATGAAATTGCCTTTTAAAAAGAAAATCACAAGGTGTATTCATGAAGATGGTTATTCTGTGCTGTGATAAATGTGCTGTTTTCAGTATACATCCAACTGTTACTTCAGAGTTGCTGGCAGTGAGGAAGAAACTGTGTCTCTGCACCCCTAACCCTCACATAGACTGGGGGGTAGGGTGGGTAGCAACTCAGCCTCTGGTGACGTCATCAACCCATCTTGGAGTCGCCATTGGAGTTAAGAGACTGCCTCATTGGAGGAACTGCAGGATTTTGAAATGGTCACAGTGTTGGTGACTTTTAAAAAACCTCTCATTGAATCAGTTACCATTAGAAATTCACAGGTAAATGACTAGTGTCCCCAGGAGATTGCTTGTGTCTGGGAGTGGACTGAACAGTTGTTAGTTGATATTAATAGTTCTGAGAGGAGGTCAGGAGCCTGTGCAGGTCACAGCTGAGCCCTGGCATTACACATGGTGGTTGGGAGATACGGCAGCTGCAGTTGGACACTAGCCAGCCTTCCCATAGCCAGAGACTGCACAGAAACAAACAAACAAATCCAAACAAACAAACAAATAGACCCCCTTCTTCTCACCTCTCCCAGAGGAAAACGCTGGCACTGGGGGCAGGGAGACATCAACATTCTCTTTCATATCCCACCCCCAGACTCATTAGCTCCCTCTCTCCCTCACTCCCCCTCCCCATTCATCTCCTTGACAAGATTATTGGAAAGAAGGAGTTAATGAGTAAACAGTTATATTTTTTTCTTGGCAGAGAAATACAAGACAGGCTCAGAGTGGGTTGTCATCACTCTTGAGTTTTTAAGGGGCTTTACAGGTAATTATTAACCCTTTGTGGCATTCCTGAGAAAGAAAGCTTGGGGTTGAAAGAATCTACTAAGATTTTTCTATCTCTATTAACATCATGGAGTTTTGTTGTTTCAGAGTTTAAATTTAGCAATACGTAGACAAGAAGCCTTAGGTATATGTGGCCCTACACTGCCTATAACACATCAGAATGGTACATTATGTGAGATTGTCTGTTTAGCACTTGTGCATAAGTGTGCTCCCATGCACATGTAAGAGGAGGCCAGAGGAGGACTTTGGGGTCCTACTCTACCACTCCCTGCCTTGTTCCCTTGCAGCAGGGTCTTGCACTGAACTTGGAGCAAGGTGGACAGGTGCCAAGGCCTGGCCATCCTCCTTTCTCATTCTCCCACAGCTCTGGAGTTACAAGCTATGCCCAACGTCTTACATGGATGCTGGGAATTTGAACTCAGAACCTCATGCTTTGCAGCAAGTGTTTTTTTTTTTATAAAATATTATTTATTTATTAATATTTATACAAGTACACTGTAGCTGTCTTCTGACACACACCAGAAGAGTGCATCAGATCCCATTACAGATGGTTGTGAGCCACCATGTGGTTGTTGGGATTTGAACTCAGGACCTTTTGGAAGAGCATTCAGTGCTCTTAACCACTGAACCATCTCTCCAGCCTGCAGCAAGTGTTCTTAGCCACTGAGCCAGCGTCCTGGTTCAGACCAGGTCATTTTTAAACTCCCTCATACACAGGAGGAATCATTCTCCTTTGCCATTTGAGAATACTAAAGTTTAAGAAAAGACATAACTGGACAAAGGTGTCTAGTAACAAGGCTGGAACCAGGTCTTTTGATTCCTGCTCAGGGAGTTGCTTCATCATTATTATTACTATTATTATTATTATTATCACTATTATTATTATTATTATTATTATTATTATTATTAAATTGCAAAATTGGCGACTTGTGTATGCCATGCAAGGGTGATACCACTGAGCTATACTGAAGACTCCAATACTTTTTAGTGCACCAAACACAAACATAATGTAAGTTCACTTTTAATACCAAAAAGGCATAATTCTGACTGTTGAAAGTTGAATTTTCAAACAATCCCCCTGATCAACCTGTTTTCCTGATTAAAAAAAAGTATGTGGGGTTTGGGAGGGGTATGCATGCCACAGCACACACGTGGAGGTCAAAGGCCAACCTTGTGGAGTTGATTCTCCCCTTCCACCTCTATATAAATTCTGGTGTTAGAGCATAAGTCCTCAGGCTTTTACCTCAAGAGCCTTTGTCCACAGAGTCATCTTGCTGGCCTCTTTCCTATAGTGGTATGTGTGTGTGTGTGTGTGTGTGTGTGTGTGTGTGTGTGTGTGTGTGTTTCTTAGTGCAGTTTGCTAATTCAGGGTTTCTAGCACTGGGTCTAATATGATGTACTGCTGAGACTTCTGGATGCAAGAAACCTGGAATGATTCTTAGGGGTGTTGATGCCTTGTTGATTCTGGGCATTGGTTTCTGTAAACTGTAAAATCTAGAATGCTTGGATAGATGACTCCAGCACTCAGGAGGTAGAGGCAGGATGATCAGGAGTTCAAGGTCATTCTTTGTGACTTATCAAGTTCCAGGCTAACCTGGATTGCATGAGACACTGTTAAAAAGATATTAAAGCATTAGATTAAATAAATAAAAAGATAAGGCACAGATTAAATGAGGATCAGCTCTTTGCTGAAAGGACTGTAACCTGTTCTTCTAGCAGAGAACTTTCCTTCAAAATCTCTCTTGGTGTTCTCTTCCTGACCTTAGGCTGTAGCCACAGACGATTCTTTCCTAAGCTGGATTTCTGCTCTCCAGCTCTCCCTCTTGCTGCAATCGCATGCAGGTTGCTAGTATGTGGGCAGACTTCCATACATGGTGTGAGGAGCAGACATGACTTCATGCTTTGCTGTAGACGAGAAGAACTGCCAAGGCTCAGGCGCCCTGTTCCCCCCAAAGACTCTCTGGGTTTGGAATCCTCTCCTCTGGTGGTGTGGTAACCAGACCACAGGGAATGCTGTAGACCTGTGGGCAAATTACCTTTGTAGATTCAAAAACCTTGTCCTCTAGGATGCTGGAGTTCCCAAGTGCATCTCATAGCCCCACCCACTGCACTTGAAAACATGGTTTAACACTCTACCGTGACCAACCTGAAGGGAATCTTCAGCCAGGTTTCATGATGCGTGATCAACTGTGTTTATCATGCTGCTCCATTCAGAGGTGGGATGAAGATGACCTGACAAGTTGCTTTAAGGGAATGCTGCTCATAAGCATTCTAAATTAAATTATTCTTTTGTTTAAAGATTGTCTGTAATTCCAATGCCAGGGAATATGAGTATATCTTCTGACCTCTGTGGGCACCGGGCATTCTTGTGTTGCCTAGGCAAAACACACATACACATAAAATAAAAAAAATAATTACAAAATTTAAATTTAAATTTAAATTAGATTTGGGGGGGCCCTCATGCATGGAGGCCAAGGACAGTCTGCAGGAGTCAGCTCTCTCCTTCCACCTTGTGGGTTTCAGGGATCAAGTAACTCTCTTTCTACCATCTTACTAGTCTAAATTACTCTTTTGTCCCAGCCCTTGGGCTGCAGAAGCAAGAGGATTGCTGCAAGTTCGGTGCTAACCTTGATACATAGTGAGATGTTTCAAAGACAAAGAAGGCAGGGGGTCTGAAGAGATTGTCCAGTGGTTAAGTATGCCATGCTCCTCTGCAGAGGACTCGGTTCCCGACATCCATGCCAGGTGGCTTACAACTGCCTGCATTAAGCTACAGTGCCTGTTGGCTTCCTTGGACATCCTACACTCATGTCCACATACACATACACACATACACACAGACATACACACACATACACAATTAAAATAAAAGAGATCTTTAAAATGTACTATTTTGTCTCGAAGTCCTTAAGCACCATGACATAGGACTCCTTCAATTTGCAGATCTTGTATATTCCATTTCCCAGCTTATTATTTCTACCCAAAGGCATGAAAACAAGGAGACCAGTTTCTCCTTATCCAGTGGGAAAGCATATGCTTATATGGACTGCATGTGTAGCGCATATGTTCCTGTTCATGCGTGCATGTGCACACACATACTAGTTGGAGCTTTCCTGTTAATATTTCTGAGGTATTACATTTGGCTTATTTATGCTCGTGGGAGCACTGCTTCATCCAAGATATACAGAAAAATGGGAGAGAAACCGGACAGCATTGATCTGTAGTGTAGGCAATCAGGAAAAAGAGAAGGCTGATGTAAGGATGAAAAGAGTGACAAACAAAGCTGGGCATGCTGCATACACCTGTAATGCCAGTTACTCGGGAGGCTGAGACAAGAGGATCACAAGGTTGGGGGAGCCGGGGCTACATGATGAGACTCAAACAATCAAAAACGAAGGAAGAAGGAAACAAAGAGAGCGAGAGAGCACAGCCAGCCAGGCAACAATCACTTGCCTATTACATTCAGGGCCAATTTTGGTTAAAAAAAAGTCACGTTTAGCATCAAAGAAAATTTCTTGACTATGTCTTATATGAAATGGAAAAACCCTTTAACCGTTTGGTGTTTTTCTTCCCAATGAACAGCGGTTCTGCTCCATTTCTATGAATTTAACATGCTGGAACAAATGTTCACCAGAAGACTCTAGAGCCTTAGTTTCCCTGACCCTGTGTGCAGTTGAGACACCAGCAAGTCTAAGAGCCCAGAGGCGGCAGATATGTATTACAATGCTAATCTCTGCTCCCCTCCATTAAGTATGTGTTTGTGTGTGTTTGTATGTGTGTGTGCGCGTGCGCTCACGCTCGCTTATGTTCAGGCACTGTTTCACAAGGCGGCTATCAATCTATTCTGATCATATGTGCCAAATTCTCTCTCTCTCTCTCTCTCTCTCTCTCTCTCTCTCTCTCTCTCTCTCTCTCTCTCGTCACGGATAATTTCTTGGAAATTGTATTTTAAAGGCACCAGTTTTCAAAAACAAAACACAACACCACATCAACACCCTTTATCCAAGTCCGGAGCACTTCCCGAACTTCAACTAACTAGGGGCGGGGAAGTGGGCGTGCTCTCGAGATTCAATTTCTGCAGCACATAGTCAAGGACACATTTCTGGATTAAAGATATCAAGAAGAACGAGTTTGGAGCAGAAATGAAAAAGGCCCACCTCTGAGGAAATAGCTGAGAAACTCATGAAAGAAAGTTTTAAATCTTTTTTTCTTTTCTCCTGGAAGACACCTGAAAAAAGTGTGCTCATTACTGTAAATCCACCATGCTGTTTGTAGTCTAGGAGAGCAGAATAAACCTTGGGTCCAGACAACTCTCAAACCCGTGGATTACAGTCACAACTTTCTCCCTTTCCCCCTAGGCTCAATGGACCCCTAGGTCACTTCTCCAGATTCTGGTACTTGGTAGCCAAAATCGTGCGAGTCTCCTTTAAGTGGAGCCAGCACGCCCCTCCTTTTCCCCGCCCAGTCCCCGCCTTTCACACCTTGGGTGGGAAAAGCGAGCGGAGGCGGGACCTCAGGGAGCGAGCGCTCTTATGGGCTTGGATGCCAACCGGGGGCTGCGATAGCCAATGAACAACGGGCAGGGCGGGGCGTAATGCTGTAACCCTGCAGCCAACGTGGGCCGCTCTCCGCTCCGGGGCCCCAGCGGAGGGGTGTGTGAGGGCGAGCAGCCGGGGCGGGGCCTGGGGCCGCGGGGCTGGACCGCGGCACGGCTGGCCGCTGATTGTTCGCAGCGCCGAGGCACCGTGCGCTCCGGCCGCTCCGGGACGGTGAGGCGCGTGGGGTCCACGGCTATCAGCTCAGAGCCCTCCGTGAGATGCCCGCCCGAGCCACGCGCAGCGGCCGAGGCTAAGCGTTCCCAGTCCTCAGCGGCGGCGGCGGCGGCTCTCGGCGTGCGCCCGGACTCCGAAGGCGACGCGCAGCGCCGCAGGAAGGACGAGCAGCGGCGGCCGAGCACTCACTGCGGGACTCCACAGAGTTCGCCGCGCGCGGGGCTCGGCCCGGATGGGCGCGGGGGTGGCGGTCCCCGCAGGGTGCTGCGAAGAGGCCGGGGCAGAGCGTGCCGGCTAAGCGCCGCGGCCGCGGAACCGACTGGAGCCGGGCGTCCATGCCCCGGCGCGGAGCCTAGCGCCGAGCGCAGCCCGCGCCCGCGGCCGCCCGCACCTCGCAGCCCTCGCTCCCCGGCTTCGCGGCGCGCTCCAGACAAGATGGCGCGGCCCGGTCCGGGAGTGCTCGGGGCCCCGCGTCTTGCGCCTCGCCTTCTACTCTGGCTGCTGCTGCTGCTGTTGCTGTTACTGCACTGGCCGGAGTCGGCGGGCGCCCAGGCCGGCCCGCGGGCCCCCTGCGCGGCCGCCTGCACTTGCGCCGGGGACTCGCTGGACTGCAGTGGGCGCGGGCTGGCGGCGCTGCCCCGGGACTTGCCCTCCTGGACGCGGAGCCTGTGAGTATCGCCTTTGCCTCTGGTCCGGGCGCTGTCACTAAGACGGGGCTGCGGGTGTGCTCAGCCGGAGAGGGTGCGGAGTGCTCTCCGTGGGCTGGGAGACTTGTGGGTGGCCAAGTGGAGGTCACGCGTGGGAGCTCGGGAGAGAGGACTCTGCCCCTGGGGTTTGAAGGTGAGCGCGATTCTGGAGAAGCAGCCTGCTTTGCAGCGAGCGTGTGTTTTCGTGAGGATGCAGGACAGGAGTGATCTCGTAGGGGTGATCGGGTGTGCTTCGTTGAAGTCTGGAGGCCAGCGAGTGTGGGGCGTGGAGGTGAGCCACCGGTTTGTGATTTGAAGGTGAGTGAGAGTGCTGTCGAGCGCGAAGTGTGTTTGTGTGGGTGTGTGAGTGAAGAGTGGAGATGAGCTAATTTGTGTGCACGAGGAGACGGACGAAGGCAGAGTGTGTGAGTCTGGGTTGGAATTGGGGTCTGTGGATGTATCTTTTTTCCTGTGCTATAACCCAGCCCTTAGGTGTTTGAGTTTCCCCAACTTACCTCCAGTTGGTAATGAAGGAGGGTGACTCTCATCTCCAGGGTTCATTCTATTTATATTATGTGTTAATGTGTTGCAGTCTCCTGATCACCAGAGAATCGTGGTGGCTTGACTTGGCATTGGCCAGGGCAAAAGGGACCCTGTCCTAAAGAACCCAGGAGTTGAGAAGCTTTGAGACAGTTCTTGGAGATGTCTGAGTGTGGCTATTAGCTCTTTTCCGCATGGCTGGCACGTACGGGAACTGCGTTCCAGATCCCTTCCTGTCTGTTCCCTGGGGTCCCCTTGGGCTTGATCCACTGGGGTGGGTCTGCTCCCACCCTCGAGTTTCTCCTTCATTAATGGCACAAGTTAGTTGTGGAGTCGTGCTACCTCAGGAGAACTTGACAGGGGGCCTGGTGGCTCTGTCAGTTTGTTTCACCCCACGGAGGTGCACTTCTATGCTCCTGGGATAGGGGCCTATCGGGAGTTAGTGGGATACTCCTTCCAGGACACTTGGCAGGGACAAAAAAGACGTTAGATTTCTGTAAACATAGTGGAGTAGAATAGCATTGTTATACTTCAAAAAACCTAGACCTTTGAGTCAAATCTGGCCCAGCTATCGGTCATTAGCATCTCTAGAACTATTAGTACCTTCCAGAAAAGGCCTCGCTTGAGTGGTCTGCTTCTCACTTGAGCAGTTGAATGTCTTTCCTGGGACATAGATGTACAGCAGTAGCTTTGGTCATGACATTTGTTGTTTTAAAAAGAGAAATCGATGACACGGGCTTTAACACACACCTGTGGCTTGATGGCAGAAAACTGGGGCCTGGGTATCGGACTGTCTTGAAGGAGAGAAGTTAGTTCTTTTCTAACAAGACTCTGTGTTCTCAGAGTGAGGCCTAGTTGATCACTTGAGTAAGCTGCTGTGTGAGTTCTGAAGCCAGCTGAGCCCCTTTTGCTACTATTGCTGCTGCCTTATGCTTTTTTTTTTTTTTTTTTTTTTTTTTTTTTTTTTTTTTTTTTTTAATTCTTCAGGATCTGCTTCCTCTCTGGAATTCACTCCTGAAAATGCATGGTCTTAGAGTGGGCTTTAATACAGTGGCTCTGTTAGTTACTGGGAGGTGAACACAGTCTTGTTCTTTGCTAAGATTTCATTTAGTAATAATCGAGGCAGTTTGGGGACATTTTGGGTTTTTTTTGCATATTTAAGATGGGATTTTAAAATTATTATTAAATAATAGAACCATGTAGTTGGAGTCAGAATATCTTCTCAAGTGTTCACCTGTTGGAGACTTGCGAAGTCGTGTGTCAGGGGTTCTGAGGAAGGCTCTCCATTCCCAAGTCTCTCCCAAGGAGTGGACAGAGTGCACTTATTTGAACTTTCCTTTTGTCACAAGACCTACCTTGCCTTGCCCTTTTTTGGAGCAGAATTTGCTAGTCATTTTTAGGCTTTCTGGTGCCTTCAAGTGACAATTCACACAGCATAAATACCTTTAAAATTGCAGTCTCTTTTACTCATGCAATTTAATGATCAGTAAATACCAGACTGGGTATTCTGAGCTTCAGGAGATAGGATCCTACTGAAGATGGTTTTGATGGACTAGTTTTAAGATTCAAGCAGTTTGGTTTCTGCATTAGTATTTGGCACGAATGCACACTCTCATACACACACATACCTTTGAAAGAGTACTTATGAGTTTATTTTATTTATGCTAAAAGTGAAATCAAGTGTGAATTGTCTCCTAACCTTCATATTTCTCAGACTATTTACCCTTCTGATATTAAGGGTTGAACCTAAGGTCTGGAGCATGCTAGGCAAGATCAGCTTCTTCTGAACTGTATCTCCAATATCCAGTGCTTTCCTTTTAAACCATTGCTTTTATTTTGGCAGGATAAAAGTGGAGAAAGTCTATGTATATAATACAATAAAGTATTCCGTATTTTCACTGAATTTACACCTTTTAAGGTCATTGTGTCTAGAAAATGCTTTGAGCTAGTTTATAAGCCTATGAAGTAGATTTACTGCAGCCTGCTCAAACAGTTTCAGGCTGTGGGTTTTCGATAGCAAGAGACCTATGGCTTTATGGGGTTCCTCCCCCTTTTGTAAACAGTACATCTACTTTTGGAGTTGCTCTTAGGCCAAGTGTAGAGAAGCTAAACATTTTTAATAGTGAATAAAAAGTTAGTGGGAGTAGAAAAAGCAGGGTGATGCTGATAGAGGAGAACAGATCTCTTTCCAAGGCTGAGGATAACTTACTCCTTATGGCTACTTAGAGTGGTGAAGCATAACTGAGTGGCCTGTCCTGTTGCATAGGTGAGATTGGCATGGTCTGATCAGAACACTCATAAATAGCACCAAACACCTCCCAGAACCTTACAAGAGGCTGAACTTCTTAGAACTTAGGTGTTTGTTTTCTTTGAAACTATTTTTGAGAGCATGATTTCAGAAGCTCTTTAAAAAGTATTACAGATTTACTTTAGACTGTTTCTAACCTGTCTAAATTTGAGCAGAGAGTTTAGTTTCAAAATACTGTTGGTGTTAGCATTCTGAGAGGTAACTGATGGGCTATTGGGAGTGGGAGGTAGGCAGGCTTAGGAGGGCAGTCCTTGGATTCTTGTTCAGTGGAGAAAGGGAACAGGGATTTAGAAGCAAGGGCCTTTGGGGTAGGACACCAAATGTGGTCATCCTGAGTGCCAGTAGTGAGCATTTATTGATCTACTTCTCTTGTATTATGTGTTTGCAGTCTCAGGTTGGCTGGTTCAAATCTAGCTTTGCTGGTTTAAGCACATAAGTGGTGGTTATGGCTACATTAGACAATATGCATTCTGTGCTTTCACTATAGAGTTGAGAAAGAAGGACAATCCCTGTCTGTCAGATTCTACATCTGTGCTTCAAGGGCTTGGTGTGCAAAGTGTTGTGAGTTAAGGTTCTGGAAATTACTTTCTATCTCATGCAAATTAGATGACCAAATCCTTTTAGAATCCAAACTGCTGTGTGTGTAGGTTTGCACAAGTGTGCAAATATGTATGTTTAAATGAAGCACCCAGCTGGTTCATAGTCCCTCCTTACCCTTTCTTTTACTTTTGTCTCATATCACTTTAAGAGCACAGCAGACCTTGAGCTTGTTTCGATTTGGGGTCGGAGGTTGTTTGAAGTAGAGACAGATTTATTTATTTTGTGGTGCTAGGGATCTGAACTCACTGCCTGGGACATGCTAAACAACTGTGCTTTTCTGCTGAGGTGCTCCACCCCCAGCCCTAAGACCTTGAGGTTACTTGCACCTTTCCAAGTTTTCTCTACTCTGAAGCCCTGTAGGGAAGATTTGTAAGGATGGGATGGAATCCAAGGCTTTGACTACTTTTAGGCAGGCATTCTATTAACTGAGCCATATCCTCACCACATTGTCTCCCTTCACAGCACTATTTTAAGATTCCACACGCTCATCCCATTCTATAATTATATATAGTTACTAGATTTCACAAACTTGGGACTTCTGAGTGGATTATAGGCAGTAATTCTTGGCAAGCTCTTGAGAAGGCTGGGGACAGTGCAGTATGCTGTGTTGAGAGCTTTCTGTCCCATGTCCCCATATGCCTGCTCTCCAGCCTCCTCCCTCTGGCTAATTATCTCTCCTGGGTTCCCTGGGCTGCTTCCCTGACCAGTTTGGGTTGCCCTCTGGCTGACCTTTTTCACTGTCAGGCTCTATGCTCGCCATGAAAGAATCTCTTCCCTCCTCTGAAGTGTTTCCCATGGTGCAAAGCCTTGTCAGTAGAGCTAGAAATGCCTCAGAGCTGGCTAGAGGCTAGTGAGACACCTGGCTCTGAAGTATGCACCTGCCTGGAAGAGAGGTCTGTGAGATAGGAAGGCCAGATGGTGGCTGCTTAAAGTAGCCTATGGCTTCTTAGAAGTGAGAGGGAAATCTAGAAGAGAGGTTGAATTGAAAGTTGCTGTAAGCAGTAAGAATGGTGGTGGTTTTGTTGATTTTGTCATCCTCCTCTTCCTTGTCCTCCTCTTCCTCTTCCTCCTCCTCTTCCTCCTCCTCCTTCTCTCTCTTCTCTTTTCCCACATTTGTTTAAAACATAAAAGGGATTCCTCTTGCTTATCCTATAGGTTGCAAGACTAAGTTTCCTGGGTAAGCCTAACTTTCAATTAGTTTTGATGAGCTTGGTGACATTTACTCACTGGGGTCCGTCCCCCTCCTCAGCAATCGCAGTTTGAAACCCTAGGGGTCTTTATCAGAAGTGACCAGGACTTCAGGTTGTGTTAATATCCAGAGTTGATGACAATGGATGCTCTTTCAAAGGTTAAAGCTTCGTCTTGAGCACAGGAGAGAGAAGGGTGGAGGGAAAAAGTCCTAGGCTGAGGAAGAAAATTACGCAAAAATCTCAATTGGTGTCTGGCCTGTGGGAGGTTTAGGGATCGTGCTGAACCAGTGGGATCCATTAAGGGTGGACTTCATTACTTCAGTTCTTGCTCTGTGCTTGTAACCGACTAGCCATCTTCTGCTGTTGTTCCTAGTAACGTTGCAGTTTTGGTTCTGTTTCCTTATGGATTGTGTTGAAGACCAGATGTTAAACTTTGGACATCGCATTCATGTATTGATTTAGTCCACATATTCTGTGTACTAATGAAAAGTTGAGTTTTTCACCAGTTAAATTGCAGACTGCTGGTTTGTGGCCATGCTTTCTTGGGTGGGCATTCTTTTTCTCATCCAAGGGTTTTATGTGTTATGCTTGTATGCTGTCATGTTTTGTGTGATCCAGTGCTTCCTTTGTGGGCTTAAAAATACTCGTTTTCATTATTTTAAATTATGTGTATGCCTGAGTGTGTGTATGTGGCGTATGTACCCACGAGTGCAGGTGTCCTTGGATGCCAAAGGTGTTGGATTCTTGGAGCTGAAGTTACCAGCAGTTATGAGCTGCCTGGTCTGGGTGCTAGGAACTGAACACAGGTCTTCCAAACCGAGTAGAAAGTACACTTAGGTGCTCAGTTTTCTCTCTGGCCTTTATCATTGCTTCATTTGACCCAAACATATTTTGCATAGACTTCTAAAACACAGTTCCACAAATCTGCTAATAAAAGTTGTTCTATTTTCTTTTTTCAAAAGTAGTTTCTTCCTTTCCCTGGGTGTTGTACTCTTTTGATTCCCTGCCTTGTTCTTTGTATCCTCTCTAAATGGGCACTGGGTTCTTATATCCTGGTGTCTGATTAGTGTGATGGATGGGAATGGCGTGAATGGAACTTCCTTTATTTTTATTCTGCTATACATGTTGTTGCCATCCATGTTGCAGAGTGCACGGGGTGGGGGTGGGGGCACCCGCTGCCCCCACCCTTCACTTGGGAGTGAGGACAGAAAGCTTGGAAGTTCTTCTTAAGGTTTGTTTCTAGTGTCCCCACGCTCCAGCCCTTTGCCCCTGTTTCTTTCAAGGGGATGATAGTATCCTATCTCGTAACGGCTGTGCAGACAGTTACATTGTGCACGTGTGCCAGTTGCTTCCTCTGTGGAGTTCACCAGTTAAAGGGTAAGGTGGCAGTACCTGTGCCTTGCATCTGTTCTTAGGACTAGTCCCTCCAAGCTGCATTTCCTATGGATGAAGGCTTTCCTGGGAAAGGATTCCTTTTCAGACAGGAAGGAATCTTTTGGTGTGGGTGGGAGCATGGCATGACTCACAAGCCAGGCCTCGTGCTCCAGCAGCAGTTTTGGTGGTTCAGGAAAGCTGCAGCAGGTAGACTCCCTGTGCCTTGGGAATCTCAGATGAACAGGCAGGGAGCTGTACACAGTTGCAGTTGATTATACAATTAGCAAAAATTGTTGAGGTAGTTTAAAATCTATTCCAGTTGTACAAATACTGCCTAGGTAGCATTATTCTTTTGGGAGGGTACATGGGAAAAAGCAGGAAAGTGAGAAGTCCTTAAACCAATCACTTTATCCTCTTGTTTCTCAAGGTTTCATTGAAATTGAGCTCTACCCAAATACAGGTAGCTCTGGAGTTTGGAAGAATGCAGGTGTGCTCTTCCAGATGAGATTAGGTTACAGTCCTTAGGGCTGGCTGATCCTCACTGCTAGTCCACCTCTGTTTGGAAAGACTTGGGGAAGAGGAGGTAGGAGGGGAGACAGTTCTTGTGGAAGACAGAGAACAAGTTTCATTTGTTTTGGTCTTTTTACAGTGGTGTGCTAACTTGTAGGTGGCACAGACAGCAAATGCAGGGCCATCTGAGGAGCCTGGCAAGGGTGCACCTTGAAAAGCCGTTTGCTGTTGCTCCTGGTGCACCTGTCCGTGAGTCCTTTCCCTTGTGAATGGCCATGATTCACAGCCTTGCCCACCTGAACGGCTGCGATTGTTTGCACCCTTATTACTATTTAATCTAACCTAACCGGTAAGGCCCATTGTGCTAACAACTAGTCCGTTCATCTCCTTGAGGCCGGATTCATCGCTGCTTCCTTGTGAACCAGGATACCGGTTCCAATCACCGCTCCTTGAGTTTGTTTTGGCAAAAGACAAGAAAGCATGGTCTGTCTTTAAGTCTTTGTGATGCATCCTTTTATGATCAGCAGGTATTGGAAATGAATGAATGAGACCCCACAAGTGGCCCTGTCCCATTCTTTTAAAAGCTGGTTCAAAAACCAAAGTTAGTCCTTAAAATTTGCCTTCTGTAACTTCTTTGTGCAGCAGCAAGCAGTTGCCCCCAACCCCACTCCCTGCCTGTCCTTTGACCCTTCTTCTAATTTATAATTTGCTGTTCAAATAATTCACTGCTCAACTGGCCAGAGCACACATTGCACTGGTAAGTTCTTTCTGCTGGATTACCTACTTGATGATGGTGGTTAGGGACAACCATTAGGACTGAGCTTCTGAACTGGGACATCAAACCTCTAGGTAGCTCTAGGTCCTCTGAAGCACTTGCACTTTGGCTTGGCCATCAGGAAAGGGCAGTGAACGCTGTCAGCTGACTGGGACAATGCCTGTTGCAGAGAGAACGTATTTTATTTTTGTGAGATGATTAGAAAGATTGGCCTTAAAACCAATTCTGAGTTAAGGAAATGTTTGCCATGGAGCCTCTGTCAGTGTAGTGTGTTTTCTTCTTACCATTGTCTCATAAGAGACAAGTGGACAGTGTGGTGATGATGTCATGAGTTCTGAAACTCTCAGCCATCTTCAATAATTGCCAACTCACGCCTGGCTCATAGGCTCCATGCTCCAATATCCTTTCTCCTTCTACAGTTTTTTTTAAAGAATAAATCCAAAGCGTGGGGACTTTCATTTAACAGTTTTGTGGGGAGGACATACTCACATGGCAACTCTTCACTAAAAGATGACTTTAAGAAATAGGAACATGAACAAGTTCTGAAAAATAATGAACTTGTTTTCTAAAGGAAAATTTGACAGTGTTTACAGGATGTTTACTGAGTGCAGATTTCATGCACTCTGTTTTTTATATTCTCAAATTACATGTTATTTTTTTCCCTACCTTTGGTTTTGTGGGGAGAGTTTAAAAATTTTTTTAGGCCCTGAGCTGCAAGTCACATTAGTTTTCTTCCATAGATCCTTACTTGACAGGCTTCTTCCACGCTATTATGTAGATTAGGAGCTATTAGCAGGCAAATATAATTACAATGGGTCATTTAAAAGTGGCATTTTAGATATTATTATTATTTAATGCAGAGATAATTAGCCGGTTGGTTGTAGCTGAGTCTTGAATCTGAATTGAGTTAACTCGTGTTTACTTTGCAGGGCCTGACCCTCCAGCTGTGTCTACTTGAGTCTGCTTTAAATAGAGTTAGAAGCACCCTATAAGAAAATCCCCCAAAAACTCAGAGCCAGCTTCCTGGAACCCTCTGGGCTCCTTTTAGCTTCATGCAGATTAGAACAATGCTTTTTCCTCCTTGCTACTGAGCAGTTTGTGTTGAAGTCCACGGCTCTGTTTCTCTGTTGTCTTTCTGTTGGTTGGAGGAATTTCTTTAAGATAAAGCTGGTAATTTTCATATTCTGTCTGTGAAAACCTAATCCTAGGTAAATTATATAGTGTTTAGTGGTTTAAAAACCCAGCCTGCATGTGTCATTTTAAGCTCACAGACTCAGTTAAGCATAATTAAACCACTGTCATATTTGATTAGATACCATTTACAGTGGATCCTCTTGTTTACAAAAACATGCATACACAAAAGAGTTTGAGAAAATCTTTTAGGCAGGAGAACTAAACATGAGGAGTCTGATTGTGACTTTAAGTTCTGTTTTGCAAACTGGGATGTGTGGTACCAGGTTCAGCTTTATGCTCACATTCTGAGTTTTCATTTTGTTTTTGACTAAAATAATTTTGTGTGTGTCTGTGACTTCCTTTCTCCACCTGGGACAGTGTGAGTTTCTGGCACATGAGCGCCTCGTGTTTGCAAAACTTTATAAACAGCCAGAAGAGCTCATAGCTTCCAGGAAGTGGGTTGTTGATGCAACCGAGTGATGGATGCTGAAGCCTACTCAAGTGTGGGGGTGTGTGGATTGTCCACTCCTCTTCAGGAGAGGGGAGCCAGAAACCAAGCCAAGCTAAGTATTCACTAGCTAGCAGGGCTACCTCACTCCCAATTCACTGTTTTCTCAGACCCAATGTCTGTGTCTTGTTCACAGGTAATCTGACCTCATGGAAGAGGCTCTGCCTTACCCAAGAGAAAAACCAGAAATTCTGATAAGATTTCATTTTATATTTGAAATTATGTATGTATGTATGTATGTATGTATGAATGTATATATGTATGTGTGTGTGTTTGTTGTATGTGCATGTGTTCACATGCAGTGTGTGTGTGATTGTGCATATTCTTTCGAGCCCATGGAGCCCAGAAGAGGGTATCAGATGCCTTGGAGCTGGAGTTACAGGTGTTTCTGAGCCAGTGCAAACGTGGGTGCTGGAGTTCAGAGTCTGGTCCTCATGGTTGAACAGCAAGTGCTCTTAATCACTGAGCTCTCTCTCCAGCCCCTGAGGAAGATTTCTAGATTATTTCACAAGTCTGTTTGAAATAATATTTGGGAACAGTTTAATTATCTTAAGTCTGGACCCACAAATGAAAAACGATTTCACCTCAAGTATTAATGATTTGGAATCTGTAGAACTTTGTTGCATGTTCTTAAATTTTCTTGCTCTTTGTTTTTTATGTTCTGGAGACAAGGTCTCCACTGTGTAGCCCAGGCTGGCCTTGAACTCACAGCTGTCCTCATGTCTCAGTCTCTTTAAGTGCTAGCATTACAGTTGTGTGCCACCATGCCTGGCTATTTCCCTCCACAACCCCCCCCCCCAAAAAAAAAAAAGCAAGCAAAAAACCAAACAGCAACGTTCTTAAAAAGTTGAAGATGTCTATTCGCAGATTCCATAGCTTAGAGGGGAACAGGAGGCAAGGCTGGGTCTCCTTCTGAAACACTTGTGTGTGAAGTCTTGGTACTTAGTACATCTTTCGGGGGTGGGGGTGGGGGTGGGTAGCCCAGAGCCTTAGAAAGACGTTCTTGACTAATCAGGGAGGAAGACTGTTGACTTAAAAAGAAGAAGTGGATTTTCTAAAGCTGTGGATAATGACAGTGTGGTAGTATGGAAACTAGCTTGCAGCTGAGTCTCAGTAGGCCTGAGGTTCTCTCGTGCTCTGCTACTGACAGGGTAGTGTGACCTTGGGCTGGTCTCCCACTTCTCTATCTGTGAGAGACTTAAGATGTATAAAATTTCATTTTTAGGGTTATGATTCTGGCTCTTGGAAGCAAAGGGGAGTGAACTTACTGATTATTGGATTTACTGGTAAGAGAGTGAGTGGGTCTGTGTATGGGATGCTTAGTTGTAAGTACTCTGTGGCTTCTCTGCACAGATACCCGGAACAGCCAAAGGAGAAATGGAGCATTGTGGGTGGGGAGGGCTCAGTTCGGGACCCTTCACTGAGCCTTTGTTATTATTAAGGAGAAGCAAATAGTGCATTTAAAAGCACAGGCGGACCTTTCCCAGTCTGAAAGTCCAAAATGCTTCAGAATCTGACAGTTTTGAGCGCTAGCATGACACCACAAGTGGAAAATTCCATACTGGGAACTTCGTTTTCATGTACAAAAGTATTAAAATTAGTGTATAAAGTTGCCTCGAGGCTATATGTATAAGGTGTATATGAATCATAAATGAATTCATGTTTAGACTCGGGTAGCATCCTCATGTAAATAACCCAGAACTTAAAAAAAAAATCTGAGATCTGGAAAACTGTAGCCCCGTGCATTCTGGGTAAAGGATCCTGGGCCAAAGAAAGCTATGGGGCCTGCAAACTTGATCTTTGACTTAGCTTTTTAGGAACATAGCTTTAGAGAAAAGGCAAGAAGTTACAGGATCATTTTAGTAGGGTTTTCTTAGGCCCACTGATGGAGTAGTTGGATCAGTGAAGTTGTCCCCAGACTGATAATCTTTCAGCTCCATGGGCTGAGAGTCCAGAGTCAGTAGCAACAGCTGCAAGGAAGGACACACCCACAGCTCTGTCCTGTGGAGCCAGCTTGCCTTTGGTTATATTCATGAACATGGCTGATTTTGAGTAGCTTTAAGCCATTTTCCCAGGGAGCTTTTCTGTGTGCCTTTCAGTGTGGACACTCAGCGGTCTGACTTTTTTTTTTTTGTACAGCTCAGCTACTTCTTTCTCCAATTTTTGAATTCGCTCTCTCCTTTTTAAAAATTTGTTTTATTTGTTTAGTCTATTTTTTGTTATTGTTGTTCAATAGATACCAAATTTGGTCTAACACTGTTTTTGGAAAGTCTTGATTTATGCCAAATAGGAGTTCCAGGGAGGACCTAGTTAGTAGCTTTTGTTTTCTGTGTTCATTATTTTAAGCAATTACTTGTGTTTATTTGTGTGTATGTGTTTTTGTTTCTGTGAGTGTGGATGTAGGTGTGGGGGAGTCTGGAGGTTGTTGGGTGTCTTTCTTCTATGGCTCCCCACTTTATTTTGAAGTGGTCTGTCACTGAAACTGAAGCTCATCCTTTAGGCTAGCTTTGGTGGCCAAAGGCTTCATTCAGAACCTGGTGCTGAGGTTACAGGCACAGGCGTTCTCATCCAGCTAATTATGTCAGTGCTGGAGATCTGAACTCAGGTCCCTGAGTGTACACATCATGCATTTTATCTGCTAAGGTATTTCTTTAGCCCGTTCTCTGTGCTCTTCACAGCCGCCTTCCTTCCATGTGCATTTGTTGTCTTCACTGGAGATTCTTGGGCTTTTCATTTTATGCATTTTTTTTTTTTACTTTATATGTTTTCATGATATGAAGCCTGGGGTGTTTTCCTCTTCTCTTCTTTAAATCATGCTTCTGGGAGTTGGAGCTTTGTTTGGGGCTACAACCTGAATGGAGCGAAGTTGGAGGCCAGGTAGTGGTGTTTTGAACCGCTTGATATAAGTTTAGCAGGAAATAGAGACTATTTTAGGACTGAATAGTCCAAAAAGCTACTTAAAAAAAAATTTTCATTAAGAGCCGAGGAGATAGCACAAGATCCTGTGTTTCATCCCCAGAATTCATGTAACAAAATCCAAGTCCGATGGTTTGCACCTAAAATCCCAGTGCTGGGAGGGCAGAGACAGGCAGATAAATCCCTGGGCTCATTAGACAACCATTAATGATGGACAGACCAGCAAGAAAGGATGTTTCCTGTCTTAAAAAGGAAAGGACACATGACACATGAGGTTGTCTTCCTACCTGCACATGTACATATGTACCCCCTGCACACATGGTACACACTTGACACATGTGTGCAGCCTTCTATGTGTATAGCCTTAGACCTGTACTCTCAGCACTGGGGAGGAGGAGCAGAAGAATCAGGAATTCAAGGCCAACATCTACTATAGACTGGCCAACATCTACTATAGAACTAAGTCTGGACCACATTTGATACTGTCTAAACAGACAAACAAAAAAGCAGAAACAAATCAAAAGGCAGTCTTTTTTTGTTGTGTTGTTTAAGATCAAAATAAATTGTTGTGTTGTTTAAGATCAAAATAGCCCAAATGATTTGCCCATCCTTCTATCCGCTTAATATAGAGTGCCATTTTCTGTTACTCCTGTGCTCTTCCGTGTCTTTACCATTTGTGTCTAATCTTCTCTCAGTGCTGTTAGGTAATTTTTTACCTCACTTAGTGTGGGAAGCCATAGAAACTGTGGTTGTTTCGGGCAGGTCTGTGTAGAGGACTGAGGCACATGGTGTGGGGTTTAGCTGTGAGGTACTGCTGTGTGTAGTATCTGTGTTGCCCTTATAACACACTGAGGTAAAGAGGTGACAGTGTCCTTCCTCAGGCGGGGAGCATGGCTTCTTGGCTTGGAGTCGGAACTTTGCTTGTATGTCAGAGAGAACCTTTGGAGAGAATCTGGGACATAAAACAGACATGGCAAGTGCGCCCTTCTCTCCTCCTCCTCTCCTATTTTCTCCGTTCTGCTTGAGAACCACTTCAAAGAATCAGATGTGTTGGTGCCGCAAGCTGCACAGTTATTGTTAAAGAATTTGGAGATATAATTGAAAACAAACTGTTGAGCAGAGCAGATCGAGGCAAGTTCTAGCTCTGAGGGAGAAGGGAATTCCAAGTTCTTCCTCTATTTGGAGCTGATGTTTCAGAACACTTGTTCTGTAGATGAATCATCAGTGAACGCTACATCTGGGAGTTATATGTTGGGAAATGGCGTTCTTTTTAAATGGAGAAGAAATATAAAAAGCATACATAAAGTTACAGTGCAGTTGGAAAATTGTAGTCAGAGTTTAAAAAAAACAAACTAACATTGAGGTGGAAACTAGCAGAGTGATCGGCCATGAGATTGTGATTCTTAAAATGGAATGTCCATATCTGGAAGCAGTACCACAGCTAACGTACTTATTGGGACCCCTGTCCTTTGTTTTGGGGGCAGCTGACATTTAAGAAATATCACAGACACCAGCTGAAGAATCATTAGCCACAGCAAGTGTGACTTCGGAGTTTGAGTTACCTGAACATTTGTTTTGTGCTCCTTAAGTCTGTTCAGCTTCCGTTTGCCAGTGAAGGCGCTAGAGCATCCGTGGTTTGGACTCCATGAGAAGAGCACTCACTGTCACCTGTGAGCTTCTTGTCACACGCTGTGGTTGGGAGATAAAGCAGCCTGTGGTCTCTGATTGAGAGTGGCACCCCTGGAACGTGGCTTTGTTTGTCTGAGTGACTTTGGACAATTTGTTTTCTCTTTGCCTCAGTTTTTTTCTTACCTAAAATGAGGATGACTCAAGTACCCACCTTATTGAGCTTGTTTAAGGACAAATGCCTAACACGTGGTTGAAGCCCGGAGAGTTGTAACAGTTTATGTTTTTATAGCAGGATATATGTGTTAACTAATTTGAAATATTCTGTTGAAACATATCATGGATGTTTTCTACACCATGTCCAGGGTTGGTAAAGGACTGGTCAGGGCCTAGCAGTAGCTGGGGTGAGAAGGCTAGTCTGCGTGCACATGATCGTAATAGGAAAAAACAAAAACAAGTGCTAGAAGACAGGTTCTGGCCCTTGCATTCTTTTCAGGTCTGAGTTCCTTGAGGCCAGTCGCTGGCCCCCTCTGCTCTTGAGTGGCCTGAATTACCCAGTTTGGGCATACAGTTGTTGCTTTATTAATGGTGATTTTGGAGTATATACTTCCTCCTGGGCTGGTGTGAGCTTTGCCTCTTTGGTGATGAGGTGATAGCAGGCACATATGCCTTGCCATCTGTTGTTTATTGTTTCTGTTAGGTTGTGGTTTGTGTCCCTGTTGTGTGTTTCTTTGGTTTCTGGAGCAACTGCCAATATTATATGCTTGGGGATCAAAAAAAGTAAACTATTTATAAACAGTAAAGTATCGTTGGTTTTGGAAAGTGTTTTTCTCAAATGCGTGTATATTTGGTGGCTTTATTATAATCTCACTGATGTATCATTAGACAGTTTTCAGACTGAGGCTCATCTAAAAGATGGGCAAGTCAGAGTCCAGCCTTGCGTAAGCGGCCCACAAACAGCCTTGGTGATAAGGCCCCGGTGTTAACGCTGACCCGAGCCGTGTATTTTTAACTCAAGAACATATAAACAGTTTAGCCTGCTGATGGAGTTTATACTTGCCCGAAATCCTTGGCATGTTGGCTAGGTGGTGCTGGGGAATACATGTGGTCTTAGGAGAGTGCTGCGACCAGCAGTTGCCCATGGCCCCCAACCCTTCATTTTAGAGAAAGGAATGCAGAGATGGAAAGAATGAAGGGACATGCTGGTTGCTGATTTTGTGTGGTACATTTTACATTGGACTTTGAAAAGCACCTTTTCTCTGTGTCGTGCAGGCCCTCGGGTGGGGCAGAGAGCTGTTGGCTCAGGTTTTGTCTATGCCTTCTCCCCTCCCCTCTCAAGCCATAAGGGGTCTTTGCCGAGTCACAAGTCAGAATAGGCTTCTTGCTGCAGGCTGTCCACTCCTGAGCTTCACAGTGCTCTCCTAGCTGCTTCCATCTGCCCGAGCTATCATGTGGTGCTTTTCTGGCTTCTGTACTGCCAGTTTGTCCTGTGTATATCTGAGGAAGCTTCTCCAGTTTTGGAGACTCCTGTCTGTCCTTAAATGTCTGTTCTCCTGGAGACTATCATTTGTATTCTCTGTGACTTGGATTCCCATCCGCAAAACGCTGCAGTACTCATGTAGGCTTTGCAGGGTGTTCATTTGGTTGATGACCATTATAAGCACCTCGTTTATCTGTAGGCTGCCTTTCTTTCTAATGCTTTTTTTTTTTTTTGCACCACAGACTCTAGCTAGCATCAAGTCTTATAGATACATAATGTGTGCAGGCAGCATGGATACAGATGTACAACAATTGAAAGTCCTTTTTCCAAGCTCTCTGGCAGGCCTTGGGTAGCTCAGGCTGGCCTCAAACTCGTTGTGAAGAATGGCCTTGAGTTTCTACCTCCCAAGTGCTGCCATTCCAGGTGTGGTGTGTGCTACTGCTTCTGCTGTATTCGAGGATAGGGATTGAACCCTAACACGCTTCATGCATTTTTAGTCTACAGATTGAACCAGATCCTGGTCCACAGTCTTCTTTCTCTCTACTTTTCTAAGTCCAGTAGAAACTGACAGAACAGCTCAGGCTCCCCAGGGCTGTGTATCCGTTCATTTCCTATTGACCTATTTGTTTGGCAGCCCCCTTCATCTTCTACCAAGTGCTCACGTTGAAAATTTAGGAGAACAGGAAGGTTTTAACACCTTACAATAGGAGTTAAAAAGATGACAGACAGGCACTGGAGGCACTGCCTGGGACCTGACTTCCCCGTGGGGTCCCTGGGCTCTGCTTCCTTGCTGGATTCTTCCCCATGGGTATCCTTGGCAGGTGGGCCAGACTGTACAACTTCCCTCTGAGTTGTGTTTGGCCAAGACACCCATGGTGTATTTCCGAACTGTTGACACGCTCTCTCATCTGCTCTTTTGCTGGCGATGCCTGGTGGAGTCTGTTTTGGGGAGGGAGTGTTGCTTTCCACTTAGACTAGGGCTGTCTAGACACCCTTCCCCTTGTGGTTATTCTGCTCAGTTTATGCGGAGCCCTCGCCAGGCAGCTGGTTCTGGTTGCTTGAGCTCTTGGTTACTTTGCTAAGACCTCCTCTGACAGAAAGCATGACTAGGCCAAGGTCATTTTTCTTCCTCTTTGCTCTTGGCAGAGGGAAGGATTGCTCTCCTTGACTGGATCCAGTACAGACAACATTCAGGAAAGGTTACTGTACCCTCATGGGACAAAGCCAAATTAGCAACACAGATTTGTAAGGGCCTGTACAACAGACTCTGGCCTCATGGACTTGTAAATCTGACCCCTTTCTGTGTTATCCTCAGGTATGACACTTCAGCCCCTACTCCATCCTTAAATACATAGGACCTCTAAAGGCAGAGGAGTCATTGCAGATCTGGCTCAAGATGGGTCTGCCATGGCTCAGCCTTGCTCCTTGGTTGTGATGACCAGGGAGTCTCGGGCTGGGGTTCTGCAGGGAGGCCTTTGTACCTGATGACCGGAGCCAGTTCCAGGGAGGTGTGCTTTCTGACTTTGGTTGGTTGAGCAAAGTTGCCTTAGTCTAGTGAACATGTTATTAATTACTTTTAATTTATATGGTAATAAATGTTAGTAATGAAAAATCAAAGGAAAGTGCAAAAGAAATGATAATTGGCTTTATTACCAGTGATAAATATAATCATTTTGTTGTATAAGTTTGTGTTGATATTGCAATTAAATGCCTGCTTCAAACTACAGGGTTTTTTTTGTTGTTGTTTTGAGATGACAATATGGTAATGTTGTGCAGTCCAGGGTGGTTTTGAACCCCACAGCCTCCTGCCTCAGCCTCCAAAGTGGTGGGATTATAACCTCAAGCCCCATGCCACACCTGGCTCAAATTATGTTTTTTTTGTTTTTGTTTTTTTTGGGTTTTTTTTGGTCTTTATTATTTTTTTGAAATAAAAATACAAGTACATAGTTTTCTTCTTTCCTTTCCTCAATCCCACCCTTTCTGTGCATGGTTCTCTCCCTTGCTCTTTCTAATTCATAGCTTCTGTTTCTTTAAGAGTTCATGTGTGTGTGTGTGTGTGTGTGTGTGTGTGTGTGTGTGTGTGTGTGTGTATGTGTGTGTGTATTTCTAAATACATGAATACAACCTGCTTCCTCTGTATACTATTACTTGTATGTATATGGTTTCAGGGCTGGTCACTTGGGTAATCAACAATTTCAACTTATGTTTTAAAGACTCAGTATTATGAATATTTCCTCTATGGTTAAACTTTTATATAAAATAGTATGGTTTAAGTCATAATCAAGCCTTCCCTGATAATGAACCTCTAGTCAGTTTGTGCATAATTATTTATATACTTCTTAGTTCTTAGACTGAGTTACCACGTCTAGGTTGCTCTTCTTGGGAAAATTCTTAAGGCTTTTGCTACAACTTCTCCCAAGAAAGCAGCTGCCAACCAGTTTCCAAGCTCCTGCTTGCTCCCTCACCTCAGAAGCCCAGAGGCAAGCTGCTTTTCGCTCTGTGGTACACACAGGGGCCTTGTAGCCTCCCTGTCTTCCTTCCTTTGGGATGGTGAGGCTGAACACTTTCCACTGGTTATTTACAGGGTCTTCCTTTCTAAATTTTCTTCTTTTCTTCTGTTCGATCCAGAATCTACCATGACGTCCTAACTGTGGGTTTGAGACTTGGCTACTGTCGGATTCTCTAGAGCTGGCATTTCTGAGCCAGGGCAGATCTAATTCCGTAGAAAGCTGTGCTCCTGGTGGCCATGGCATAATGTTGGCCCTGAACCAGGACGTGCTTTCTTTTTCTTTGTTTCATAGGCTCATGTTGCTCTTGTGTTCCACAGAGGGGTATTGCAGTGGCTCTGTGGGTCCCAGGCTGCAGTAACCCCGATGGACCCAGTCCAGCCTACTCAGCCTCTGTACCCAATCTGTGGCCAGAGTGCCCGGTACCTACAGCTGGTAGGAATCAGAGCAGATTAGCGTGGCCGAGAACCCTTCAGGAACAGCTTCCAGCAAATGGAAATTATTTTAAAACAAATTGATGTGGTTTTTCTGTCAAACCTACTTGGAGCGTAAACAAGGTTGGACTGTAAGCTGCCTGCCTTCTACGGACAAGCCTGTGTTTAGAGTGTGGCTTTCAGCACAGTAAACATGGTCTCTAAAGTGAGTTGTCATTGTGTCTGACTTGAAAAGTAAAAGTTGCAGGCTGGAGCTGAGCCGGCAGACAGTTCTAAGGTGGTATGCAAGACATCACTTGGTCATTTGTCTTTCTGCCCACAAAGATACCACTTCCTGTAAAGGGTTATGGAGCGAGGAGTCATTTGGTGTTAAAACGATTAAGGGGAAAGAAACACCAGGGCAATTTCTGTGGTGAGATAACTTCTTTTATGTTGCTCCTTTGCCATGTGGTAATATCAAAAACATCTTGTGAAATGCTTAATTTTTGTGTGTTTGTGAGTGTGTGCCCTGCACCCTCTCCTAGTCTGTGTGTGTCTTTGAATTCTGTGCCAGGCTCAAGGTGGTTCCCCAACCTAGGAACAATATCTTATTAAATTGGCTTCAGCCTCCCTAAAAGGTGAAACAATGCTTTTAATGTTCTGATTATGTATTAATGAACAGCCAGGCCAAGGGGCACTTGCCAAAAAGGTTCGGGTGAGAAGGCCACCAATATCAGAGGGACTTTTGTACTCTGGGAGTGTGAATAGTCTTGGGTGAAAGGAGTTTATTGCACAAGGGGAGCAACTAGAATCTCTTTGATGTTGGCTAGCATCCTCGGGGGGGCTTCCCAGCTAACACGTCTCTGCTGGCTTGGGTGCTGCTGCAGCGTGGTGCAGGGGGGCGGGGGGAGGGCTGGTCCCCGAACTTGCCCTTGACTGTGAAGGACCAGTTAGGTACCTGTGCAGAGGGAAGCACTGGCCACTCAGAGGGTCTTCAGTAAAGCTCAGTAAGTGCTAGCCCTGCTCCAGAAAGAACAGCTGCGCCTCCCAAGCTTTCCTCTGGAGGGAGTTTTTGAGAACCAGCATGCTATTATTCTAAAACCTCCAGCCCCAACCACTGAAAGAGGTTAGATCCTAATCTTAATATGACTAATTTATTTTCTCCCCAATGCACTGACATTTCCTCCTGCCTTCTGGCCTGTTCTACATTTTTGAATGGCTGGCCATTGGGAGCCCTGCTTGCCATATCCTTATTAAATAATTACTGAAAAGAAGAAAGAAAGAAAGAAAGAAAAAAGCCCTTTTAAAATCTAGAAGTCAAGGGAGGGAGAATCAGCTCTAGCTCAGGTTTTGTATGGTGAGGATTGGCTGAGCCTAGAGTGAGTGTGTCCTTCCAGAAGCAGAGCAGGGACAGTGGTGGAAATATCACAGGTTTACCATCATCAATGTGGGTACTTTGGACTCTCTCGTAACTTCTAGCATAAGACTTTGAAGTTATTTGTACAGTTTGTCTTATTTTATTTTATTTATTTATTTTTTGTGATACTGAAGTGAGGTAACATTTTTAGTCTGGAATTTTGAGTCCCAAGGTGACAGGACATTATTTTTTCCCCTCCCCCCTTTTGTTTTCCTCTTTCCCTTTTCTTCCTCTCCTTTCTCTTCTGTATCCACTCCCTTTCCTTCTTTTCTCTTTTTGAGACAGGGTTTTACTCTATAGCTCTGATTGTCCTGAAAACTCCCAGAACAGCGCCTGCCTCTGCCTCCTGAGTGCTGGGGTTAAAGGTGTGTGCACCACAACTGGCAACTGTTTTCTTTTTGACTAACAGCTTTATGGAGATAGGGTTTGAACACCACATCCATCTTTTACGTGTTGAGATTCTGCGTTTTTAGTATGTCCAGGGTCGGGCAGCTGTCACCATTAATTCTGGGTTCATTTTAATTGCTCCACCACAAAACCCCATGCTGGTTGGCGCTCCCATCCCTAGACTTCCTTGGCTTCTAGAAGTTCTCTGTGTTGGTTTTCCTGTTTTGAATGTTGGGTGTAACTGGAAACATACAGTACCTGGCCTGTCATGCCTGCTACCAGCCTTTGCTTAGCCTAATATTTTCAGAGTTCTTACATATTGTACATATCATTCCTTTTGTGCTCATTTAAAAAGACATTTCTTTGTGTGTGCATATACGTGCACTCTCACGTATAGGTGCTCCTAGAGGATGGAAGAGTGTCTGTTCCTGTGGAGCTGGAGTTGCAGACAGTTGTGAGCATTCTGGTGTGGGTGCTGGGAGCTAAGCTGGTCCTCTGTCCGAGCAGCAAGTGCCCTTAACCACTGAGCCATGCGTCTATCCCCTTCCCTCTACTTTACCTTTAAAACATCTGAATAATGTTCAGGATTTTTTTTTGATATAACACATATTGTCTATTCATTTTTTAGCTAGACATTTGGGGTTTTCCCACCTTTTGGCTGGCAAGAGTAACAGTTACAAACTTCCCTCAACCAGGCCAAGTCTGGTTTTGTAGCTCTGCCTCTGCTTCCTGTATGCTGGGGTGACAGGTATGTTTCATACCATAAAATCTGGCATGACCATTTATGTGTAAGTTTTTGTGTGAGGGTATATGTTTCTATGTGCCTTGGACATGTTCCCCAGCACATGTGGAATTGCTGGGGCATATGGAAAGTACATGGTTAGCGGGGAAATCCTAGGCTATTTATGAAGAATTTGTGCCATTTTTACAAAGAAAACTAGTGTGATTTCAGGTAAGGAAGGTTTGGGTTGTTTCTCAGGTAGGGATGTTCCTCTCAGGTTTGTCCTCAGACTTAGAACTCTTGGAGTCTTCTGGCAGAAATACAAATAGAAATTACAAATGCTCATTAACTCGTAAAGGTAATATCCCACAACCGATGGTGAGTGGGAAGCACTCAATTGAAAATGTCTTTGCTGCTTGTAACTTGTAGCTTAGCAACACAATGCTTGGTTGTGTTGGTTGCTGGGAGCTGTGGCTTGCCTGCAGAGAGAGTAAAAATCAGACCACACATCACTACTAGACTGGGAAAAGATGACGTTCAAAATTCCAAGTAGAGTTCCTACTGTGTGTCTGGCTGTTGAACCTCCGCAAAGTCCAGGAAGAGTGACTTGCCCCTAGTTTGTAATACTAAGAGAAGCAGCAAATGTGGCAGCACATGGCCGTGGTTACTGTGGGGACTCTAGGTGTCTGAGTCCAGAGGGGTTAACAGCGCTGGTCTTTGCCAGGACAGACTGGGGGACTTGCTTTTCTACAGCTTGCTGAAATTTGCTGTGCATCTGGGTCTGACCGATTCTTCTGCTTTGGGGCAAGCCTGCTTTGCCGACTGACTAGCCATAAATTTAGGCAGAGATGCAGAACAGAGGCTGTCCAAAGGTAGGCTGGATAATTGCTCTAGACAGGTTTACAATAGGGAGGTGTGAAGTGCTTGGTGGAGACAGGAAGCTGGGGAGGGAGCACAGACTGAACTTGAGCAGTTCAGGGAGATGGTCTGACACAGCTAACCGAGAACTATGGCTGTGGTGGCTTCTAATTGGAGAGGAAGCCATGGCATACAGTGGGTTTTTGTTGTTGTTTTGGTTTTAAGCAGGAAAGCAGAGAAACAGTGGCTCACTGAGTTACTTAGGAGGTCGGTTTGGGATCTTTTCAAGAAATGGTATTGTGGGCTGGAACCTGTATTTTAAAAGCATTAGGAAATTGCTTTGGATTTTTAAGTGTGAGCCTTCCTCTAAAGTGTGCTTGCCTGAGCTCAGTTGATGCATGATCAGTTGTTTAACTTGGTCTCAAACCAGCTGTGCATGGTCCTTGGCTTTTTTTGTTGTGCTCTCGTACTTAAAAACACTGCCTCTGATATTAGTTGCTTATTATACCCCAGATCAAGAGCTAGATTCATTTTCAAAGTCCGTTCAAAACCGAAGTATAAAAGGTGTATGGGGAGTGGAGGTGACGGTCTTCCTTGAAGTGCAGTGTTTCTCAACCTGTGGGTCGAGACCTGTTTGGGGGTTGAATGACCCTTTCACAGGGGTCACCTAAGGCCATCAGAAAACACAGACATTTACATTACAGCTCATAACTAGCAAAATTACTGTTATGAAGTAGCAATGGAAATAATTTTATGGTTGGGGTAACCACAACACAAGGAGCTGTATTGAAGGGTCGCAGCATTAGAAAGGTTGGGAACACTGTCCAAGTGTGTGGTGGTTAACGGTTAATCTCTTTTAACAAGGCTCAGGTGGACCTTTATGTTGCCTTGCAACTATGATGGATTCATAAACCCGCACAGTGCAGCCAACTCATATCCTCAGTTTAATTTCCTTTGGTTGAAATAACAGCCAGCAGCTGTTTGGCACTCTTATTCTTCAGCATGTTGAAGACACTCACATGGTGGCTGGAGAAGGCATCATTTGCACACAACTTTAGGATTCATGTCCTGGCTGTAACATTTCCTTGAAAAATGAGGGAAAGCGATCTTAAGTGAGACCAAAGAAAGAGAGTCATACTGGTTAGGGTGGGAGGGGAGAGGGGGCAGGGTGATGAGGTGCAGAGGCACGTAGTCTTGGGATGAGAAAGGTCCTCTGAGCCTGAGCAGCTTGTCTCTTGAATGACGGGTATTCTAGCCCTACCCTCTGTCCATTGTGCCCTGATATCTTTGGGGATTGTCAGTTTGGAGGATCCAGATTAGAAACAGAAAAGCACAATCACAGTACTGCCTCCGCAGCAAAGCACCGTCCTAGTGGTGAGTTCCTACGGTACTGGAACTGCCCACCTGTTCTGAGAGGCAAGGGACGCGAGGGCCTTGCACGCTGTGCAGCCCAGAGGCCCAGGAACCTGGGTAGTGGTATGTCTGGCTTCACAAACAGCACTTTGAAGTACTACCTGCTCCTAATGGCAACAGAGCCATCAGTTAAGCAGGCAGCTGTTAAGCACAGGAGTGTTTGCACAAGCAACCTTCAAATTTTCTGATCCTTGATGAAAGCTAGTTGGTTGTGAATGATTAACTTCAATGTGCATGAGGAAATACTATCCACTTAAGTGTCAGGTGTATTTTTATGTAAGAAAAAATAAGACTAGCCACACCCTCAGCTGTTACCATTTGGGGTTGAGAATCTGTGTGCTCATCCAACGAGTACACCCGGCAGTGTATTTAAAGCAGAGTAGGAATGCCAGTGTGAGGTGGCTCTCAGCTGGCCATCACATTCTGTGAGAAAGAGAAGGGAATGGGTTATGTGAGGCTCTGAGATGTGTAACCGAACTTATCAGGCTGCACTGAGTATCTAGAGTCATAGGGAGGTGCAGGGTAGGGTTCTCCTCCACTTGGAAAACACATTATATGTGCAACATCAAAAGAGTTTGGATAAAAGGGCTGGCTGGAGAAGTCTGCCCCAGTGTCACTTTCTAGCACTTCTACAAGAGCGATTGAGGCAGGTGTTCTGTCTAATCTGTCCCTGGGGAGCCATCCTTCCTGAGTACTTTGATTCCAGTGCAGTGTGTCTCTTTGAGAGAATGGCAAAGAGCTGACTGAGGAACTCCAGTGTAGCGTCCACCAGGGTACTCTGGGTCACAAGAGACTTGGAGATAGCCATTGTGAGTCTGGTTTCCACCATATGCAGCAGAGGTCAGAGGTCCCTACAGCCCTTTGAAGCTGATATTGATGGGGTAGTTATTTCTTCTATCATTTACTGGGGAAGAGAAATTGCGATAAGGTTTTCATTTGGAGTCAGAGTGGATGAGGCCATGGGGAAAGGGTAAGGGAGAAAGGAGTGTGGGAAAAACCAAAGCTGACCAGAAGGGGCCATTTCATAGCACAGGAGAAGGTAGCTTCCCAGCTTGTGAGTGGTGGTGACTGAAGTGATGGATGCGGTGTGAGTATTGTGTAGAGGGTGCTAGGCATGACTCTTGGGTTCAGTTACTTTACTGCAAGCCCAAAGCTTTGCTCATTTCCAGGACAGAAAACTGCATGCCGTGGGAGGGGAGAAAGCAGGTGTTTTGCCTTTCTTCCCTGCCTCTTTATTGTCTTCAGGTGCAGTGACATTTGATATTGGCAGTTCTGAAATACATTGAGGGCATTATTCTCAAGCTGCTGGGATTAGTCCTGACATAAACGGTGGGTCCCACCACCAGCCTCTTGTATGGCGATGAAGAAAAGAAACTCAAGCTGTAAATGAATCTCTGTTTTGGGGCTTTGTAGTGGCAAATTATGTGAATGGCTGAATTGAAAAGGTGCCTGGTTTTATACCATCATGAATACCCAGGCCTTAGATAAATATTGACACCAGCAGTGTGACAGGCCTACCATTTGTCTCATGCTCTTAGGAATAAAAGATCTTTTCTCAGGTGCTCCTGACCTTATAAACCACCCTGACGAGTTTGTGCAGGTGCTTTTCTGCATGGGTTCTTGGGGTTTGAGAGTCGGAGGTTTTCTCTTTGTGCTTGTGCAGATTTAAGCCTTGCTTGGTCTCGGCTCACTTTGGCTTATTGATCATGGTTGAGTTGGCTACAAGTGAGGATAGTCACCCACACACTTTTGAGCTGACCTGGGTTTGGAATACCTTTAATGACATTGGTTGAATTTGAAGAGTGATGAGAAAGGGAAAGCAGGTATAGACCTGTCTGGTGTACAGATATGGAGCTCAGCTGAGTAAATGGCTTCTGAGTAAACCGTGCCTGAATCCCAAACCATACTTCTCTTCTGGAACAGATGTAGCCTAACACTTCTGAAGATAATGCTGGTCTTGTCAGTGTGAACTATCCAGCACACCAGTTCTCTACTCTCCAGTGCTTATGGGACAGGGTAGTCATGTTAGGGTCACTTGATGTAGGGCAGGGTGGTGAGCAGATTCATCAGCACCTCTGGTGCGGTGCCATCTTTGAAAAGATATGATTTTTGGTGGAACTGGGACTGTTAGCACATAGAAAGTTGTAGATGAAAGTTCTCACTGTTCATAGGGCAGAGCCTCAGTGGCCCAGCCTCATGAGTGTCTGCATCTGAGGAGACCCTGGGCTTTGATTTCCTGCTCAGATGGGAGATGCTCTGTGGATTGACTGTTCTGCCTCTCCTAACATTCACACGCTGTAGAGTATCTACATCTGTGGGTATCTAGATTCTTTGTATACACAGGTATCTAGGTACATGTGTTGTATTTCTTAGGATTTTACCTTTAAGTAGAACTCAAAAAGGGGTGATTTATGTGTGATTTTTTTTTTAGGACTTCTGATCACCTTTGCTGGTTCTATCCCATAGGTACAGTCGTATATCATTCGGTTAAAGTATAAGGTAGCAGGCAAAATTCACTGGTCACATCAGCTCTCTAAGACCTGCCTTTGGGAGCAAATGACCTAGAACAGTAAGTTTCGAGTGGAGAAGGAGTGACATGCTACCATAAGTCTCATTGTTGAATGAGTAAAAACCAAATATTTGTTTTATAGCCAGCTTTCCTTTATGTGTGGTAGAGTTTTAGTGTGTTAGAGGAGAGAGGTCTTGGACACACATCTTCCAATCCTCTGCACTTGTAATGTCAGTGAAAAGGGAGGCCCATGTTGGGACAGCAGAAAGCAATCTGTGAATGGTACGTGCTAAATACTGTTGTTCAGCTAGACACTGACTTTGTATCTGTCAGGGATGTCAGCACGAGAAGCAGAGATTTCCACTGCCCCTGCTTCTCAAGCAGAGAAGATAATGCTGTGGGACGGCTTTCGTGTTCATAGCATCTTGTGATATTTTACTGTTGCAGAAAGAAAACTGGCTTTCCTCTTCAGCTAGGCATTCCACAACACATGTAAACTTTACAAAGCTCCTTGGAAAAATGGACAGAATGAAATCCCATGTCTATAAGCTAGTTAGCAAAATTGTTAGCTGTTGGCCACGTGGCTGGCCTCTGAGAATTGTCTTCAGTAAAGTATTTAGCTAGATACCCCAATGCCTCCCTGTGATGTAGAAGATGATACTCGCTTGTGGACTGGTGAGTTTACTCTTTTTTTCACTTGGCTGATTTATTCGTCAGTTCTGCTCACTGCACTTGAGTGATCTTCAGTTTTAAGTTTGGGGTAGGCAAGAAGGGGAGGCCCTTGGTCTAGGAAATAATGTTTGCAGCGTCCTTATACTTTACATCCATGTGTAACGCAGAGAGAGTATCATGGTAAATTCTAGTAAACACTGGCTTCTGGATTGTGTTCCAGATTCTGACGCTTGGGCCTCCTGTAGACTCACAGTGACGTCACATAGAGATGGTGACAGGCAGCAGGTGTGACTTCAGTTAAACATGCAAGGACACATGTAAGCCAGGGAAGATCACAGTCCATTGGCAAGAGTTTTCCTTGTAAGAAGTTGCAGGATGGGAGAGTTGTTACATTCACTGTGTCCTGTGCCTATTAAAGCTTTTTTTTTTGTTAGAGAGAGGAATGAGGGACTGATAACACTAAGGTAAGCTGCAGTTTGTACAGATGCATTTGTTTAAAACACACCACTTCCGTTTTCTTCTTCCTCCCTTTTAGTGGAGGAAGATAGGCAGCATATTATATATTGTTCCTTTGTAACCCGGGACATATCTTCCGAAAATTATCCTCTGACTGCTTACTTTAAACATTGAGGAGAGTAGGCTCAGTGGTTACAAGCATTGGCTTCTCTTCCAGAAGACCTAGGTTCAATTCTTAGCACAGACATGGTTCTCCCCAGTAGGGTTCCCCCCATGGTTACTCCCAGTACCCACACCTTACAACTGTCTGTAATGTAGCATCTAACACATTCTTTTGATATACATTTAGTGTAGTTTGAAAAAAATGCAAATCAAACAAAATTCTAATTCTAGCACTCGGGAGGCAGAGACAGGTGGATGTCTGAGTTTGTGGCCAGTCTGTTCTAGATAGTGAGTTTTATCACTGACAGGGCTATTCAGAGAAATTCTGCTCCAAAGGAAATAAAACAAGGAATGAATGAATGAATGAATGAATGAATATTTTAAACTCTTGATTATTACATGTTAAGAAATGAGTATCAAGTTGTTCTTTCTGTGATATGAAATTTTATACTAGTATTTTCCCCAACTGGTTTATGGTAGGAGAAAAAGAATTAGAACCAAGGGTTTAAAAACAAAAACTATAAAAAATTATTTCCTGGTTCTAGGAAACTGGAAACTGGTGTTTAAACTGGTTTCTCTTTGTATCCCTGGTTGTCCTGGAACTTACTCTGTAGACCAGGCTGGCCTCAAACTCAGAAATCCGCCTGCCTCCGGGATTAAAGGCATGCGCCACCGCTGCCTGACTGGGGCCTTCATTCTTAATACATAGTTATATCTCCTGCCAGAAAGACAGGAGTTGAATTTGGCCCCCTTAATGAGGGATGCTCCTTATAGATGTGCTAAGATGGTTATTTTGCACATTGAGAGCTGTCCTCCATGGCTCTAACTGTTAAACACATAGATGTGACTCTGGGCATGAAGTAGAGAATCATTTTAGGTGCTGGAGCAGGAACTTGGTCACAGCATTGTGGGTAGTGGTTCTACCAGAGTTGACAGCTAAATTCTGTGGCCCATCAGAAGTGTCTATCAGGATAGCCAGTTTCCATCTTGCTATGCATACCCTAAGTGGTGAATTTTAAGTCTGTCTTGTGAGCTCAGGAAACACACTGTCTCCCGAGAGCTCACATTTGGTGGACTTTGCAAAGCACTTGGAGAACCCAGGATTCCAAATTTATTCACTAGGTTAATTCATCTTTTTTCTCAGTCCCTCATGTCCTGTCCCCTTTGCCCAGCTGATTTTTGTTCCTCTAGAGGCAAAAGTTGGTTCCTTGTTTGAGTAGAGTATTTGGAGGCTCCTTTCCCACCCTCTCCCTGTGAGCATTTTTAGCTTCTAAGTGGCCAGAAGTGAGCACTGTCTGTCCTCAGGTCTGGTGGCCATCTTGGGGTCATGAAGTACCCAACTCTGAGTGCAACCATACTCTATACTACAAAAGGTAGACTATGGCCCAAGGGTGACTGTTGTACAAATCATGAATTTTCAAAGCCCTGTAGAATTTAGACTCTGGAAGAGTGGATTTATGATTTCTTTGTAGAGCTAATAGATCAGGGAAAAGGTGATTCTGAGGGGCTAGACATGTGACACTGCTTCCCTGACACTCCCGTTTCTAAGTCTGCTTGAATCCCTTCTCTAATGGTAAAATCAAATAGTGGCCCTCCGTACCTCTTCCCTGCTTCGGTGGTCATGGTCACACTCCTCTGGTGGCAGATTTATGTGTGTGGGGTCAGGCTTGTGACAGGCAAGCCATCCTGTGCTCAAATGAATGCCTTTTGCTTATAAAGTGCCCACTGCCAACTACAGCAGTCATGGGCTGGAGTGCACCTCCACCATGGAATTAATTCATTTGAAGGTGTTAGGTGCATAGACCGTGCTAACAAGTGACGATTATGGGGAAATTGTGGCTTCCCCTTAGTGTCAGCGTCCACCAAGCATGCTTAAATAATAATAAAAAAACAAAACAAAACAAAACAAAACATGCCCAATCACATCACCTCCATGTGGCCAAGCAAAGATCCTGTAAGGAAAACAGACCCTGGGATCTCTTTTGTAAGGTGTGATGTAGAAAGCAAATGCTGTTTGTCTGCTGTGATGCCAGGAAACATCCAGGGTGTCCTGGTGCTTTAGGTTAAAATATTTACCTGGAGGAGCAAGTAGCTAATTCTGTTCTTGAGGAAAGGACTTTAGTGGGCCAGCGATTGGCATTTCGGAGAGTCTTGGCTGTGAGATGACGTTAGGATTGGAATAACCGTCGCTCACCTGCTTGTTGGACAGGCTGGGAAGCTCTGGGCTCCTCTTTGCCACTTTGCCCCTTACTTTCTTTGAGGTTCTGGTCGCTTGACATCTTTAGCAGTTTGCTTTGCTCATTCGCTCTGTGGCCTCTTCACTCCTCCTGCCTTACTTCTTAGGACTCTGCCCCAGAAAACAAGTTCCTCCTCATCTCTTCTGCCCAGGCATTGTTCTTTAAATCATTCTTGTCATAGCAGTTCTTCCTTGTCCTGGATGCTTCTGGACTTACGTGCCCATCCCAGGGGTGCTAGACTCAACTTGGGGCCAAGCAGATACTGCCAATGAGTTTAGATGTCGAGGTTGTTGGTACAGGAAAGCCCACACAGTGGTTGTTCTCGAGAGAAGCTGCAACACACTCATTGGGGAAATAGTTTGTTCTTGTTTTGTTTTAACATACATTCATTCATTTATTTAGTTATTTATTTATTATTTCTGTATGTTTGTGTATTCTGCTTACAAGTATGCCTATGTACCAGTTGCAGTGTGAGTGGAGGCCAGAAGAGGGTGTCTGATCCCTCTGGAAATGCTGCCACAAATGGTTGTGAGTTGCCATGTGGGTGCTTGGAAATCATTTTTCCAAACACATTTCTCTGCAGTTCAGCTTTGGCTCAGGTCTACCAGTGTGCAACTTGTAGTGTGCCTCTGTGAGTCTTTCTGAAAGCCGTTTGGTTGTGGTTTTTGCTCAGGAGTCCTACCTGATCAATACGTTGTAATCTTCAGACAAGAGATAACATCTTATCTTAATTTATACCAGACTTTATTTATTCATTTAAAAATATTTTATGTGTATGGATGCTTTGTCTACATGTATGTCAGTGCACCACATGTGTCCAGTGCCCCCAGAGCCAGAAGAAGGTGCCAGATGCCCTAGAGCTTGAGTTGTAAATGGTTGTGACCTGCCATGTTGGTGCTAGGAATTGAATCCAGGTCCTCTGAATGAGCAGTCAGTGGTCTTAACTGCTGAGTAACCTCTCCAGCCCCATGGGTGCACATGCATGCATACATACAAACATACATACATACATACATACATATGCATATATACATGTATAATTAAAATGAATTACAGAAAGTCTTCATGGTAGACATATGCTCAAACATTTGTTGAATTTGATTATTATTGGTTACTAGAGGAAAAAATATATATCTATATCAGATTACACATGGGAATGATACTGTTAGGATAGAGAGTACATACAAGACCTTCTGAAGTTATAAAGAGAGCAGCATTAGTTGGCACAGGAATTCAGAGGCCCCAGGCTGTAGATGCTGCTCAGTAGAGTTCTTGCCTAGCATGCATGAAGTTTGATTTTGTAGCTCTGCATAAAACAGATGTGGTGATATATGCCTGCAATCCCAGGACTTGGGAGGGAGAGGCAGGAAGAACAGAAGTTCTAGGTCATCATTGGGTATATCACTTTCAGGGTCAGTTTGGGCTACTTTTTTTTTTTTTTTTACATTATTAAAAATTAGAGGCCCACCCTAATTAACTGACTTGATTTAAAGAGGAGTGGGTGTTTTCCCATCCTTATATGGCTATGCTGTTACGTCTGTATGTTAGATTCTCTTTTGAGTAACCTTTCAGGCTTGCCTCATTCTCAGGGAGGATGGTCTGTGTAGCATTTTTAGAATTTGAAGTAATTGTAAACCATTACCAATTTTCTGAAATTGAATTAAGCAGAAACACAGAATGAGTAGTATGTATCTTGTTGGGACTCTGCTCACTTCCCATTTCAGTATTCACAGAAGGTATTCTAAACCTCTGCTCCAGGATTTCATGACCATGGCTTGCTTAAAAGTGCGCATGTTCTGAGTGAGGGCGCTTGGGTAAGGACTCCAGATAGATGATTCTAGCTTAAGTGGCAAATATATCATTCTTAATATGATGTGTATTAACAGGCTGTTCATTGTGGGTTTGGGAAAGCATCTACATTGGAAATAGAGATAAGGACATGTGTTGTCTATGATTTAATGTGCTTCCTACATTCAAAAATCTTGCAAATGGGTGTAGGGCCACAACAGTGATTTCACTGGAGGTTGCTAGATGACGTGTTATTTCCCAGAAGGTACAAACAAGGGAAAAAACAGTCCTAAATGCATAGGGCTCATATGGCTTGAACAGCTCTTGCACTTTAGCATTTTCAAAAGAAATAGTCCTGCTTTCCTGACTCTAAGCAGGCAGTTTCCTCTGTAATGGGTGACAAACACTACAAGTTCAGGTTGAAGAGACAAATGGCCAGAGCATACAGTATCATGAAAAAGGAGTTTCTGTGCCAGCTCTGGGCACCTCCTCATACTCAGAAGTCAGCCATTGGGTTGTCTCTAACCCCTCCTTCTTTGGTGTGTTTCACTTTAGCAAATATCTGAAAGTTTAAACTAAGCAAAATTCTGTGTAGTCCAGGAGCCCAGCCAGGGCTGAGTAATGGGAAGTATACTCACTTGGAAACAAAACTGTGTAGGGAAACCTCATTGAGAAGGGAATGCTTTCACAGCTTTAGGACCAACGCCTTCCGCTTTGAATTATTGTCTGTTAAGGTTGAGAACCAGAACCTTGCTTTTTGCTGTGCTTCACTGTGAGAGTTTGCCTGTAGAGGCAGGCTTGGGTGTGGGGGTGAGATGCTAATTGTGTTGTCTAATGAAGTGAGGTTACTTCCTCACCACAGCTTGCTCAAAAAGTAAGGAGTACTTTTTGTCCCTCAGCTTCCAAGAAGTCAATGAATTATTGTTTGCCAGCTTTGAAGCATGCTTGCCAAGTTTGTAACATGTGGTTCAGGCTATAATCCAGGAAGGTGCTGGTCAGATTATGTAAATACTGATTAAGCCTATAGCATTACACTGGAGCAGTTTTTATTAGAGTCACCTTCCGTGGGACTTGGGATTTCCAGGGTCCATTTCCTGCTGGGTTAGTTAAGAACTTTGCTTGAGAAGAACTTGGGACCAGTCTGGTGGTGCATACCCAAATCCTAACCCTTGAGAGGTGCAGGAAGATCAGGAGTTCAAGGTCACTCTCAGCTGTTTAGTGCATTTGAGGCCAGCTTGAATTACATTACTAAGACCCTGTCTAAAAAAAAAAAAAAGACTTGGATTAGTTTATTAATATCACTGTACATTTTGAACAAAGCTCTTGTGTTATTAGGAGACAGATTTGGAGTGCTGGTGATCAGACTGATGACCCTGAGTCGGAAGCAGCCACTCTCCCACAGCCCTGAGTTATCATTATCAATATTCTGCTTGTTGTTGGGGGTCAGACAGGGGCTCACATATGCCATGCAAGTGCTCCACCTTGAGCCCCGAAGATTAACTTCTAACATCCATCTTTCTTCTGTAGTTGCCATTTCAGTTAGAGTAGTGATCGTATCACGACTTAGACGCATTGGTTCTAACACAGTTTAGCAGAAATTTCAGTGATAACTGAAGTGCCCACCTCCACGTAGTACACATGTGTCTGTTGAGTGCTTCCAGTATGGCTAATGTGGAAAGAGCTGAGCTCATAATCTGATATATTAAGTGGTTTCAATGAACGGCCACATGGTTGGTTAGCCATGGTGTTCTTTGTAGTAGTGATCGCTCAGCTATTGAAATTCTCTGGCTTGGGGGTGGGGAGCTTGCTGGGAAACATGCCTAGCGAGCCCAGGGTTGTTGTGCCCTGTTAAACAGTGTGCTTTTCAGACATGCCTGAATAAAACTTGAGCTGTTCTCCGAAGCCCTGCCTCTGTGTGTTCCGCAAATGGTGGGCCGCATGACCATCTTTCAGCAGATTAGCTGAAAAAGTGTCTATGGCTGGACTCAATTGTTTGTAGATCTGCATGCTCTTTGTGCAAGAACAGGGGCGATTTGTGTTGTGACAATGGCTGATGGTACTCAGTGAAAGCAGCAGTTGGCAGGGACTAAATTCCCGAGGTTTCTTTCCTTGTGAGCTACTGAAAGGTGCAGAAGTACTTTCGACAGAGTGTCCTGCTGACAGATGGATTGTTTTGACAGGAGAATCTGAACCCTCCACTGAAGAACCATTCAGATGTCAGGCAGGAAGGGGCAGCCGTGCTCCTTGAAATAAGTGGGATGCTTTAGATGTGTGTGCATGTCAGCTGCCACCTGGAGGAACAGATTTCAGTAGTTAACCCTCTCACTGTTCTTGGAATGGGAAATACATTCATACTCCTTTCTGCTGGCTTCGTGGGCTAAGTCTATGTCTTTTAATGTTGGAAAATGGGTGTTATTATTAGTAAGTATGGTTAAAAAGCCTGTTAATTTTTTTTTCAATTTGGGAAAAACCACAATAGTATCCAAAATAGAAACAAGCTAACTGATCCTCAGATAGTAGATAGGCAAAATGTAGATACTAATAAATGTTCATGCTAAGGGGTATTCAACCATCAAAAGCAATGAGACTTAGACAAATGTAATGAGATTCATCTATGAACCTTGAAAGCATTGTGTTAAGTTAAATAAGCCAGACACAAAAGGACACATGTCTGTGATTCCACTTACATGTGGTTCCTAGAGTAGAGTTTATGGAAACAGAATGATGGTTGGCACATCCAGGGAAATTGGGATTGGGAGTTTTATGGTGAAAAAGATGATGATGGGTGTGTCTGAATATGTATGTGGTCACTGAGCATCAACTGACCAGTGGTTATATACATTTTATAACAATGAACAAGTGGTGTTGGGAAGTTGTGTTTTGGCCGATGTTTATGACTATTTTATTCCTTGTTAGATTTCCATGGAGGAATTAACATGGTTTCCCTGTTTCCTGATAATGAATTTGCAGTCTCAGTTCTTCAGAGATTCAGGACTACTTCTCAAACTTAAAAGCCAGAGTAGCTCTGTCTAAGGACAGGAGCCGTTCCAGGAGCTGTGAGCTATAGCACCTTGGCTCTGTGCTGCCCACAGATACTGTGGGAGAATAGCCCTTTCTCGGCAGTCCCTCGGCACGTGTGTTGGTCTGTGGCTTTTCTGGTTCAGTGACTGTCCAGGCTGACCCAGTGAGGGCTAACACACTTAGTGTCTTTGTAGCTGATCGCTGACATCTTGGTATCAAAGTCCTGGTGCTCCTCAGCTCCAGATGACAGTGTGAGTAAAGGTTTTTTTCTCAGTCTGCTCTAAGAAGCAGAATTAATAAGTGTTTCTGAAAGTTAGTTATATTATCTTTCCAAGAAAAGACAAAGCATTGGGTATATGGCTTTTAATGGATATGTGAGGTGTGGGAAAGGAGAGACATGATTTTAGCTCAGAGTGTTCAAAATGAAGCCACCAGTGAACTATAGAAAGCCTGCTGAGCCCCAGTCCCTCCCATGACCCATGCCTTCTGAACCTGTAAGCAGCTGGAGTCCAGGTCCCAACAGAAGCTGGTGTTCCTCAGGCCAAGTATGGCAGCTGGCAGAGAGCTTTTGTTTGACCGTCCTTGGTTACTTTTTCTTTTTAAGGAACTAAAAGTTTTTCTTATAAGACTTCAGATTTTGAGTTTCTCTTAAAATCCAAGCTTGGTGTCGGCACTAGCCCTTCTCTGGAGCAAAGTGCCTGTTAAGGTGGATAGGCAGACTTGCTGACTTGTCTATCTTCAAGGGTCTAATCTGCAGCCTAATCTGCTGACCCTTCTACCTGCTCTGTGGCTTCTGAGAGCCTTTATTAAGTTCTTTTAGCTCCACCATGCCAGTTACCTGTGATGATGTAAGTTTTGTGCTGCCTTTACCCCCCACTCCCCAAGACAGTGTCCCCATACCCTTTATGATAATCTGATCAAAGCGGAAAACAGTAGTCCAGGCAGTCTTTTATGATGTAGAGAATTCTCTCAAAACTGGATTTTCTTTCCTGGTTCTAAGCTGTTAATGTCTACATTCTCATTAATAAATACCTTCCAAGCACAGTCAAGTTCATACTTGACTTCAGTATGTGGTTTAAAAATTACCACCTTCAATCTTTATGGTAACTTAATCTCTGGACAAATTGCTTTTAATTCAGACTGTGCCATGAACACAGATGGGCCATTAGTTTCAAGTGCAGTTTGACTTTTATTTAGATGAATGTCTTTGAGTTCACAGTAAAATGGCTATCAGCTCTAGGGTAGTATTGATTAAAACGTCTCCAGAGTAAGTTTAAAAGATATTTGCCATTTATGATTAGTAGCATTGTTAATTGGCATTAATGTCAATGGGATTAATAGCCAAGATGAAAAATGTTAATCTCTTGCACCCACAGGCCTTGGTGGACTTCTGTGGCAAGGAACTGGAAGGCAGTGAAGCTCATCTTGATTACCTGTAGTGTCTGTTCCTGATGGGTTAGCCTGGCTTGTGTTCAGTGTGTGGTTAAAGAAGCTGAGCTGGGGTTGGAGAGATGGCTCAGCAGTTAAGAGCACTGACTGCTCTTCCGAAGGTCATGAGTTCAAATCCCAGCAACCCCATGGTGACTCACAACCATCTGTAATGAGATCTGATGCCCTCTTCTGGTGTGTCTGAAGGCAGCTACAGTGTACTTACATATAATAAATAAATAAATCTTTAAAAAAAAAAGAAGCTGAGCTGGCTGAATATTTATTGCTGAGCTTGCTCTGTCTGCAGTTAAGGCTGTCTTCCCTAGGCAGTGGAGGGGAGAGAGGTCCAGTTCTGAACAGGATGGGTGCTATTACCTGAACACTGCTCTTGTGTGGCCTCCCTGCCTGGGGTTAGCAAGAACTTGTGTCCCCATCAGTTGGCTTCCTTTTCTTGTGATTGTCATTCCTAATTTTATTCATTGATGGTAGGCATCCTGTGTTCATAAATAGTCATGATTCTGAATCTGTTCATTTTCCAAATGTCTATGTTCCCAAAGTTTTTTTAGTATTAAATTCTCGTTTAGACTAAGATTTCTGAGTCAGAAAGAACACTGAGGTGCTGGGTGTCTGATTGTGGGACACTGACTGCTTATGCTTGGTGGGATATTTGAGAACATCTGCAGCTTTTATCTACCAGGTCTTAGTACTACCTTCTATCATTGCTGACAACTGCACTTATCTCTAGACATTGCCGTGTGTGTGTGTGTGTGTGTGTGTGTGTGTGTGTGTGTGTGTGAAAAAATCACACTTGTGGAGAACTACTGGCTTAGACTATGAAGTACTGACATCTGGTTCTCTCTCTTGCTCTCGCTCTCGCTCTCTCTTGCTCTCTCTAGTACTTGATGTCGATACTTTAGTTAAACTAATTTTAAAAAAGTCATCAAGGCTGGGCCTGCTAGTGTGTTCCTGTAACCCTGGCAGAGGCAGGGTGATCCCTGAGTTCTTGGGCCAGCCTGGTCTACATAGCAAATTTAAGGTGAGCAAGGGAGACCCTCTCTCAAAACAACAATAAAAGCCATTAAGAATGTCCTTGAGGAGCTGGGCAGTGGTGGTATATGCCTTTAATCATAACATGCAGAAAGCTGAGGCACATGGATCTCTGTGATCAGCCTGGTCTACAGGGTGAGCTCCAGGTTAGCCAGGTTTACTACATAGAGAAACCCTGTCTTGAAAAAACAGACAAATAAACAAAAGAATTTGCTGTATGATTCCCAGCCTGTGGGTCACAGCCCCTTTGGGAGTATCAGATGGCTCTTTCACAGGGGTTGCCAAGACCATCAGAAAAAAAAAATTTACATTATAATTTATTGATTCATAACAGTAGCAAAATTATATTTACAAAGTAACAACAAAAATAATTTTATGGTTGGGGTTACTACAATATGAAGAAGTGTATTAAAGGGTTGCACCATTAGGGAGGTCGAGAGCCATTGGCTTAGAGAGTAAAGGCATACATGGTGGAAGGGAAGAACCAGCTCCCACAGATTGCCCTCTAACCTACACATACACACACACACAAATAATAAATGTAATTAAAAATGTTTATGTGTATATGCCTGAGTATATGCATGTGTACCACAGCATGTGTGAGCCGGCAGATATTAGAAGAGAGTGTTAGGTCCTCTGGAACTGGGGTTACAGGTATTTGTGAGCCTTGTAGGTACTGGGTACTCAAGTCCTCTGCAAGAACAGTAACTACTCTTAACCTTCTCTCTCTCCAGTCCCAGTACATGTAGTTTTAAAAACTGAGTGGCCCCGGACTTGACACGGTACAAAGCATTTGGATTAGGACTGGCCCATCTTTGTTTCTCAAGTGTTGGTTAGTCAGTTGGTACTAGAAGTCTGCTTGAGTCCACTCTGGAAGTGGGTTCCCAGCCTTGCTCTGTGCACTCTGTGTGCACTGAAGCAGGCGAGAAGAACGGTGTTTATAAAGCTCAGTGTGTCTGTTACTAAACAGGACACAGGAAGGAAGGTCACTAGGCAGAGGATGTAGGTCTCTCTTTGAGGGACTTGGTGAGTGAGGAAAGGTTTCTTAGTCTTTGATGAAATGTCAGCTATTAATTTAGTACTTTTCACTTTCTCTTTTCACAGAAACCTGAGTTACAACAGACTCTCCGAGATTGACCCTGCTGTTTTTGAGGATTTGACAAATCTGCAGGAAGTGTGAGTGTTCCCCTAAACCTGTAGGGGTGGAGGGCAGAGAGATCTGGGGGAAATCTTTTCATATTGTGCTGTTCTCACTCTCCTGGGTGGCTGGTCTCAACTTATAGGAGGGAACATTTGCATATGGTCAGTCATGGATTGATGCTTGTGTTCACGAAATGCCAATTTCCCTAGTAATGGTCCCAAAACACAGGATCGGTGATATGACAATAGGATATGCCAAAAAGAAGCTCTAAAGCTGTTCTTTTAAGTGAAAAGATGAAATTACAGTAAGATTTTGTGTAATAGATCAAATTCACATAAATTTTATTAAGTGTTCTTTTAACTATTGTCAATCTCTTACTATGGTTGACTTTTACATGGAAAAAAAGACTATATATATAGAGAATTTCAGGTACCTATGGAGGCTGAGGAGTGGAGGGAGCCCTCATAGATAAAGGGGTGCCATATTAAATTCCTTTCCTTTTGCTGTAGGCCCCGTTTTCTATGAAGGACATGCTACACTGTAGTAGGCGTAGTATACTGGGAATCATGGTTGCCCAATGGGAGTGTAAGAGTGTGCCCTTTGATGGAAAGTCCCGTTGACTAATTGGGGAACATGCCTGTGCTGGTATATTCTCACAGGTGCCACAGAGGTAGAATAGTTTAGTCAGGAGAGGTACCTGGTGCTAGCTCACCATTTGCATTTTCCACGAACCTAGCATAAAAGCATGGACAGCAGAGGCTCCTCTTCCCTGTACTTCCTAGCAAGCCAAGCACCACTGTCATTGAACACCAGGCTTGCTACCTCTTGAGTGTCCTTTAATGAAGGCTCCAGACATTCTTTTTATTATAAAACTTTATGCTTTGATACATCCATTGGGATTATCAAGAATTTTAGCCCCACAGCAACTTTACAGAAATTTCATTTAAGTTGTACAAAGTCATCATGATTACTTGCTATAAACTACATACATAAATGTATGTAGTTTTAGGATCAAAATGTATATTATAGTTCTTTTCCCTTGTATTTTTTTTTTCAAGACAGTCTTGCTTTGTAGCCCAGACTGGTCTGAAACTCATAATTCTTTTGCCTCAGCCTCCCAAGTGCTTAGAATCGTAGGTATTTATGGATTTATATCTGACTTACCTAATACCTCTCACAATTAAAAATATTTTGTTGCATAAATTAAACTTTTTTCCCTCATTATTTAGAGACTTCATTAGAATTACTTTCATAATATTTTAGGAAGTTTCTGCTGCACTAGGTTCCCATACTCCCTCTCCAATGCCCCTCAGTTCTGGCTATCTCTGCATTCCTTCCCTCAACCCCACACCCCATCCCCCTCCCCACCTGATCCTTCCATCCTGTCATACCTCTCCAACCCTCCAATCCTTCCAATGTATTCTATGGTCTTTTATGAATATTTATATAAAATTACTACAAGTCATTATCAAGTTCTATTATAGGCATTCTTGCAAATCGTTAAGTTTTCTACACATTTCTACTACTGGCAATTGATGAAAGTCTTTGGTAGCTAGTCTTCATTCCATTGTAGCAGCTTATCTAATGAAGCCTTAATTTTATTCACTGATACAGTTCGCAAAATAGTTGCATTTGCTATCCTCATGGCCCAATTTTATGACTTTTATGGCTTTTTTCAAAGCATGGACTTCTAGGGTTAAACCCCAGAGTTGAAAGGAGCTTGGGAAGGCCCATGAGGTCAGTGAGATGGGGGTGGGGGAGTGAAAATGTGAAGGCAGCCAAGATTTCAGTAACAAGTCTCATAGGCTGCTGGCTTCATTAGCAGAGGTTGATTCCTCATGGTCGGGGAGCTAGAAACCTGTAGGGCTGACTTCTGAGCTCCCTCCCTTTAGCTTGCAGGTAGTTGCCTCTTACTGTGTCTTCTTATGGTCTTTCTTCTGTGTTCATGGATCCCTGGTTTCTCATGGTGCAACCTGATTTCCTTTTGTACAGATACCAGTCACATCACTTAGGATCCACCCATGTGACAGCACTTAACCTTAATGATATTCTCCTACCCCTGTGCTGGACATTGAATGCAGAGCCAGGACCATGCAAGCCAAACAGTCCACCACCAAGCTGCTGCCTCAGTCTCCTTAACACAGTCTTTAAAGGCTTGTCTGTAAACATCTATACTCTGATGTCCTGGAGGTTTGTGCCTCAGCACTGATTTGAGGAAGGGGACATAGTTTAGCCAGTTATAGTTTTCCAAGTGGATAAGCTTAGTCTACCAGGAGCCAGTTGGCTTTATAACCCAGTGCTTTGCTTTGGTCTGGGATGTTGCTGACTCTTGAGGTTATTATACGTTCAATTCTCTGTCATTCTCAGAGATTATTATTGGAAGAGATTAAAATTATGCGATTTCCTGTGACATCACAGGCTTCCGTTTATACTTACTTGAGTGTCTGCTTTGTGCCAGATGCTCTTCTGAGTCAAGTGAGCTACAAAAATAGGTCTGTGACTAGGATGAGGCAAGCGAGGGCTTGTTCTTAGGCACTGATGTCACAAGGGCGCCAAAACTTACCAGCCAAGCTAATGGATATTTTGACGTCACATTTAAAAAGTCAAGATGAAGAATGTTTTAGAAAATGTACAATGAGCAAAACATGAAAAGCCTAAATCAGTGTTTCTGGTGTTTTCCCTTCCGTCTCAGTTCCAGAATGGCTTGATCACACTGTTTTTGATCTATCTTGTCTTGGATTTTTGAGTTTGTTCATTGTGGATTGTGCTTCACATTCATTTTGACCCTTACCTTAAATCCTGGTAATAGACTCAGTGTTCTGTCTCTCAGACATGTTGGTAAGTACTCTGGAGAGCTCATTCTGTGTTTATCTCCCTATGTAAGATGTTCCTTGCTCATGAGCTTTCTACTTCATTTGGTTTTACTCCCTTGACCTCCCCCCTACCCTTACCCCTGTAATCTCCATCATACCGATAGCTAGGAGGGGGTACCACAGACTCTGTTCTCTGTGGCTGCAAAGCTTCCTGGTGGGAAAATGGTTGTTTTGGTAGCAAGAGTGCTAGATTTGAGATTCTAGTTCTGGATCTGTTCCCATGCAAGTGACTTGCCTCTTGAGTGTCCCTTTCCCCTTTCTGTGACATGGACATAGTGACCGGGTCTAGTTCCTGACTGATGCGGATGTGTGATTCCTTCCTGCTTTTGGAACTCTGAAGCTCCCATACTGAGTGTGTTGTTTAGAAACACATCCTTGAGGCTGACAGATTGGACTTCTTGCCACTGTGACTGCCTCCTACCTCTGTGGATTGCAAGTTGAATTCATTATGCCCAGAGCAGCAAAATGAACTTCTCAGTGGTGGACACCCGGGGCTTTCCCTAAGAGAATTCTGGTAAATCCTGGTGACTCAAAGAGGTACCAGCAGTGAGTGGTAGGAACTAGGTAAGAATATGGGAGGGGGAGAAAAAAAAGCCAAAACAAAAGTACATAGCCCACAGTTGACACACCAGTGCTTCCAAATTAACTGGGCTCAAGTCAGTTCTCCCAGACCTTGTGGTGGCTTAGCAGTGGTTTAATTTTAGAGGCTCTAGAACCACATAACATTGTGGGTTGGGAAGAGAGAGAAAGCAAGGCCTTCGGAGGCTCCTGGAGGACATGTGCAGCTGCTTCCAAGCCACAGTCTTCACTGCTCACAGCCCTGAGGAAAGCCCACCAGGGAGTGCCCTAACCCGGAGTGCTGGACACCAAGTCCTCTATAATCAGAAGGCTATTTATACAGTCCTCTATGAAAAGGCACTTGGATCACATTACTGCGGGTGGCTCGGGAGTGCTTGCTACTAAGCTGCTTTGCTCAGGGCCACTGCCCTAAATGCTTCCTGGAGAGGGTAAGGGAGCCCTGCCTCCAGGTATTTATGGCTCAGCTCAGCTCTGCTCATGCTGCTGCTCCCTCTCTCACCCTGCTGTGTGCATGTACAAGAACAGGTGCAGAGGGCTGTGATGGTTGTAATGTAAAGGAAGACTGAAATACTGAGGAATGTTTGATGGACTATTGCCATTAGTTAATAGCTAATAGCTAGTATTACTATTAGTGCTGACTGATAAGTATTTCCCATGTAAGAATCCACAACCTAAACTTTTAGATTTATTTCTCCTGGATCCTACCAAAGCCCCATGACTCTGGTACATGTATTATTTACATTTTTTAAAGGAGGAGACTAAGGTGCAGCAAGATTAGGTGGTGTGCTGGGGGCCATTTGATTGCTAAGGAGTAGAAGCTCTGTGCTTTAACAATCCGTGCTGTATGACTGCATGCCTCCAACTTCTGGCTTAGCTGCTTGGTAACTTGTCTTTGCTTCAGTAGAGGTGGATTTGTAGTTGAGTGTGCTCCTGAAGGACTGGTGTGTTACTCAGACTTTGGACAGAGCTAGACACACACTCATCATTAGCTCTTCTTGTCATATGCGGTCATTAACTTGGGTCTCTATATCCACAGATTTATCATCTGTGGATTCAGCCAACCTCTGACTGATAATTGAAAAATATATCTGCTTGAAATGTGTACAAATGTCCTTTTTTTCCTCGTCTTTATGTCCCACACAGTATAATTAATGGTTTACCTAGCATTTACATTGTCTTAGGTATGCAAACTAATCTAGAGACAATTGAACACAGGGCACATTCAGGTTTCATGAAGGCACTATATATATTTCTATAACGATCTTGAATAGATTCAGATATTTGCAGGGAGTTCTGGATCAAACCTTCATGGATTATAAGGGAAGATATTCTGCATTATTATGCTAAAATAAGTTTATCTAACCAGCTGCATCTATCATAGTCTTACCAAGGAAAATCTTTAGTCAGTGTTATTCTCCAGTAACTGGAGCCTTGATTTTTAAGACCTGTGTTTGTTCCTAACCACTAATGGATTTTTTTCTGTGTAAGAAATGACCATCCAAACTTCCAACCTGACTCCTATGGACTGCAGTTCCGTCTCTGTTAGGAAACAGTCAATAGTTCAGAGCACTCACTCTGTCTACAAAGAGCCAACTGGCTAAATACATTAGTGAACAAAGTGGTTTGGTCTCACTTCTCACGTTAGCAAAAGGCTACCCTGTTGCTGGTCAGAAGGTCTTCATGTGTGTAGTATGTAAGGGTCTGTGTGAAATATGCAAGTCTCTCGTAACTGCCAGAGCAGCTTCCTTGCGGAAGGCAGAGTGGGGCCTGAAGTGTAAGGAAGCTTGCTTTATAGTTCCTTGAATTCTCGTATTCTTCGTTGGACTGTTTGAAATTCTTCTTGTGTGTCCATTTCAGCCATTTGGTAAATTAATGTGGCACAATCCCCCCCCCCCCCACTGTAACTCACAATTACTTCTTAGATAGGTTTTATATTGTTTGTTAAAGCCAAATTTGATTAAGTTAATAAATGATGATGCTGTACTGTGAACTGCCCTCTATGACACTGTGTATATTACAGCATGTAATATTCTCTTTAACAAGCTACTTGTGAGTGGAAGCCTCGAGAGAAAGCTGGAGGCTCAGAACGTTCCAACCGACCTTAAGGGTCAGTGGGAAGCATCCCTCCCCAGGTTCTGGCCTGGGGTCAGGCAATCTGTGTATCTCATTGACCCCACTTATACCTCCTCCAGCTCCAGGATTGGGCCATGATTCATGCTCCGGTCTTGAATCATCAGGAAAAGGTTTATGAAAGCCAGACATTTCAGGAAGATTTGTAGTGCTTTGAATGGAAGTAAAGATTTGGGGGTGGGGTGGGTAGAGTCAGTAGGGAGTTACTAGGGCACAGGACATGAGGAGTGGAAGCATATAACCCTAGATAGTGAAAGTACCTCATCTCACACTATCCTTAATCTTTAAAAGGTCTGTGTTCATGGAGACGACTGCTGTACACCCAGAGCGTTTTCTTTTCTCCCAGTGCTCTAGTGCTATTTTTGACCAGTCTCTATTTCAGTCTGGCACACAGCTCTTCATGTCTCAGAGTGAGTTTGATGCTTTGCCTTCTGAGGATTGCATTCTCCTTTTGGCCCAACAAACAACTGGGGAGCCAATAGTGGTGGGGCTAGCCGCTTACACGGAACTAGCCTTTTTTCTTTTTTAGAGTAAAAATGATCTAAAAGTAAGCTAGCCATGCAGTTAGTTCCTGTGCTTTGGGCTCCAACTGTCCACTCTATAAATCAAGGCAGCCCTGTTGAAATTAGAGCCTGCTATTTCTGACTGAGCCTGTTGCTCCAGGACTGCCCATCAAGACAAACAATTCACTGTTAATCTTTAGCCTTGGTCTACCATTCCTGCATAATCCACTTTCCACGGGTTCATGGAGATAGGAAGTGCTAGCCAGCCCCTTCCCCTCGCTCATTTAGTTCTGTGATATATGTATGGAGTGGGGTGATTGTCCATATGTGTAGTGGGGCTGGCCTGAGACCAGGTTTCTCAGCTGAGATTCACCTGCAGGGAATCCTGTACTCTTTGTTTCAGGTTCAAAATCAAGTTATGATAAGCAGGCAGGAAATAAGGCTATCTTGCTGTTACCTGAGGGTTCTGAGTGGTAAAGCCTGTCTCATGCTTCCTAGCCTGTGAGCTTGCTGCTTTCTGATTTGCCTGTCATGTTGTCTCCTGGCTGTGACCATAGGACCTCAGGCTAGCTTTTTAAATGGACTTAAGTTTACTATAATGTAGGGAACACCAGTTGCTGGTCTCTGACTCAGAGTTCCTGCAGTGATGAAATCACCAAAGCGCATGGTGTATGGGCTGTAATTACAAAGCAGCAGCCGCTAGCTTGGGAACCTTTCTTGAGGCTTCCCTCTTTCAGCCACTGTCGCTTGTTTGTGGTGACCTTGGTCCAGTTACTTCATGGGTCAGTGTTTTGGCTGCTTCATTGGTTTACTGGGATATTCCTAGGACCTACATCTAGTTGTCTAAAAGATGAGGTCATCATGGAAAAGCTCCTAGAGTGGCATCCACTCCAGTCTCTAGGAAATCACTGCTGTTATTGTTACTATCACTGCCGTTCTGATTTCCAGTAAATCTTAAGAAATGAGCTCTTTTTAATTTTTATTCACTTTACATTCCTCCCCCTCTCCTTGAATACCTTTTTATGCAATCCCCCCCCACCCCCAACAGCCCTGCAAATCAGGTTGCTGAAGGACTAGGCACATCTCCTCCCACTGAAGCCAGACAGCCCATTTAAGGGAAGAAGATCCACAGGGAGGCAGGCAACAGAATCAGGGAGAGTGGTATTTCCTGCCCCCCACCCCACTCCAGTTGTTGGGGACCAAGCTGCTTATCTACTGTATCTGTGCAGGGGGACTAGGTCCAACCCATGCTTGATCTTTGGTTGGTGATTGGGAGACCCCAGGGGTCCAGGTTAGTTGACTCTGATGGTCTTCCTGTGGGGTCCTTGTCCTCTTTGGATACCTCAATCCTTCTCCTAACTTTTCCATCAGACTCCCAGAGCTCCATCTAATGTGTGGTTGTGTCTGCATCTGTTTCCATTGGCTGCTGGGTGGAACCTCTCAGAGAAGAGGTCTGCAGGATGCCTTGTTGGCAGCAGCCCTCCAGCAGTTTTCTTGCTCTGATAAGCTGTGGGGGTCATTATACTCATCAGCACACTGCTGGGCACTAAGAAGATTTATCGGTTGAGATTAGGACTGATGAGCATTTTCAGTGCCTCCACACTGTGATGGGAAATGGCGGACAGGGACAGGAAGAGATAACAGAGAAGCAGGATCTATGTGATTTAGGGGGCAGTCAGATAAGAGACTGTTAAAGTAATTAATTGTCTATTTCCACAAACAAGGGCTCTTTAAGTGGAGAAAGGATTTGCCACATGATACAGACCTGCTGCCTTCCCCCTGCCAGATGCTGCAGACATGGCATTAGTGAGACAGGCATTCTGTGTCCTACAGTCAGTAATTGCCAAGTTTCATCCCTAACTGACTTTGGCACTGAAGAAAGCAAATGGGATAATTCAAGCCCCCACCACTTCTATTCATTTCTGGAAAGATGGCAGCCAGCCAGATGATTCAAGCAAGTATCCAAGCCATGGACTTGTTTGAATACAGCTGTCATTTCTGTGGGCTTGTCCCCAAATGGAATGACATGCTTTTTGTAAGATGCACCTCCGTTAAGAAATTGGGAACAAGATAACCAATTTTTATCCCCTTACTGCCCTTGTTAAATATGATTTCCTTCCACCTGATCCCGTCAGAAGCCTGCACTTTGTGCCTGGGGTTTCTTAAAGCTTTTAGGGCTGGCTTTGTAAGTCTGACTTTGGATTTTCTTCCCAGATTTAGCCATGCATGCCCACGTAAAGAGGCCAGGTTGCACAGCCTCTGGGGGTACACAAGGAGGCTGTGCTTTGGCTTGTGGACTTTCCCATCCATTAAAAGATATTAACTGTGGAAATCTGGATTTAGACTCATAATGGGACAGGGTCCTGGAGAGTGAATCCTGTCTGCAGAGGAGTTTCAAAATGTCTGTTTGTGGAAGCGTGGTACACTTGTTTTTATTTGTTTTCTTCACACATCACGGAGTCCAGCTAGGCTGGAACCTCAAGTAGGTGAGGGTGTGAGTCCAGACCCCTTGTTACATCAGAGGAGGAACCCTGGATGCCCTGGAATGCCCACCCTGGAGTGAGCAGACTCCTGCTTGCACTCTCATGGTGCCCCTTGCTTGGGGCACAGTGCCAGCATATTTAGGAGAGATCTAGTCATCCTATCTCCTTTGTGACTGCTTCAGTTCACCACCACCATTTCTGTTGATGGTCACAGGAACACATTTGACTAGAACGTGTGTCAGGGCCTGTTTTCACTTCCCTTGTTAGTGTGAGGTCTGAGCTTGATGGGAAGCCTGATGGGAACATAGTTCCTGCTTGTGTTTACTTCTTGCCAGGGGTGTGAGAGTAGTTAGTGGTTTTTGACTTCATGTGGCTTGTCTCCCTTTAAAAACTGATTCTAAATGCCTTATCTTTTACCTCGTATCTCATAGCCTTACTGTGCTTAACTACAGCATTGATTTGTTGTTTTTGTTTTGTGTGACTTCTGACTACTGATGATATAAATGCTCTAAGTGATGGATTGCTTCTTGTTCTTACAGGTACCTCAACAGCAATGAGCTGACAGCCATACCATCACTGGGTGCTGCCTCCATGCACGTTGTGTCTCTCTTTTTGTAAGTGGTGCCACCTGGGGACCCTGGGCTGTGTGTGGTGGGGGCATGGTTGTTACTGCTACTTTGTTACTGACACTTCTTGTCCTTTTTGGTAAACAATGACCTTTCTTCACGTTGTCTAATAACGATTGTAGCAAACACTGTATTTTGCTGTTTGGGAGTTTATAGAATTACAAGTTGGAAGTTTTGCTGCATTTCTAACTTGGGGAAATTAGTCTTTTTTTTTCAAAGATTTATTTATTATTATAAATGAGTACACAGAAGAGGGTGTCAGATTTCATTATGGCTGGTTGCGAGCCACCATGTAGTTGCTGGGATTTGAACTCACAACCTTCAGAAGAGCAGCTGGTCCTCTTACCTGCTGAGCCATCTCACCAGCCCTAGTCTTTTTTTTTTTTTTTTAAACACCCTGACAAAGGTACATATAACAGATCCTTTGCTTTTAGTAATTGAGTTCTCACTTGGGTGATTACACTAGGTTAAAAGACTGAACTATGACAGTTTCATCTTTGTGCAGTGAGTTTTGGTAAACCCAGCTTACTTTTTGGGCCCTAAAGAGTAATGAAGTTCCTACAAAGCACTGGAATCCTGCTGATAGGAGAAATCCGCCCATGTCTGTGTGAAGCTGAGACAAAACCTAGGTACGGTGTTTGCTTGTGCATCTCTGCGACAAAACGTGTGATGGAAACAACTTATGCAAAGAAAGACTGATTTTGGTTGAGAGGGTTTTGATCCATCATAGGGGGATGCAGGTGGTGTGTAGTCGATGGAACTTGTGGCAATAGCTGTCCAAATGCCACAGAGAGGCTAGAACCAGTCCTCGTAACCTCCAAACACCTGCTCCTAGTGGTACACTTTGCTACCTAGCCCCAGCTTCTAAGAGGTTCACAACCTCTCCACAAACACTACCCTCATCCAAGGAACAAACACTCAAACCTGAGTCTGTGGGGGATGGTTCAAACTCAAATCATAATACCATGTGTTACTGTAGACAAAACATTCAGGGTCTTAACCAAAAAACGAAGAGGAGGGAACTTTGAAGGTGTTGTCATTTAAGCTGCTTCTAGCCTTTTCTGGGGATTAAGCACCTGGCTTCGCTCCATTCCTGTGACATCAGGTGAAGGGCCACAGGTTTAAGCTCACTCAGCAATCTTTCCAACTGTGCCCTGGATACAGTAATGCTCGATACCAGGTTTTCCTGGTGGCTTCCCCAGCAGATTACCACAGGTTACTGAACTTCCCATCTCCTGCATGTTTCTCTGCATACCTTTAGTTTGTTGGTTTAATGATTTATCGGCTCACCTGTATACATTGCTTTTTCAACATGGGCTCAGCAGGCTGAGCTGAGGGACTTAGCAGGAAGTTAAGAAGATTGCTGGTGTGGCTTACAGATCTTATTCTGGCCATAGGAGCTGTGTTCAGGGCTGCTGTGTCCTGTGACTGTGCCCTGGAGTTTAACCCTTTCTAAGGCCTGGTGGCTTGCAGGAGAGCATAGGGAGTAGAATGTGACTCTCTCAGTGTCCTGGAAAAATGACTCGCCTTCTCAGAACCTCTTTTCCCTCATTGACAAAATGTGCTCCTTATTCTTTACACATTCCCCATGAGCAAGGTCAAGACTAAAGGGGAGTGGAAGGAACTTTCATAAAACATTTGTTATCCCATGAGACACAATACATGGCTACTGCTCCTGGACCTTGGTGACCTCTCACTTTTAGAGGCATAAGATTTGTGAATCAGCACTAATTCTGTGAGGTGCTTTTGTGAAAGCTGTATCCTTTTCAGACAGGCAAAGGTCTGTTTTTTTGTTTTGTTTTGTTTGTTTGTTATCTACTTAGCCTTTGTGCAAAGCATCTGGAGAGTGTTTAATTGCTGGTGAATTAGGTCAGTTAGCCTTCTGTGAAGCTGACTAGGGATGTGATAACCCCTTGTGTGTCCATGAAGCACAGTGCTTGAAGGTGCTTGTAACCTGTGGTTCCTGGAAGCCCAGGTTGCAGACTATCTGTTCCTGTCAGCTCCAGGCATGCTAGAGTGCAGAACCTCATGCCATTCCCATCACAGGCCTTATTTAACAAGGGCTCAGCCACTTGCCCCCTCATCAGAGTAAAAGGAGGGCTGCTTTCATTCCCTTGCTATTACTTGGTGAGGAAGCCAGAGAGGACTAGCTCCCCAAGACCTCTGAGTTGCAAGACAGTAGTAGAACAGATGCTGGACAAGAATGTCCTTACAGGTGATTCTGGGGCACTTATTCCAGTGGCAGCAGGGCCCGTGGCATAGTCCCTGGGCCTGTGGGTCTTTGAACTTTCTCTTGCTCTACTAACTAAAAAAATTGTTCTACTCTTTGGCACCAGTGCCAGGAAGCAGTGGGGCTGTTTGACCCTATTCCCCATCTTCCATTAGACCATGTTGAAATATGTAAAGCAAACAAACAAACAAACAAGCAAACCCTCCTTTTCTGTTGAGATTCAGTTTGGAAAATGCAGGCTTGTGTTGGCAGCGGCTTCACTGGTTTTCTCTTGTCCCTATCTGACTTGGGTAGTGATTTCTCTGAAACTAGTTGTTGAAGATCTTTATCTTCTCTGTTCCGAAACTGTCTTCCTGGTGAGTTAGCAGTGGGACCCCTAGGGAGCATTGGGACCCCTAGGGACCCTAAGGGAAGCCATTTTGCTTCCAACAGATGGGCAGTAGGTCCTTGGTCCACTTTCAGTGTCTCACTTCCCTTCTGTGGCAGGTCACAAACACACACCGACCCTCTGCCTCAACTACTACTGTTGGTCCTTGAGACCGTAGGGAGTAGACTCTGACTTTCAGTGTGGACACCTGCCGATCTGGATGCAGCTCTGCAGTGCACTCCTCCTCTTGCTCTCTCACTCAGGACTGGGTTTGCACATCACAGTTCCCTTCTTTCTAGGTGTCAAACTTGGGAAGGCTCACGGAGGAGGTTCGGTTTCATGCCTGTGTTTAATATCAGGGTATCAAAAGGTTTGAAAAGCTGGGGTCATCCAGCACAATTTTCAATTGATTATTGCTTTCTGATCAAAGGGGATCTGGTTCTATTACTGTGTTTGACAAAGAGCAGGTTTATTTGCATTAATGTTGAGGATAATGCCAAAACCATTTGTTCTTAATAACAGAAAGCATGAAAACCCAAGGAAAGCTTTTAATAGGATTGGGTTGGAGAGAGGGAGCTCATTTCATAAAAATAGATCTCAGAAAAAGAAACCAACTTTTGTTAGAAAGGAACAGAATCTGCCAGCAAATTTTTATGTTTGAGATTTAAAAAAATTGTTTTGTTTGTTTGTTTGTTGTTGTTTTGGAAAGTTCGGGAAACTCGCGTTTTGATTCTCAGGGCAACACTAATTTTGTCTGACAAGTCAACCCCATTTCTGTTGAAGGTTTGTGTTTTTCCTCCAGCATTACTGCACTTAGATCATTGAGCAGTGGAAGTAGTTCTTTCAACACTGCAGAGAAGTGGGCTTTGACTCTGTCCCGTGCAACTGCTGCAGTGGATTTCCCAAGTGATCCTTGTAGAGGCTGCTGTACTCCTCCAGGTGTCAAACATTTCAGACTTTAACTTGTCACCATGCCATGCTCTTTGTTCTTCTCAGTCTGTGTCCTGCATAGTCAGGACACCTGAGCAGCAGTCAGCTCCACAGAATCCTTTGTGACTATGTAATATTGCTATTTAAAGTTTATGTTGTTACTTCAAAATGCTTCTCTTAAAATTTTTATTATTATTACTATTACTTTAGCTCACATGTATGGTTGTTATATCTCCTCATGCCTGGTGCTCACAGAGCTCAGAGGAAGGCATTGTGTCACTTGAAACTGGAGTTATAGGTGGTTGTCGGCTGCCCTGTGGGTACTGGGAATCAAACTCAGATCCTCTGGAAGAGCAGCCAGTATAGAAATCAATTCATAATGAAAGTATAATTGAAAAGCATTTTTAAAAGGGAGAGAGCTGTGATCTGCAGACCCCCTCCACTTCTACCCCCTACTCCTGCCATGAATACATGCCTGGGAGTTAGAGGTTTGGAAGTTTCATTCAACTTTGGAAAGTATTCCTGACTTAGGTCCTGAGCTAAGACCATCAGTAATTCAGCTTAAAGCACAGGCAAATTATTGTTTTTTATTTTCTTCTTCCTTTTCTCCTCTTCCTCCTCCTCCTTCCTTCTCCTCCTCCTCTTGGCTGTGTGTTATGTTTTTAGAGACATCATAGTTCACAGTCACAGGTATGAATTGGCTATATATAGAACTCAGTTGCTAATATTCTTGAAGTAGGGTTTGTGCACTGGGACAGGAGTGTTTTCACCAGAGATACAAGTGGAGGGGAGGCTCTTGCCTCTGACTTTCCATAGCTGTCTTTCAAACTTCCTGTGAGCGCATCTCCAAAAGGCCAGTATTTGCAGACATAATAAAGAGCTCATGGGAAAAAAACCCTTCTTTAGCACATGATGTTTATCCCAGAAAGGATGAATAATGGTCGTCTTTATAGCTGAGGCTGGCTGTCAGATGCGGGGCTCATTTTACTATTGTATAAATGGGCATTGTGGGTGTGTACAGTTGAGGTGGCTGTAGCTGCTCCCCTTGTTGGTGTACCATTTGCCAGTCACCAGGAGATGAAAGACAACCAAGTGCCACGGACTGGGGTTTCTTGTGGGGTCCCTTATTCCGCGGGACGATGGGTTCTGGCCAGGTGGGCACGGGATTCGGCTTTGACAAACAGACTGCACATGAGTGGTGTATGGTCTGAGTATATTTCTTTAAAAATTACATGAGGCTTTTACAATCATTGTAAAAGAGAAATGAAAAATCTGGCAGCTCAACAGTTGAGGTACCTCTGAGGCTATCTGAAACATACTAGGTCTAAAGCAGCAGCTATCTCTTCTGAACTGGTGCTGTATCCCCCTGGCCCAAGTGCTCTGGGCCCGGGGGACTGCGAGAGATACATGAATCTGAGTCCTAGCCCATCTAAGTTCTAGTGCTAGTCCTGCATGTGAGTCTAAGTCTTTCTTCTTCTCCCAGTCCTTCTGCTAGACTGAAGTCACTTAGGCAAAACGACCCCCACACACCAAGGTCACCTGACTTCTAAAAGCCAGGTGTAGATAACTCTTCCTCAGTTCGTAGCCGTGTCTTTCTGGGCCAGCAGAGGTTAGCAGTGGGGAACACCTGCCAAGCTAGTTCCTAGGAGTGATTCAGTTACAAATCTAATATAGCCTGTCTATGTTGACTAAGAATGAGGATTTCACCTGATCTTGTCCTGGGATATTTCTCCCATTCAGTAAGCTATAATGCCTTACAATGCTAGAGGCTATTAGTATGGATGACTTAACATTCCAAGCCAGGGTTAGGCTAGGAAGTTGGAACATTGGTGAAAGTCAGAAAGCAATGTCCGAATTTTCTCTTGCTAGCTGTAAAAAAATGATATCTTGGTGAGTTCCTAGCACACTAGTATGAGGACATATCTGGGCCACCTCTGAGTTTGGGGTGCCAGGCGACAATGCGGAGACAGGAGACTGATTTTCCTTGAAGTTTACGCCTCAGATACCGCCTTCACGCAAAGTGTGCGTGACAACCAAGGGTGTTGAAAGCTGACTGCCCTGATTCAGTAGTTCTTTGGGGGCAAGAGAATTAGCTTATGTCTTCCAAGGTGCTGGTGTCCTGCTGTGGAAGACCACTGCCTCGCTTTATGTGAGATGTGGGAGAGGAGCCCAGGGCTAATGTATCCTTCCCAAGCTGATTGGACTTTGGAAGATAATAAACCAGAGATTTCCTGGTGTCACCTGTGACCTGGAGTAGTGGGCTTCAAGTGAATACTCATGAGAGTTGAATGGCAGGAGTCAAGTGTGAGTACCATGGATGTACTGACCATGTCTGAGACCCAGGGCTGTTATCAGTTTGTCGTTTATAGGTGACCTACTTGGGACTCTCCAGCTGACTTTCCAGGTACTAGGGAGGAAGGGGACCAGGAGCATTCTGGTGTGTGCCCTAACCTGGCAGGACACATCCTGCCCCTGAACAGATGAGGCTCATGGGAAGAGCCCTGGTGGCTGTTGAAGCTTTCCCCCAAGCCAGGCAGGAGTCAGGTTCAATACTGCTTTCCTTACTATGATGATCAGTTACTGGCATCTCTTAGGTCCTTGTCCTCACCTAAGCCTAGAAGCACCTGTTTGCTTCATATGGCAGTTAAGAAGGGGTGTTGGTGAGGTACATAGCTCTCTCCTTGCTCTAATGGGTCCTCCTCTTGTCGTTTCTCAGCCTTGAATTGTATATAACCAACCTGCCATTTCTCTTTGCTTTCCCAGCCTTCTGCCCTGGGGAGGCTTTAGTCCTGGTCATTGGTAGGCAGAAGAGAGAATCAAGAACCAGCTGCCCCCACTTTAGGCATAAGAGCTATCTTATAATAAAGACCAAACTAAGTCCATTCCTGCTTATGATTATACCTGTTTCTCAAGCACTAGGCTATGCCCCCTGTCACCTTAACTACAAATGGTTCTGTGCTGCCTGTTTCAGGTATGGCAATCATGTCTTTGTTTCAAAAAGCTAATAAGCATCTTGCTACCCTCCCTTTGCATCAAAGCGTTACTATGGCTACCTTGTTGCGACCACCTGTTGTTATGCCCACCTTGCAACCTTGTTTCAGAATCATGGCTAACTTGTTATGCTTATGTTCTGCTCCTGTAACCCTGCTTTTTTTTCCCCACTAACTCCCCATTTTGAAACTCGCACTTGTGAGCTGTAAAAGTCTTGTCTAGCATCTAGGGCTGCTCTCTAAAATTGCGACTTAGGGTGAGACAGCTGGCTGGCCAGTCCCAGGTGCACTTCTGAAATAAAGCTTGCTTTAGTTTGCTCTTTCTCCTCACAGTGCTCAGGTTTAACAGTAAATGAAAAGCAGTAGGGCACAAGCTGGTTCCTGCTGGACTTGGCACTTGCACATTAAGGCTGCTGGGACTGCTGCGAGGCTCATGGGAAGGTCCTAGGAGCTCAGGAACAACCGGCCTGTGTCTTCTTTTCCTAAGGAACAACGTCTGTCCGCAAAGAAAGATGGAGAAACAGATAATCATCATACAAAGGCTGGGTACCATCTGAGGTCCCTTCATGCTGCTGATGTTTGCACGACAGGAAAGACTCTCAGATAAAGAGTCATTTGACCCAAGGTTGCTTATCCTGTCTGTGGTAGTAGAGTATGGCAGAGAGAAAGAGGCGTCAGAGGTTAACACAAGAGCCAAAGCCAGTTGTCAGAGAGACTGGAAACCCCTCCCCACCTGGATATATGAAATAAAAGTTCAAGCAAAAGCCCACACATTCTTCAAGAGAAGATGGGTGTGATGGGCATGACCTGCAAAGGGGTCTCCAGGCTTAGGGCAGGAAGCTTTGACAAAAGTCTCAGTCCTGTCCCAGCTGTCTAGCCCATTCCCATTCTTAGGAGTACCTTTCTCTTCCTTAATACACTGCCCCTGTTTCTATCACTGTCCATGTGTCCCTATTACAATCTTTGTTCTATGACTCAAGAATTTGGAAATCTCAGTGGCTACCCTGTGGACTCTGATCCCCAACTCTAATATTAGACTTCCGTTCTTACCCCTTCCCGAAGTGGGTGTGATTTACCAGTGTTCAGCTAGCACACTGAGACCCTGAGGCCTTCAGGGGTACTTGTAGGACGATTAGGACATGGCTAGCTTTGTTTTGGGGGGTACTTGTAGGACGATTAGGAGATGGCTAGCTTTGTTTTGGGGCCAATTTGCCTTTCTGTCTTTCTTCCTTGTCAGCAAGTGGTTAGGCAAGTCAGCAAGCTTCTGCTGAAAGGCCGAGAAGGACCTGTGGACTCAGAACTGCAGCCTCATTGGATGCTGGGTACCACCAGTGAGCCTCAAAATAGAAAAATATCTACTTTACACAGTGATCAGTCCTGTGTCCCAGCAGCTTCCCGGGGATTCTGCAGTGCAGACGTCCTTTTGCCCCCAGTTGAAGTGAGCCTTTCTCTGGGAAAGGAGCCCATGTGGCCGGCCTCCTAGAGAGCCTGCCAAATTACACACAGTCATGACTGGTCATTTTCCTTCTCTACCCCCCTCCCCAGGAGTCTTTGAGAGTGGGGGTGGTGGTAAGCCAGGGAGATGAGAGGTACATCTGCAAGTTATTTGCTGAGAAAGTGAGGGAACACCAGCTGCAGAGCTGGGGGAGCCCAGGCAGGGGGGCGCTTGCGGAATACCAACCTGGTCATGGAGGTCCCTGCCTTTTTGGCAACTAAGCAGCTGAAGTTGTGCTGCCCAGTGCTGAAATTAGTTAGGCCTTTGGGTGGTTCTTTCTTCCCCCCTCCCCCTCCCCCCTTTCACCCTCCCTTTCTCTCCTTTTGTTCCTCCCCTTTCTCTCCCTCTCAATATAGTACAGGATCCAGTGGGAATACTGGCTGCCCTTGATGCTTGAGAAACCAGGGAAGATTTGGAGGGGAGGAGCCACTCCTTGCAGCAGCGGGCTCTGAACACCCCCCAGGGCTCTGTGACTTGCAGCTTGGAAGCAGAGCTGCTCTGGTTGCACAACCTCCCGTGTGAAAGGGGCTGGCTGCTGCCCACACCAGCAGACTCATTCCAACTGGGCCATTTCCTTCTCCCCTCCTCCCCCTCCCCACTTCCTGCAGGTGGCTTCTCTAATCCAGTTAGCACTTGGGGAAGCCTCTTGTGCATGTGCACCTAATCCGAAAATGGCTGGCTTGACTTTGACCTGCTGCATGACCTTGCAAAGAAGGCTGGGCCTGTTGTGTCTGCTCACACCTGGGAGCCATTTTCAGCTGTCCTAGCCCAAGTGAAAGAAATGTGTTGGTGTTTATACCAGGCCTTTCTTCCATAAGGCCTGTCACTGTTGGGCATTATATGTGGAATGCAGAATCAACCCCTTGTGCAGAGGTTGACAGTTTGTAAGGATAGGCTACATTACTTCTTGGTATACTGACAGGCATATGAAATAGACATTTTTTTTTAAATCAAAAAATGGCCAGATGTTATCCTTCCACCTTTTTATATATAAAACATTGATAGCAGATTTGGTGTGTATAGGCATTGTCCTGTGTGCGTTCTGAGATGCAATTCTGCAGTCCAGTGAGATGTGAAAGGCACAGAGAAGGCAAGTATCTTCCCCGGAGTTCCTTCTCCACTTCTCAAGCTGGTTGCTCACTTTGTTCTGGAATGTGTGGTCTGGGAGCTTAGGAGGGTTTTGTCAAATCCTGAGCTGACATATCAAGTTGTATTAGGTGTGAGACACCTAGGGGTGTGGGCGAGATGTTTCTGCCCAGGTAGTGTTTGCTTTACAAGCCTGTGGTTGGCCTCAGGTGAGCTCATTTGGTATCATTCTCATTAAGGGTTGCAAATCCACAGAAACGCTTGGAAACGCTTCCTGCCTCTGCCGTCCAGGCAGGTCCCTCCCCCATTCCCCCACGTAGCTGGTTCTTCTGGGGGGTTATGGCTCTCTACTCCTAAGAGCACATCCAGGGGAGTGGTCTTGCTGCCAAGCCTCTGCAGAGCCCCGGCCCCCTTTGTGGTAATGCCAGCAGAGTTGCCCATAATGGGGACCTGCCCTTGAAGACATGACTCTAGGGCAGATTCCGGAGTAGTTTCCTCACTTCCTGGATGTATTTCAAACCCAAACAGCTGAGGCAAAGGTGCCAATTTGTGGTTTCTCTTCCTAGCTTCTTAACTGGGTGCTGAGTGAGTGTGGGGAGGCTGCAGCACTGGCACCCTGGGCCCTTCTCCAGTGCCAGCAGCCTCTGCACAGCTGCTTGGGACAGAGCCGGGGGAG
>NW_022196903.1:88383796-88447094 GCF_008632895.1 Mastomys coucha | reverse complement strand
GGGGGGGTTGAATAAAAAGTTACTATCCCTGGATGGCTGCTGGGGAGTCACTTCTGGACCACGTGGCCCTGTGGTAAAGGTAAATGGGGTCTCCTTGATTCCTACTGTCTCCTGTGGCTTCAGGTTGGGTTCAGGGCTCTTGCTCTGTCGCTGTGCTCTAAGGCTGTTGGTTTTCTGTATCTGAAATCAGGAGGCCTGGAATTAGACAGTCTGTCTGCCTAGAATTGATCTTACTTGCAGGAATTCCTTCTGAATGATCTCTTGTAAACCTGTTGAGTTCAGAGACTCTGTGTGTGTGTGTGTGTGTGTGTGTGTGTGTGTGTGTGTGTGTGTGTGTGCATGCGCGCATGCATTCTTGGCTTTCTGGTATATTAGTTCCTTTATTGGAAGCTGTGGAGTATAGCTCTCACTCCACCAGGCCTTCTTTCAGCTGTGACTGTCCTGGCATTTTGTTCTTGTTACACTTAGGCTAACTGTTGATTGGCAAGTGGCTGTGAGAAATAGAAATTCTCTGAATAGCTTTAGCTCCATTTCCTTAGTGGTGCAATCTTGTAAAATTCTCAGCATTCATGTCATATCGTCAAGTTCTAGAATATATCCATACCCACAAGGCCTTCCTGCATGATCAGACCCACTTTCTTCATGCTCCCCGACCAAGGATCTATTGGTCTATCCTTTCTCTTTTAAAGTGTTCTGAAGATGGAAATGGAACGGTACAGCACAATCTGTTGGGGTTGGTCCTTTTGCTGAGTGTAATTCCCTGGAGGTTGATGGAGGTTGTGTGTTGATACTTTGTTCCTTTCTGATACCAGGTTGTATTCCAGAGTGTGGATATATCATGCTTTGCCTAATCTTTCACCCATTGAAGGACATCTGTGGTTCTTCCCGGTTTGGATTATTCTGAATAAAGCTGCTGTGACCATTCATCTTCAGGTTTTTGTGTGAAAATAAATTTTCATTTCTCTGGAATAGATGCCTCAAAATGCAATGGACAAGCTGCATGGCACTGCATGGTTTGTATTTTTTTAAAAGAAATTTCTGGACTCTTCCAGAATAGCTGTGCCATTTCATATTTCCACAAGCAATGTATAAATAACCCACTTATTTTTTTTCTGGTCAGCGTTTGGTGATATATTTTAATTTTTAATTCTTTGGCCATTCTGCTAACTTCTTAAATCTATAGACGTAGATATATTTCATTGTGATTTAAGTTTACATTTCTCTGATGGTCAGTGATGTTGAACATTTTTCTCCTGCCTTATTTTATTTTTTGCTGTTTTTGATACAGCCCAGGCTGGCTCTTGCACCCAAGTGCCCAACTGTCTGTGAATCTTTTTGCTGAAATGTCAGACTTCTTTCTTATTTTTCAAATTAGTATTTTACTTTACTTTTGGTATTTGAGTTCTGTAAGGTCTTGACATATTCTAGATACTGGGTCTGTGTTGGATATGTGGTTTGACTGTGTTTTCCTCTAGTCTGATATTTGAAGGTAAACTCCAGTACATTACTTTCTTACCTTCTGGATTGTGCGTTTAGGGTTAGGTCTGAGAATTTGCCTAGTGCTAAGCTGAAAGAGTTTCTCGTGTTTTTTGTTTTGTTTTGTTTTTGGTTTTTTGTTTTTTTTTCCATATGTTTTGCAGGCGTACCTTTGGCATTTAAGTGCACAATGACATGCTTTAAAGGCATGCAGTTCCCAGAAAGAAACAGCACATGCTTGCTCTGGTGGGCCTGCAGAGCAGACTGGATGGGTGTCTGGTATTTGGGTGTGCCGAACAGTGGCATTGAGACCGTGGTGTTGCTTTGGTGCTGTGGCAGTTGTGTCATCTATGGGGTGGGTAAGGAGGGCATCATTAAAGGGCCAGCTCATAAGCCCATCCTTGATTCTCCTAGTGCACTTAGTTCATATGCTGGAAGGCTTGGGAAATCGTGTGGTAAGAGAGAGTCTAAATCTTATGATCAGGGGATCAAAAGTCTTCCAGATGAGGCAGGAAGCAGGCCTGGTTTTCTTCTCAAAGGCACAACATGGTATAACTCCCCAGAGGGAGAAGACTGTCTTAGAGGCTGCAGCCAAATGCTGAAACAGCTTCCTCCTCTGCTGGAACTGCAGGGCTGTTTCAAAGCTGGCTTATGGATCTAGGGGAATGTTTCAGTGGCAGGCAGCCTGTTGGTGGCCCCTGAAGAAATTTCTAGGACATCCTGGCTCCATCAGTTTCCTTTCTGTTCTCTTCCTGTGCTTCTTCTGCACACAGGACACCATAGCCTGGAGTCTGAGAACACCTGGGCTCGCACTCTAGTTAGCTGGGTGCAGGATGCAGTTTGGATCTGGATGAACCTTGACTGGCATGGTTGGGAGCCGAAGGTGGAAGATTTCTCCTTGGAGAATGCTTCCGTGTCATTGTGCTTTCAGCCTAGAAATGAGAGGTACTTTTTATCAGTGTAGGCACGGTGGAAGCTGACCACTTTAGTCATGTTCAGTGTATATAGAAGAGGTCTAATGCCCTAGAGCAACAATGTGTTTATAGTTTGTGGGCTAAGGGCCTGGGAAGGTCTTTGCAGGCATGTGGGTTACTAGGGGTATATATATATATATAGTGTTTTCTAGTTTCATTTGCTTCCTCAGCATCTGTAGAGACCACTGTTTTGATCACATGGTAGCCCAGCACAGGGGATGCTTCTCTCTGGTGGGAGGTTCTGGGTTCTGTCCAGTGATGATCTCTTCCCCATGGATCTGACTACCACCCTCCTCCATCGTGAGGCTTTTCCACATCCCCGAGAGTGTGGGATTTACATTCTAGGCTCCTGTATAAAGTTATTTCCATCTGCAAAGTGGGAAGGCCAGCCTATCTGTGGATAAGTTCCAGTGAGTTTAATCCAGGTTCCAGCTACAATGGCTTTTTAAAGTGTCTACCACCTGGAGTAGGCTCATATGCTGTGAGACTGTGTTAGGGTACAGGGTTCTATAGGACACTTCAGACTTCAGTACCCAGAATCCTCATCTGTGCACAGTGCACACATAGCTAATCAGTGAAGGCTATGCCCATACATACTCTTTGTTGGTATTCTGTCTGGACTCCACTCCCACACTTATCTGGCAACAGCCAGGTATGTTCCTCCCCACAGTTACCTGGCAACAGCCAGTTAGGCCTGGACCACTGTAAAAGGGGCTGCTTGCCCCCTCCTCTCTCTCTTGCTCTTGTCTCTCTCTTGCCCCTTGCCCCTTTGCTCCCCCTCTCTCCCCATTCCCTTCCTCCCCTCTCTCTGCATGGTCATGGCTGGCCTCTACTTCTCTACTCTCTCCCTCCCTCTGTCTTTTTCTGCCTCTTCTACCCTCTTAACTCCCCTCCTCATGCCTTGAATAAACTCTATTCTATAGTATACCATTGTGTGGCTGGTCCCTCAGGAGGAAGGGATGCCTTGGCATGGGCCCACCAAGGCATTCCCTTCCTCCATACCTCACTACACCCCCATAGAAGATATCTTAATATTTCTTTCTCTTTTTATAATCACAACACTCTTTACCTAGGTATTTCCAGTTAAAGATTAGGTCTCTTGAGGGCCAGAGTGATGGCTCAGTGGTTAAGAGTCCTGGCTGCTCTTCCAGAGGACCAATATTTAGTTCCCAGCACCTCCATGACTCCAGGCCCAGGAGCTCTGGTGTCTTCTTCTATCCTTTGTAGGTACTGCAGACATGTACGCAGATATATATTCAGAAAAAAAAAACAAAAAACACTTCTACACATAAAAATAAATAAAATCTAAGAAGATAATTTTAAAAAAGATTAGGTCCTACAGCTCAGCATCTAATGCACATTTAACTGTTTTTTATTCTTATTTTTATTTTTAATAAGCTTATTTACCAAATTGGAAAACACAGTGGTAATTGTGTAAAATAGTAAGAGTGAAGATTTGATTGCTGTCAGATGGTGAGAGCTCCGTCCTACTTTTCTCTGTCTAGGACTGTTAGAGTGGTCACCATGCACACTGACAACCCATATATCCTGCCTCTGGCTTCTCACATTGGATGGGTGATATTCTGGTATACTTGACACCCAAGGATGACATGAAGTATGGCCATATGAAGGAGTCTGTGCTCTGTTTGGGAATGTGGAATGAGGTCGCCCTCTTTTCTCTCATCCTAGTTACATCTGTCTTCTGGTCCTGGATGGTGAGGTCAGTAGGAAGAGGGACCACAAGAGTTGGTGACCGATCCTATTGGTTTTTGGACTCCTGGTGCTCTCCTCACAAACCAGCATTTGTGGGGGGGTCTCTTTCATGAGAACCCTTGTAGGAGTGAGCCCTTAGTGGAGAGAGACTATTCCTTATGGCTGCTTATTCAGAGTGCCTGGGGTTTGTTGCTGGCCTTCAAAGGTCCTCTTCCCATCTTATTTCGGCAACTGCCATCTCCTACCTTTTCTCCTTCTTCATCCTAGTAACTGGAAGAAAAATCCACTTAGTACTAGGGTCAAGGGACTGGACAGTAACATGAGTGCTGCCTGGCTTTGTCTGATTTGGTTGCTCAGAGACAACTGCCCAAACCCTAGGGGCTGGGAGAATCTGTGTTCCTCATTGTTCTATGTAGGAAGTTTCTTTCCTACAGGCATGGGCCATGACCTTGACCACGTAAGAGACTGGCCTTAGACTTGTTTACTGTAAGTCAGGGGAGGGCAGGCTAGTCTTGCTACACCCTTGGCCCTTTGGTTGTGCCAGGGATGGAGGCTTGGCAGCCTGGCAGTCTGCCAAAGTCTAGTGAAGGGGCGTGCAGGGAAGCACCATGGTGTGCTAGGGTTTGTGAAGTAGCAGATGTACCTCAGGTAGAAGTGACTAGGTTCAGAAACAAGGAAAACAATTTGGGGGAAGATAAAGCTGCGAGAGCATATGGGGGCCATGGTGGTAGCCCTGGCCAGGAAAGAAAACATTTGTAGCTTTTCCATGTAGGATGTCTATATGTAGATGGAAATTCTGATGGTCTCATAACTCTGAAAGATGCCATGCTGCCCTGGCCAGATATCAAGACAGATTCCCTTCCTGCAGACATGGAAGTCCAAGCCTTTAGAAATCCCAGCCAATATTGGGGATCCCAGCATGTGTCCCGAGGGATTAAAGGCAGATGTGGCTTTTCGAACACACTGGTCAGTGGCATCTGATTGGAACCCTTCTGAGGGAGCGGGAAAGCATTGTGCTGATGACATTAGGATGATTCACCCTGCTGTCTAGGCAAGGAAACAGCAGCTAGCCTTGATCCAGCAGTGTCTCACTCACCCTTGCTAACTTGGTCTCATCCATGAATCTCAGTGTGTAGGGATAAGTGAGCACTCAAAAACCTACTTCTCCCCACTGTCTTCTTTCAAATCACCTATAGGTTCCTTACCTGGAAAAGAAAGTTAACTCTCTGCTTTACTTTTAATTCCTCTTCTTTGTTAAAAAAATGTTAGGCTTGATGGTTTTACTTGTATTTTCTCCTATATTATTGTCAGGAGGTTGAGCACTTCTTTATTGTAAGCATTTTTCTGGGTACTAGGGTATAGCAGTAAGGAAGAGAAGTGGAAACGCCCAGCCAGTGTGTGCTTTGCATTCTGCTGCTGGGGCTTCAGGGCTACATGATACTTCAGGAGACTTTTTTGAGGTAGGGGCAGAGATTTGAGATGGTCTTACTTCGCAGCATAGGCTAACTCTGGACTCGTTAGGCTGGCTTCAAGCTCAGTCTTCCCCTGCCTCACTTCCTGAGTGCTAGGATTATTGGCATGGGCCATCTACACCTGGCTGAGATTTTATTTTTAATTAATATATTTTTAGAGCAGGTACAGGCTTATAGAATAGTTGTATAGAACATTCCTCTAGCATCCCCTTCCACGCCGGTGGTTGCTTCCCTTGTCTTACTGTGGTTCATTATTTATACTTGATGAACCAAAAATTGATAGATCATCTCCTGGTATTGCAATTCTGTGGATCTGAATGTGCAGTGACTACCCCGAGACTCTATTTGTTTTACCTATCCATCCCACCTTCCCTACCCTTCTTGGCAAGTACTGATACCTTACTGTCTTGGTGTTTCTATCTTCTCAGAATTTCTCACAGTGCTGTTCTTCAGAGTATGTATTAGGAAGCCGTTTCTTGTGGGCCTTTTTTACCCAGTAATGTACATTTTCCCGAGAACATTCTTTGCTACTCTTTTATTTGTGCAATTTTATACAGGACACAACAACACTCTGACATTTAAGACCACGTCCTCATGAACCAGTTCTCCCCTGGGCAGAGCCCCTCTATACCTAGGCTTCTCACTCTTCCTAATGCTGCAGTACTTTAATACAGTTCCTCATGTGGCGACCCTAACCATAAAGTTATTTTTGTTGCTACTTCATAACTATAATTTTGCTGCAGTTATGAATTGCAATGTAAGTATCTGATATTCAGCATACTTGATATGCTTGTTTAAAGGTTGTTAGAACCCCAGAGGGATGGAGACCCAGAGGTTGATGACCACTGCTCCAAACTTAAATGATGTTGACTGCTCCTTGGTTGTCTTCTGGTTTCTTCTTTGTAGACCTGTAACTTCTAGCTCAGTCCTTGTAAGCTGATGGTGGGGGAACCAAGTGGGATCTGCTGCAGCAGTCTCCCTGGGGCCATGCATTCACCTGGGCATGAGGCATCAGGTCTTTTTTTTTTTTTTTTCAGAGAGTTAATGGAAACTGTCTGTTGAGGACCCCAAGGGGGTCAGTGATCCTGAAGGAAGTGAGCCGGCTGGGAAATTGGTTGACACAGCCCAGTCCTGCCTTAGGAGGGTTGACCCTGCCTGGTGGAGGCTGTTTATCCTGCCACTGGGCTGCTCTTGTTTTTTATCCAATCTCCACCTGAATAAACAGATTCAGAACGTCATCTGCAGCCAGGCTGAGAATCTGCCAAAATTCCCCAGGGAACGGGTGATTCACTAGCAGCAGGGGAAAGAGAGAGGCAGTGAGCAAGAGACCTGCTCATTCTGATTCTCACTTCCTGTCCGCCAAATCATCTGGGCTGGGCTGTCTTAAAAGATACTGGTGTCTTCAAGCAGGTTGTCAGTTCGCACAATGGGACAGATGGTTTTGGTTTTCTCTTTAGGAAGATGGTTTTAAACTAGGCTAGTGGGGACAACAATACCTCTGATTGTCATGTTGGACTTTTCTTTAGGTTGGCCTTTGAAAGCTCTTCTGTGCTCACTTGGTTTAAAACTCTCCTGGGCCTTGTGTTCAGGCTGCATACGGGCATTAATCTTGACATTATTCTTGCCAGCTTATACCTTACACCTGTTATCATCACTGTGCTCATTGTTAGGTCCTTAGTTAACAGCTCAACAAGGTGATTAGATTGAACTTCTGTGGTTCTGAGCTATGTTCCTAATACTTTTTTTTTACACTTACTCTTGAGATGGATAGATGGATGGATGGATGGATGGATGGATGGATGGATGGATGGATGGATAGACAGATACATAGATACATAGATTTTTCAGGAGCCAGTCTTCAGTAGTCAACTTCCACCAAGTGGGTCCCAGTGATTGAATTTAAGGTTGCTAGAGTCAGCAAGTGTCTTTATCCACTGAGCCATCTCACTGGCCCTTGTAACATAATAGGTTTTACTGAGGGGTGGGGGACAGGAGCAAGGTGTGACTTCTGAAATGGTTAAGTGAAACAGCATAAGATAGGTCCTTAAACAAACTGTTTCCCAGGTCCATTTCAACCTTGGAGAATGTAGTCTACAAGAAAGTTACCAGTGTTCAAGTGAGGCTGGAGACGAAATGTGCATGCTTGATGACCGTGTGTAATGTCAGGACTGGCCCCTGCATGCCTAACAGATATGTACCAACAGGCATATTTGGAAGACTTTCCAGTGTTCATGGTTATGATTTTCACAATAGTCCCAGCTGGAAGTACTCCAGTACTGGTTAAAATATGGAATGGAAAAAACAAACAAACAGAAAACAAATAACCAAATTAAATGTCAGTAGAAATACCATGCTGTAGTTGGGGTGGAGGCTCAAACTTTAAGAGGGTGAGAGTGGTGCCAGTCTGGGCTACACGCTTAGACTCTGTTACACACATGCACGCACATACATACATGCACATATAAACACTCTTTCTCAGTAGAAAAGAGCACTTTGAGCAGATCTTAAACTGTGAGCGAAAGTAGCCAGAAAAAGAGTTTATGTGGAATGATTTGTGTATATAAAGTATACAAATAGACACAATTATTCATGGTTGGAAGAAATTATGGGTTTGGTTTGAGAAGAATAACAGCTAAGAGAATGTCAGGAGGTGGCAGTTTTCTGTCTTCATCTGAGTGATGATCATGTGGATTTTATGTGCGCTTTTTAATAAGATACACTGAATTCTGCATGTATAACTCATAAGTCTCAGTGTGGCTTTTATATTGTAAAAATGTTTATAAATGTTTATAAATGCATATAAGTAAGTATTATGTGCCCTGCTCAGGGGTGTCTTGTTCTTTTGAACTTGTCATCTGCATTGTAGTTTGCAGTGGAACTAAATGTCATCAATGATTGGATGTGAGGACTAGTGAACTGGCCAGCTTCAGTCTGCTTCAGAGTAGTTGGGACAGTTTTAGAGAGCCATACACACAGTATGGCTGTCTGTGTGCTCCACTCTTTCCATCATGAGGGATTTGAACGCAAATACCTCCCTAAGAAGCCAGTTTCATGTATGATGTGTTAAGCTATACTGTAATTTCCCATGTCTGATCAGACTCTGAGTGCCTGCTAAGGTTGAGCAGTGGACTGTGTGCTAAGTGGCAAAGTCTCATAACCTCAGAGCAGAGCTGTGGTATGCAAAGTGCTCTGCGCAGCCAGAGTTGTCCTGCTGGAGGGTCTGATCCACTATCTTCAGGATGGCTTTGGGAATGGTGGGCTGGAGGTGAGAGAGTTGAAGGTATGCTGGGCATGTTACAATTACTTTTTTTCCTGTTCAGGTCTAGATTGTGTAAAAAACTATGTTTTCTTCAGAGGTTCAAGCAAAGAGTCATAATTTAGATTTTTGCTAACTTTAGTGATTTAAAATTATGGGAGATTTTGTATTTCTTGTTAAGAGTTCACAGTCATCATGAGAGAACTAAAGGTCATCAGTGATTGGATGTGAGGACTGGTTGGCCAGCTCAGTCTGCTTCAGAATAGTTGGGACAGTTTGAGAGAGACACACAGTCTGTGGAGCTCACTGTGTGCTCTGTGATAGCCTCAGTGCTGAACTTTTTCCATCAGTTCCAGGATGTAACCTGGGTCATCTTCAAAGAGCATGCATACCAAAGCTGGCACCCTGGCTTTCATTTACTTCTGAAAAGCTGGAGAAGAGCAGTAAAGAGTGCAACTAGAGATGTCCAACATGGCAAGGAGGAAGGGGAGGATGCTGAGCACAGGTTTGCAGGTAGCTAAACCTGGGAGAGAAAGGAAACAGACACACAGGTACAAAACTGTAGCATACCTAGAATTAGAGTCTCTCCTAGAAACAAACTGATTTCTTCACTATCAGGAAGGGAGCAAATAATGCATGTGCCCAGTCCTGGCCTGCTGCTTGTTTCTGTTAGTAAAGTTCCAATAGAACACAACCACGCTGACTGTGTATTGTCTATGCTACTTGGACACTGTGATAGAAGAAGAATTTGAGTAGCTGTGACAAACATCACATGGCTTACGAAACTTAAGTTATTCACCACCTGGCCTCTTACAGAGTAAGTTTGCTGGTACAGACAACGAGTGGGTGCATAATTTCAGGAACCAGAAGTTGCCACTTGACCTACCATGTCCCTGTGCCTTTGATCCACTCACCTCTCCTCCTGGCTGTGATCTCTGACATAAGATCTTTTCCACTACTAAGGGGACTTCGTGAACCAGGCTTCAGAGGGTGGAGTGGAACAGGTGCTCATGATAAGAAGTCTTAAGTGCTCTTTTGCATGCCTCGGTCTGTTTTACTGTCTAATTTAACATCAGCTCTGAAAATGTAGCCAAGTGGAGGGAGCTTATCATACTTACCCTCCTCCTTTGAAGACTGATATTATTTTTGAAGCCTTTAGCAGGTGTTCCTATAACAGACTTCTGCTGTATCGAGTTTTCCTTACCCCAGAGGGCAGCCTCGGGGGTAAACTAACACTTGATGGAAGTGAGTATCGCGTGACCAGGCTGCCAGGCTGACTGCAGAATCACTGGCTTTGTGAGTGCTCCTTTGATGAAGCCATTGCTGCTCCCTGCCTTGCACTGTCCTTGCCTTTTGCCGCTTCACTTGCCCAATGAGGAAACAGCTGTCTGTGAACTAGTCTTCCCTCCAGTGTTAGTGAGGCCTTTGGTTCCATCTGTCATGCTTGCCCAGGCTTGGTCCCACAGCTCCTGTACCCATATGCTGTTCATGTAGAACCCTGGGAAGCTGGAACTGGTGGAAGCCAGTTTACATAGACCCATCAGAGTTGATCAAGAAACAGTTAGCTAGGGGCTGGAGGGATGGCATACCAGTTAAGATGACTTACTGCTTGGGGGCTGGACAGATGGTGGCTCAGCGGTTAAGAGCACACTGACTGTTCTTCCAAAGGTCCTGAGTTCAATTCCTGGCAACCACATGGTGGCTTACAACCATCTGCAATGAGATCTAATGCCCTCTTCTGGTGCGTCTGAAGAGAGCAACAATGTACTTACATACATAAAATAAATAAAGAAAGTTTTTTTTTTAAATGAAAGAGTACTTATCATTTATCTAGAATCCCTAGGATTGACTCTCAGCACTTAAAACTACCCGTAGCTCTGTTTTCGGGGAATATGAAGCTCTGTTCTAAATTCTGTGGGCACAGGTACTTATGAGGTACAGTGGCATACATGTAGGCAAAACTTACCCATACACATAAAATAAAATTAAAAAGAAAAATAACCAGCTAGTATGCATACAGAGCCAAGCTTTTCTGTGTACTTGCTGGAAGAACCTTAGTGGGCCAGGCCAAAACTCAAGTTCTTCTGGGTTTGCCTCTCACCTCCTCATACATCTTATCCGTGACCTCAATCAGGTAAATTCCAACAGAGCCCTGAGTCTTCATTGCTTTGAACCATTTAAGTAGATATGGTAGTCATATTTACCTGGCTAGATTTCTGTTTGGTTTCATTGTTTTGCCCAGGGCTGGCTATATGACATGCAGCAGTTGATCAGCTATGGTTAAGAACTCAGAGGTGAGTCAGAGGTGTGGAGATGAGTGTGAACCTTCTTGGTAGGTTAATGGGTGATGTAAAATGACTTGTTTGAATATTCATTAATAATGGGATGGTTTCTCATCTGGGCTACATGGAACTCTGTCTTAAGCAAACAGGCAAGCAAACAAAAAGAATAGGAAGTCTTGTGGTATGCTGTCTTGAGTTGGTGCAGCAGATGGGCTTTCAGGTCCTCTGTTTTCAGGAGGGAGAGGGGTGGCTTCTCCATGCTTGTCCTTTTCTCTAGACATAAGGGTGGAGAGCTAGAAGGCAGGGTCAGCAACCAAGAAGAAACGGTGTTGGGGGTGTTTGGTACTCATGGGTCAAAGATGTGTGCTTGCTGTAGGAACAAGAAGGGTTCCCAGCTGGTTGGAGGTCAGTTCTGGATTTGCTTTGGAGTCTGGCTCCCTGAGACAGTCTGGTTGTTCCTGGGACTGGGAATGGTATTCTTGCCACTGAAGCAGGCCTGGTCCCTAAGTGAAGCTGAGAGCTCTGACTCAGTCCATTGTTCCTGAGAGAAGAGCCAGGCTTGCCTATTTGCATTGAAATGTGCAATGGAATGGGAGGGAACCAGTCAGCCATTCATTGTTCTCACTTTTTATTTCAAAGCACTTCCTATGAACTAGATCCACAGATTGCTTCTGAGGATACAGTGTGACTAATAAAACAAGGACTCATTTTATTGAGCAACTGCTAGAACATGTCAGGTCATATTCAGCCTCTGGGTTACAGGAACTTCATACTTGACTTTACAAATGGGACTCTTTAAGATTCACAACTGTGAGTGGCACCACTGGGTTGTGAACTTGAGTGACAGCAGTCACAGCACATCTCCAGTAGGGGTGCACCATGTTTCTTCAGTCAACTGAGGGCCCTCAGACAGATCTCATACACATTCACACTGGTTGTCTTTCAAGAAGAGTGCAGACTTCTGTAGGCTCTGAGCTTGGCTGGATGTTCAGGAAGGGTTACTTGGGGCCCAGGGTATAGTTGATGGCAGAGATGAAGCCCCAGAGAGAATGTGGTTTGTGTTCTCAGCAGCTGGGCTGCCTTGGACATGACATAGGTGTTTGCATCTGGGCAGGGCTGCCACATGACCTGCACCATAGCAAACTTCTTCCTGTTCCTTTTGATTCTGCCTGAAGTTCTTTGCTTGAATAATTTCTGTTGCAAGAATTTTGGTGAATCCCATTTGTGTGCTCACCCGTAGCTCTTTTGCATGGAGCTACATTCCCTCTTAGTGACCTGCATTGCACCTTGTACCCTTCTAGTGCCTGGAGGCACAGTCAGAAGTAGAGACACGTCTTCCTCCATGACAGCATGCCATGGTGGGAAAGAAGATGGTGAACTAGATAAGTATGCACCTAGTATAGCAGATAGCAGTTAGAGTATAGACAGGGTGGGTGATGGGGATGCATGTGGGTGTGTGATTTCAGAAAGGGTAGCCAGGAGAGCCTCACTAGCAGGGGGTAGTGGATGAGTCACATGGCTCTGTGGAGTGGCAGTGTCCCAGGGGATGAGACACATGGCTCTGTGGAGAGGCAGTGTCCCAAGGGATAAGGCACATGGCTCTGTAGAGAGGCAGTGTCCCAGGGGATGAGACACAGGGCTCTGTGGAGAGGCAGTGTCCCAGGCAGTGGAAGCTGGAAGTGCAAAGGTCCGTGGCTTATCCAGCAAGGACAAATATGGGGTAGAGCATCTGAAATTGAAGAGTAGGAGCTTAGCCAGGTCTGTGACAGACACTGTGCTTAGAGGTCTTAAGTGACAGGCGGGCTACAGTCAGTTGTTTTCAGGAGAGGTGTGTCAGGAACCAAGACTCATTTTGAATTGTGTTTTATTTTAACTGAAGATAAAGTAGACATAAAGATTAAGCAGGAAGTTCAATAGGGTTTTTGTTGTGCAGCCTTCCTTGAGGTGCTCCTTGTCTTGCAATACTAACACTCCATGTCTACTACCAATCAGTCTTTATTGTCTTCTTTTTCAAAAAGCCCCTGATTTTTGCAACTACTTTTGTATTTATTTTTTGGTGTCTGCCTGCCCTCCTTCCTTCCTTTTGAAACAGGGTCTCTTCAATATAGCCTAGGGTACCTAGAACTCTCTAGAACTTGCTGTGTGTTTGAGGTTGGCTTCAAACTTGCAGTCCTCAGGGCTAGGGTTAGGATTAGATTCTAGCACCCACGTAATGCTGGGCATTCTGCAAATACCCATAGCTCCAGCACTGAGAGATCTAATAATACCTTCTTCAGGCCTGCACATATGCACAGGGTTATATTACACACACACAAAGTTAATTTTTTTTTGGGGGGGGGGTTTTCGAGACAGGGTTTCTCTGTATAGTCCCGGCTATCCTGGAACTCACTCTGTAGACCAGGCTGGCCTCGAACTCAGAAATCTGCCTGCCTCTGCCTCCCAAGTGCTGGGATTAAAGGCATGCGCCATCACCGCCCGGCAAAGTTAATCTTTTTAAAAATTTATAATTGTTAGTATTAAGAATGCCATTTTGTATATGTTGTACAAAATGGTAGAGATATGGGTAGGGCTACGTGCAAACTTTTGGAAATTCTATCCTAATTTAGAACAGAATCCATCGAACAATTTGTGTGTGTGTATGTGTGTGTGTGTGTCTGAGAGAGGGGGGGGGGAAAGGACACTAAGGTTATCAACTGAAACAGCAATATAATATTTGAGTATATTTCAGAGATGAACTAGCATGATACATGCTCAGTAATGACTGGAAAGTTTAGAAGTCTTTGCTTTTTAGAGTTAAACAATTGCCTTTCTATAAGAACAGAAAGCTTACACAATGGTTAGCATATGGTTGTGTAAAATAGCTACACAAAATAAACTTACTGACAATAGGCCATCAGCTCTTTTGAAACATTTCTTTGGTGTATATAGAAATCATACAGTAAAAGCACTGGAGTTTGTAACTGACAGTTGTTTCAAATGTGAGCTGAGATGTGTTTCTGTAGCATGCGGACACGCACAGCACAGCCATTGGTATTCAGATGCTGGGTTGCAGTGAAGGCACGTGACACACCATGGGTATGTGTAATTGGAAGCATCATGGACTCATGACACATTCAATTTTGAATAAATATTTTGTCATCGTATATTCAGAAACCTACTACCAAGTTGTTGCCTCTCCATACATTCAGTTATGTGACCCCATATGAGGTGGCACACAGTTTAGGCAGCTGTAGTTTATCCCTAATTTTCTTTATTCGTCTGCCACTAGACATTTGGGTTGCTTCATCTTTTGAATATTCTGAATAATATTTCTGTGAACACATGAAAATATCCCCTTGAGATGTACCTTCTGTTTTGGGGGTGTTCAAAGGTGGCAATTCTGTGCTTTGGATTAGATAACTGTTTAGTCATACTGGTTTCTACAGCTCCTTCACTCCCCAACTGCTAGCTGTAGTCTAATTTCTCACATTCTCTTGTGTTCCTTTGATAGTAGCTACCATAACTTTGATTTATGTTTCCCTTAGGAACACTGATACCTGTTGGCCATTTGTGTATCTTCTTTGGGAAATATCTATTTAAGTCCTCTGCTGATTAAAACATGTTTATGTTCTTTATGTATATATGTCTATGTGACTGTTGTCCATGTCTGAAGGTACCTGTAGATAGTATCAGGTCTCCCTTGAGCTGCACTTACAGACTCTTGTGAGCACCCTGGTATTCACGGTGGAAACCGAGTTATCTCTCCAGCCCCTTCTGCTGATATTTTAATCAGGATGTTTTGTGGTTGAATTATAGTGGTTCTTTATCGATACCTAAACTCAGAATGCTTAAGTTCCATATAGAAATTAATGCAGTATTTGTATGTCCCTGTGTACAGTACTCGAAGTCTTTGGATTACATTTAATACCCAGTACAGTTCAAATAGTTTGTAAATAATTGTCTTACTCTTATGCTATTGCTTTGGGAATGATGACAAGAAGAATTTGCATGTGTGCAGTACAGGTGTGATCACTTTTTTTCCTCCTGACTATCTTGTGAAATCAACAGGTTGGGACCCAAGGATCCAAGTTGACTTCCTTCACTCTTATTCAGATGCTTGATTTGCAGGTGTCTTTCCCCTGCCCCACATGTGACCCCATTGGCTCCTTCAGCTGCTGGCTTGGGAACTGACTACAGGTGGCATTGCTCACATGGCTGTCTTTGCTGACCAGTAGATTTTTCTCTTGCTGCAGTGCCTGGCTCCTAAGGCCTCTTTTCTAGTTTTCTTGTCCCTTTTTCTCGTGTCTACCCTTTTCACTTGGCCCACTGAGTGCCTCCTGACAGGCTAGCTCCTAATCTCCCCACTGGCTCTTCCTGCCTCAGTCCTCTCTCAGGCCTTCCCTGAAGACTTCTTTCTCCCTATTTCACCCTTAGCAGAGCCCTTGCCTCACTCCCAGTCTCTTCATCTCCATGGCTGCTTCTCTGCTCAGTGGGGCACTTTTCCACTGTGTGAAAATGTCTTGTCTTCTCAACAGTGGGATCTATCCAGAATGGGGGCCTAGAATGCTGCCCAGTGGATAAATATACTGCCAAGAAAGAAGAAAAAGTGTAAGACAAAAGACAAAGACAGAGGAGACAGAGGGGAGGCGTGGGGGAGAGAAGAGAGGCAAAACTGTCACACGGCTTGCTTGTGTCAGGCTTCAGAGTGCCAGACTCTTTTGTAGAGCCCATCCTTCTCTGCCCAGGTCCTCTGTTCCTGGCTCCCTGGTACTATATTCAGAGTTCCCGGATGAGGCCCAGTGCTGTGGCCTTTATTTCTTGTTCTTTTTCTTCCCATACTTTACATGATAAAGCTTCTATTTTTCTTTTGGAGTCAGAAAACCGAAGAGACCGCCTTTATTAAAGACATTAATAAAGAAGTCAGGAAGTAGCTTGGGGAGGAGCATAGAGAGGTAAAGGGACAGGGTCCCTCCTCTCGGAAATCTGTCTCTCCCTCAGCACAGTTGTGCAAATGCATTTTGAGTTTCAGGGCCTGGGAGACTTGTGAAGAGAACAAAGGGGCCTGAGAGTCCAGAGCTTCTGGGAAAGAGGTCCTTGTTTATGCCTGTTGGAATTGATTTGGTCAAGTGTTTGTTTAAAGGAGATGCCACTTGGTAAGCAACACCAGGCTTTTTTGGTTTTTGTTCCAGAAGGCTTTTGATTGGCTGGAGAGCTGCCCCTGTTTACTCATAGCTGGCAGAGTGTGTGCCTGGGACCCACAGTCTCAGCACTTCCACCCAGCTAACTTTTCACTGTGGCCCAACTAGGCAGTGCCAAACCCACATCAGTGCCCCCACCCCCGCCCCCACCCTGTTGTCTATTGCCTTTCTCCTGATTAGCTGCTAATGCTGGCTAGTTAGGTTTGGGGTTTTGCAGAGAGAGGATTAAAGGTGTGAATAAATCATGTCAAGGAAGTTTAGCATCGCAGTTGTCCCCAGAATTTTCAGTGTGGTTTCAGGTAGCAGGCTGTGGTCTCCTCTTTCAGATCTTTCAGATGAGAAAATCAAGGCCCAGAGTCACCAAGGGCAGAGATTCAGGGATTTGGTCCCAGCTGGACCCAACAATGAGCTCCCCCCTCATTTCAGAGTCAGGTTTAATCATCATTATCATGATGTTCTTTACAGTTCCATCTGTCTTCATGCCTGGCATAGAGTACATGTCAATAGACTGTAACTTGTGACATATTTGGTTGGATTGAACTGAGCTCTGGGCCAGAGATCAGAGATGGAGTTGGATTGGGGCAGCTTGGTGTGCTTGCATGACCTCTATGTACTGAGCATACTATCACCCTGTGTTCTTGGGCAAAGAACTTATTGTGCACAGAAAATCCTGTATATAACATGGAGCCAGCAGATGATAATTCAATAGAAAGAGGAATAGGTCACATACTGAATGTCACTGAGTTGTAGTTTTAGGTAAAAGTAGAATTGCAGAAACAGTGGGAAAGACAAGAGTTTGTTACCTTGCCTCCTGCTTTAGTTTCAGGGAGTACACACTCCAGTGTGTGTGTGTGTGTGTGTGTGTGTGTGCGCGCGCGCGCGCGCGCACGCAAACATACATATCCAGTGTATGTGTATTGTGTGCAATTGTTGTGTAGTCAGCTGCTGTCTCACCCCCTGCTGTGTTTCAGGCACCACAACAAGATCCTTAGTGTGGATGGAAACCAGCTGAAGTCATACCTGTCCATGGAAGTGCTGGATCTGAGTTCGAACAACATCACCGAAATTCGGAGCTCCTGCTTCCCCAGTGGCCTGCATATAAGGGAACTGTAAGTGTCTCTGCCATCCGTGTACCTCAGCTTCCAGGCCTTGTAGTGGCTGCCCTGGTGGCCAGTTCTGAATACAGGATGGGTGCTTGCTTTACTCTGGCTCTGGCTTGGTTAAGTCCATGAAGTTGTACAGACCTTTGTTTGGCAGACCAAGGGTGGGTTCTACTCACGATCCCTTGGGTACCTGTTGTAGACCATTTCCAGCTCCCTATAGTACTCTTGGTGTTACAGGCAGAAGGCAGCACCGAGGTAGGAAGAGGTCAATTGGCTATTCTAGGAGCCTCCCCACACCACGCAGAGCACACACACACACACACAAGTTTTGCTGTCATGCTCTGGGCTCTCTCCCCGAGAAACTTGTGGGGAAGAGTTGGGTGATTACTGGATACACATCAGAGGGAGATAGGTTTAAAGAGCTTGTATTTCTAGCTTCAGAGACCACTCAGATACACAGGGTGTTGTGTTGTGTTGTGGCTGGCTCCTTTGCAGAGGGCAGCTACTCAGCTTTGTAGTTGTTTAGATGTCTGTCCTTCCTTCCTTTCTTTCTTCCTTTCTTTCTTCCTTCCTCTCTTCCTTCCTTCCTTCCTTCCTTCCTTCCTTCCTTCCTTCCTTCCTTTCTAAAATAAAACCCCATCTTAGTACCTGCTTCACACAGAGTAGATGGTAGACAGGAGTGAGGAAGCTGAACCTATGTAATCCACTTGCTGCAAGAAGGAAAATGATGCTTTGTAGGAATCTGAGGACTGAGGCTAAAGCAGCAGTTTCTAGTTAAGAGTGCATTTCATCCCATCTCCTTGCTGTTCTGTAGCTCGTTTGCAAGGCTGTTGCTGTAGGACTCACTGTGACCCATCTTCTCAGGGAGGGTGACACTTGGTACATCTTTTCTAAGTCATTCTGAGACTCCAGGGACAGAAGTGATTGCTTTTTGAGGGTTCATCAAGGTACAAGAATTGGGAACAAGGGGCTTTGGCTTCTGTGAAGCCCTGGTGAGGGGGCTTTCTAAAGGTGTCTGTCCAGCTACTACCTGGTGCTTCTTGTGTACAGAGAGCCACCAACCACTACGCTGGATTGCATTGTCCTCTCTCCGCAAAGATACAGAGGGCACTTTCTCCTTGGCAGTTGTTGACTGCTGTGTCTCCATCACACTGATGGCTCTTTAATTGGGGTGTTAAGAACAAACAGTCCAGCCCCGTTTGCAGAGTCCTCATGTGCCCTGCTCTCGGCTGCTGCCTGATGGTGGGAATGAAGTGCCTCATTCCCTCTTGGCACACAACCCACTGCGGTTGAAGAGTCTCTCTAGTCTGTCTCATTTGCACTTAAGCTTTTGTCTGGGGAAGGCAGGAAGAGGTGTGGGGTAGACTCTTGCGAGGAGTCTGTCTCATCTTCTGTGTCTTGTCTTTTTACTACCTGATAGAATTTGTTCTGTGAGCTGCTTACATCTGAGCTGTACACTGCCATGTAATTTTGAGAAAGAGTCCCTTCCTGTATGGTCACCGGAGGCTCTCCTGGCATGCATAATGTGCAGCCCAAGTGAAGATGTATCTCTTGTTCTCTAAAGGACTCACAGAGGTCTCTAAGTGCTTCTTGAAGTTGTAGAATTATTTAATGAATGTTTTGTGCATCTTCATTATGTAAGTCATACAGTAAGCCCTCTTCAGGATTAAATAAAGGATGTTTCTTTAAAGTGAAAAACCTATTGATTTTGCCTCCCAAGTGATTTTTTTTTTTTTTTTTAAATTTTAGGGCTTTCCTGGCCAGCCTGAACTAGTGGGTGCTGAGGCAGGAATCTGTAGGTTCTCCTGAGGCAGGCATTGTGCTGTACAGCTGGTATGGGTAAAGGTTAGTCATGCCTATCAGCATGAGCACAGTGCTTCATGCTGCAGTAAGGCCTGTGTCAGTGTCTTCTCTTCATCAGACATTCTTGCTACCGGCATTCCCAGGTTCCTGTCTTCAAGTCAGAGCAGGCTTGGGAGCCTTGTGATGATAAACAACTCAGTGGAGAACTGTTCCTCAGGGTCTGTCGTAGCACTTTCCCTAGCAGACCCAGCTAGATCTGGAGCCACAAGAAGTGAGGAAGGCCGCCTACTGCCACTACATTTTCTCTCCTGAATCATTCCAGCAACTTGGCGAGCAACCGCATCAGCATCCTGGAGTCTGGAGCATTTGATGGTCTGTCACGGTCGCTGCTGACTCTTCGTCTGAGCAAAAACAGGATCACCCAGCTTCCTGTGAAAGCGTTCAAGCTACCCAGGCTGACACAACTGTGAGTACAGAAACCTGCACTTTAATTAAGGTTAGCCAAACTTTATGGGGCCAGATTTCCCCAAGGACCCTGTACCAATCGCCACCCCTTCCTCACCCCCCTGGTAAAGCTCTGCATAAACTATCATTTATGACCCTACCGCAACACCTAATAAAAGCAAATTAGGAGCTGGGTCTGGTGCTGGCAGGCTGCCTCAGATGGCCAAGGAAAAGAGCTACGTGCTCTAATGCTTGTCCTCTCTGATGCCCTGCTTCTGAGATGGAATCCCTACCCTCCCTCCCTCCCTCTCTCTCTCTTTCTTTCTCTCTCTCTCTGTCTCCCCCCCACCTCTCTCTCTCTCCTCTCGATCCTTCTGCCTCAGCCTCCCAAGCGCTGGAATCACAGGCACTCACCACCACACTCCCCTCCGTTGCTTTCTCATCTCAGGTTTTAGCAATGTTTAAGGCACTGAGGCCATCTGTAGCTTGGCAGGGAAGATATCTGATCCTTCTGGAGGAGTTTGGTTGAAGTTAACTTGACCAGAGGCACTGCCTCTTCATTTCCTAAATTTTAGAAGGTTAGCTCGTTTGGTTTTGTATAAAAGGATTTATTCGTGTCTCTTTTTGGGTAGCCTAAAATGGCACAGGGTGCTAGAAACCATATATTACCTAAAACTCCCCAGTCAGTAAAAGGTCCTTCAACTCTTTGTTTCCCTGTGTCTTCGTTTTAGCAGAAGAGTATATTTCAGGAAAATAAGCTGAAATTCACAATTTGGTTCAAACAGAATGAAGCAGTTGCAGATCAGGCTGTCACAGGGCAGAGTGTGCCCTGTCCTCATTTCTTCTGGGTGCAGGAGCTTGGCTTTGCTCTTTTCAGTCTAAGAAGCTGAAGAGGCTGTATGTGAAGCAGGGTCATGAGACATTGCAGAAATATTTGGGGGAAAACCAAGGGCTTTCTAATTAGTGCAGTGTTCTCCCACCTTCCCCAGAGTTGCTAATGGGATCCAGCTGACCCAGATTCCTGATATCTATTGGTCAACTAAGGTTGTTCTGCTAGGACTAGGTGCCAAGTGTGAATCTGCCCCCCATCCCCCAACTCTACAAGCTGTCACTTCTTCCCATTGCACAGAGGTCTGTCAGATGCCCTGAGTGGAAGTTTTGCAGATATTTGGTACCCAGTGGTTAGGCTTTTCTTGGGTTGAAGCATCTGGTATGGGTTTCTGTTGCTGAGCTCAGAGACACCTCAGCTAAGGAATGTACCTCTGAGTCATGCCCATGGCCTGCTCTAGAATCATGAATAGTGGCTGTTCTGAGGGAAGAACTGTAGGGTGCTTCTGCTCCCACAGTACTGGGGCAGTATGGAGCTAGCTGTGCAGCAATCACTGTACTTCTCCCAGGGTGTCACCCTTACTTGTTGACAGTGCCAGTGTGCCAGCTGAGGTATACCCTCCTCCATGGCTTCCCCACTGACTCGGAATGGTGCAGGCTAGATGTGTACAAAGGATGTTCTGACTCGACAGCTTCCTCTCCATAGGGATCTGAATCGGAACCGGATTCGGCTGATTGAGGGCCTCACGTTCCAGGGGCTCGATAGCTTAGAGGTGCTGAAGCTTCAACGGAACAACATCAGCAAGCTGACGGATGGTGCCTTCTGGGGGCTGTCTAAGATGCATGTGCTGTAAGTGTGGGCATCCCTCCTGGGCTCTGGGACGACATGGGCATGGGAAGAAATGGTGGCCACCTGGACTCTGCTTTTTTCGGCTATATGAACCAAAACCTAGGCTGTTTTCCTTGCAAGGTTGAAGGAGGTTTTAATGGACACATGGTCAGCTAAGGAAGTGGGAAGAGATGGATTGCACTAAGTCTGCTGGGCCTGCTCTCCACCCCCACTTCCTCCACAAACCTAAGACTGCAGAGTGATTCCCTCCCCACATCCTCTCCACTCCCACACCTTATCGGAAGTCCCTTCTTTCCTCACGCTGGGCCGATAGTCTTTCTTGATGTGCAGGTGGGCCAGAATGCATAGTTCATCTTGGGAGATTTATTCCCGTCTTGTGGGCTAATCAAGACGCTGAGTGCAGATGTGCAGCTTTTATCAAGGGAGTTTCCAGCCAGATGTGTGCAGCAGCAGAGCTGCCTGCTGCCAAAATAATGAAAAAGAACAGCAGAGGGGCAGTTACTGATCTTCTGATTTTTAAGCCTCTACAGTTGTTTAAATAGAAAGTAATGAATCTGCATAGTCAGGAAGTAAAGAGAAGGTGGTGTTGCACCACCCCACCCCCTCCCCCCAGTTTGTTTTCCAAGAGGCAGTCATTTCTAACCATCTAACCTATCTTTGGCTTTCTGGTTTTCATGTTTGCCAGTGTCTCCTTACAGGTGGACACAACTGTACCACTGCCTGTACCTCTGTTCACTAGTGGCTCAGCTGCTCACGTCCTTTGCTCCCTGTTTCCTATGCATATTATATCACAACCTGTACATATGCTATTATTTTTGTAGCTGAAATCAAAGTCAGGAGCCTAGGTTTACAGCCGCCAGTGTGTTCTGCAGTCTCATCATCAGAAGCATCTCCCAATGACTCCCTTTCCTACTCATGCCCACTTTGTGTGGCATGCACAGGGGGAGCCTGCGGCTCTGCTTCTTGCCGTTCATACTTCCCACTTCTGAATAGCTGGATGTCGGTTTCCTATGTTCATTTGGGGATCTGAAGTCCAGATCAGAGTTCTCAGAACAAAACTTGTTATCTGCCACTTGAATTTTATGTTGAGTACGTCCATACAAATGAGAGGTTGGTATATTTCTTAGGATTTTAAAAATACACTAAGCACTCATGCTTTGAGCAGTAGGAGAAAGTCAGATGGACAAAAGCAAGTTCTGTTTGCTTAAATTTCCTAATACTGAAAGTGGAACAAAATGTGCGTCCTCCTCTCTGTCCTGCTACCTTCTCTGCACTGACTACCACATCTGACACAGACTGGCCTTCTGTGTGCTGTCTGTGTAGTGGGAGGCTGACAGTCTCCTCATCCTCTGCCTCTGCAGGCATCTGGAGTCTAACAGCCTGGTGGAAGTGAACAGCGGCTCCCTCTACGGCCTCACAGCACTGCACCAGCTATACCTCAGCAATAACTCCATCTCTCGAATTCAGCGTGATGGCTGGAGCTTCTGTCAGAAGCTGCATGAGTTGTAAGTCTGGGGCAGTATTCAGTGAAGTACCTCGTGAAGCCTCTAGAGCCCAACTCACCACAGAGTCCAAATAAGGAGGCAACCCAGAGGCTGGCAGTCTGTTCACAAAGGAAGACTCACGTGGAGTCGCTGTCCACTAGGTCTTAGGCTTGGAGCTAGAAGTATAGGAGAGGGTGTGCAGGGAACAGAAGCCTAGATGTTGTCATTGCAACACTTACGAGTGACAGTAGTTCACATGGATCTCTGAACGGAAAAGTCACATTTGAATAGGACGGTGAAGCCAAAAGGCAGTGCCATGCTGATGGTGGAAGGATTGGTCTAGCCTTGGGATCTCCAGCAGGAGACAGTCCCTCAGCACACTTGGATCCTTCCTGCCTGTTTGCATCCCTCTGCCTGATGGCAGAAGTAGAGATACAGGGTCCTTTAGACAGGGCTCCCAGGTTGTACCCTTGCTTCTGAGAATGGTAGTGACAGACTTCCATGATAGGGAGGGCATGTGGCCTGGGCATCCCCTCACAGCAGACACACTAACACTGCCAGAGCTACGGACTTAGCAAACATCTTTTGCCCCTTTGTCCCTGCCCCTCATCTGGGAGTCCTTTTGGTTTAATAGATGCTGTGTATGTAATCCAGTAGGTTTACTTTTGATAAGTTCAGGTTTTCTCTTTTTATCTTCTTTGGCTAGGCTTGGGTACAGGAAAAGACTGACCCGCCAAAGCACGTGATTGGTAGAAATGTCACACCTTACTCAGCCTCTCTTGTATTTGTTTACTTCACCAGGCATAGTTTGAAACACTTGACCCGATACTGACTCCTGCAGCCTACTTTCCTCTGGTCTTCTCTACTCTGATATCACCCTCAGGGTGTCTGTCATTGCCCAGGGTTCATACTTTAGCCAGTCTCTGTCTTTTATGAAAGGCCACAGTCGTGCCCCTTGCTTTGTATTCATTTCTTATAGATTCTGTGTTAGTGTTCAGTTTTTGAGTTTAGCTTCTCACTACCTAGAGATGCTCCTGTTGACCACTGCCTGTGGCTTTGAGTAAGGTTTTTGTTGGGGCTAGGAGTTGTAGGGAAGAGAGAGGCCTTGAAGGTATGCAGTCTAGTTCGCAAAGAACACACCAGAAAGGTGTAAGCCCCTTGAGTTAGGGCTGCATGGGAAGGTAAAACTCCCAGGCAGACCCTTGAGTTCCTTGCTCCAGGAAGCTGCATGGTGGACAACATGACACTGTCTCTTGTGCCACTTAGAGAAGGGAAGGTTCTCTTGAGTATACTAGACTGGTCCTAGTGATTTGCTCCATATTAGAAAACCGCAGAGCCAGATAGAGGGTTGATCTCCAGCATGTGCTTAGCCTTTCTTTTAGTTAAATTCTTTAATTGTAGGTGAGGATGTAACAGTGGTCTCCTGCTAGGTCTTTGCAACTGATAGACACTATGACATATTTCTCTTCATAGGGACAGAATATGTTCACTCTCACCTTTAAACCTGCATTAATCTTCAACCAACTCATTCTTCTTGTACCAGTCCAGACTTAACATTTCCAACCATAGATAACTAGTGTTACATAAGCAATCCAGTGTAGAGTATACCTGCAGTAGTGCTGGGAAGGGGGTTTGGTTCTATCAAAAGGTGTGCTTTGGCGCCTGATCCCTGTTGAGGGGTGTAGAAGTCACAGCCTAGGCCTTTAGTGTCAGGGTCTTCCCCTGGTGTGGCTGTCCCAGACAGTGGCTCATGGTGCCCTCTGCTGGCCAATGCAGCAAGTGTAGCTGTGGCTCACTTGCTCAGTATAGAACTCTTCCAGATTCTGCTCAGTGTCGGTCTCCGCCAAGATATTCCTTCATTTCCTAAACCAAGACGTACAGTGGAGGGGCTTGGAGCCTTGGGGTTTGGGTCGTGTGACAGGTTTTTACAGTGTGTGTAAGCAGCAGTCCTCAACTTTGTGGTACTGGTTTCATGGCTTGCATGATCATCTACTTATCAAACTAGGTGAATGCTGACCTGATGGGCTTCTGACAGCAGGACTCCTATGGACATGCTTCAGTATCCTGTCTCCAGGGAGGTCAGGCCAGTTGTGACCTGAGCGCTGAAGACGAGAGAGAATAGGACACCCATATAGCTTAGTGGTGACATTTGTCTTCCTCTTTCTTCCTTAGGATTCTGTCCTTCAACAACCTCACACGGCTGGATGAAGAGAGTCTAGCGGAGTTGAGCAGCCTCAGTATCCTGCGCCTCAGCCACAATGCCATCAGCCACATTGCTGAAGGCGCCTTCAGGGGACTCAAGAGTCTGCGGGTCTTGTAAGGATTGTGCTTTTGAGGGTGTCAGCATGAAGGGGTCCCCAGATGGGAGAATACACAGCAAAGCACTTGCTTTGTTGAGATTCCCTCTTGTTGGCTTCTAGTCAGAACTGGACTGTAAGCTGGCTTGCAACAGGAATAAGGACTAGAAGCAAAAATAACTGCTGAGCAGAAAAACCCTTTCTTTCTCCCACAGTGGTGCCTATTCTCAGGATGAGGACTCTTGAAAAATCACTGTTATCAATAATTCTCAGGACACTTGGCAAGACAGGATGGGTGGGTCTGGGAAAGCATGCCCACACATGGTATCTGCAGCAGAATTCAGACGGTCTTATGGTCTCTTCTCCATTTTTCTGGCTGCATCCCCTCATTTATTTTTCTTTTTGAGAGGGTAGGGTAGTGGTTTTTGTTCATTCACTTTTAAAGGTCAGGGTCTCTAGCTCAGGCTAGCCTCAAGCTCATGGATTGAGGCTGGCCTTGAACTTGAACTTCCTGTTTCAAGTGCTAGGATTAGAGGTGTGTGAGCCTTCAGGCCTGGATGTAAGTTTTGAGAATTTTTTCTAATGTTAATGTAGATCAAACCCAGAGCTTTGTGTATGCTAGGCAAGTTCTCTTCTGCTGAGCCACACCCTAAGCCCTGACTTGTGTTCTTAAATCCTATGTATTGTTTTCTGTAAGTCAGAACCATGGCTACTTGGCTGCTCTCCCCTTGAAGCTCTTTAGTGGACCTGGTATCCAAGAGAGATAGAAGTGAGGGGTCCTGTATCCTTGCTTATACCTCACTCTGGAGTGGTACAACAGAGAGGAAGTGGGAGTACGTCCAGTGGGTGAGGCTGCTAGAAGTCGCTGAGGGTACTTTTCTGGGACTTTTCGTAGACCTTTTCACTTGTAAACACTAGGCAGTCTCCTAGCAGCCTTCAGCCTAAAACCCCCAGAAGGGCACAGTCTTCCACAGTGCTAGCTTGTTGAGATTCCCTCCACAGCTTCCTTCTCTAGCCTGCTCTTCTGCTGGGGGAGCAAGCCTGTCGCTGTGCCTGGAGGGAGGCCTCTGCACTTGCACCTGGCAGAGTAGGCTTCAGGTGTGAGTCACTGCTGGGGAGCTAATGCCAAGCAAGCTATTCAAGCCAAGATCAGTCTCTGAGCCCTTCCGAGGCCTAAACAGAAAGGCCAGAAACATTCAAGCTGAGCAGGCCAGAAAGAGAGGGAGAAGTTGGCAGGCAAGGCCCGGAGCAGGAAGACAGGCGCACAAGGCCGCAGTCTGGGTCCCTGCTATACTCAGTCTAAAGATGGCAGGGTGGGGACTGGTTGAAAGGAGAGGTCCTTTCCAGCAGCACACTCTCTTTTAGCTTTATGCTGGAAAGTGAAGGTCAGAGCGGGCACTGTGTACTTTCGTCCCAGCTTCACTCCCAGCTGGCAGTGACTTTCCAGCTTCTTCCCAGAGCCAAGAGCTGCATCCCTTTCTGTTCTTGGCCATATCTGCAAGGACTCTGGAAAGGGATGCGCAGGAACCATGGCTCTGTAAAAAACTGGAAAGAGCAAACTTGAGAGTAGGGGTCTGGCTGCCAGGTGCATGTGGCTGGGCAGCATGACCTGCTCTTGGAAGCTCAGGGAGGAAGCTGAAGCACTGACCTTATCCAAACAGCCTGGGGCCAAGTAGTTGGCCTGCTTTTTCCTGTCCTGGCAAGTGGGTCACCAGATTGACTCAGCACCCAGATGTGTGCTCTGGCTCAGTGTCCAGTGCTACATAAGCCTCATGAGGAGCAGGGTGCAAGCCCTCGGCTTACAGGCTAGCCAGGAGGAAGATCAGGGCCGGGCTCCTTCGTTGCCATCCATTTCTTCCACGTGTCTTCCACAGTGTCCTGGTTGAACCCTGAGAGAGGGCTGTGGTTAATACAAGAGTAGACGGGAACCATCAGGAGCCTTTTGGGCTAGAGGTCTACTTCAGAGAGGTGTATGCAAACCTGGCTTCTTCTGGTGCTGTCTCCACTGTTTCCCTCCCTGCAGCCAGCCAGATTGGTTGGTGGGTGTGCTGGCTTTGTTGGAAGCAACAGAAGCAAGGTCATACCAATAGTATACAAAAAAGAAAAAGAGGATGTTCTCAGGACCGTACTTCTCATGGAGATACATGATGCTGAGCCCTCTGGGGTGCACCTGGATGCTTTGGGTCTCCTAGTGAAAGCCTGGGTGTGGGGCTGGTCTCCTTTCATGGTGAAGAACGAAGCCAAGGTAGTGGGTGAACTTGTCTTTCTGTCTTCTTCTTAGGGACTTAGACCATAATGAGATCTCGGGTACAATTGAAGATACCAGTGGTGCCTTTATGGGGCTCGACAACCTCAGCAAACTGTGAGTATTTCAGACTGGGAGTGTGTAATTCTACAAGCTCTGGGATGCAGGGGATGCCACTTGTGCAGCTCCACTGAGTCTCTTTGTCCTTGGCCCACAGAGGACAGCAGTAGGCCTTCTGCTGTGTGCAGAGAAGAGGCTGAGGGCCACAGTGAGGAATCCACAGTGGCTTACGGGCCACTCTCACAGTCTCCATACTGTCAGTGTGTGGTGGCCCTTAGGGCTGCTGGGCTTAGTCCTGCTCACAGCCTATCTGAAAGCACCTATATGTTTCGTCCTCTGCACAGGGGGGTCTTGCCGCCTTCTTCAATTTCTAGAGAGGTGTGAAATATCTTTCAGTAACAATAGTTTTGAGGCTCCTGTCAGTCTTTTTGTTGTTAATTACAATCTCAAGTAGAAGCAGCCATCATCAAGAGCTTGAATTCCGTTTGGAGAGTCTTTGTCCTTCCCTCCTAGAATTTTCCCACTGCTGTGGTAGGCACGTGTCTGTGTGCAGGCTCCATTGTGCAACCTTTAGAGCTGGAGAGATGAGTGAAGGGAAATAGCCCAGGACCTGGCTAGGCTGGCTAGGATTTTTACACCTGGATATGGAACTAGTATACTTGTTCCCTTGTCCAAGTTGCAGAATGCTCTGAAGTTCTGCTGCTGGGGGCCTGCCCACACCAGCTTGTGAGGGATGGGGCATTTCTGGACCTCACAGAAGGACTTCATGAGAACCTTGAGTAGCCTATGTAGAAGCAGTGTATAGCAGCGCAGCCCCACCCCACCCCCGACTGCCTCTGACACTGACCAGGAGGAAGAGGGTGTTCTGCATAGGGCACATGTGAAGGGAGAGATGTAGTGTATACAGACGTGGGACCTTGGCTTCTTGCCCGGATGGGCACTCCACACTGTGAGGAAGGCTTGTCCATCCATGGCTCCTCCAAGGACATGAATACGAGGCCTACCATCACACACTCCCCACTCTGTACACACCATGGTGCCTCTGTGCTTGTTTTAACAAGCACTGAAATGGCGTTTGGGAGCCTTTGGCTGGACTGGCCAAATGTAAGAGGGTTTAAGAAGTGACATATGAGATCACTGTCTGATCTGAGTCCTCAGCAGGGAGGTCAGGCTAGCCCCTGCTTCCCTGGAGCACCCTTCCAGTCCGGGGAGCCTTCAGCATCTGTTAGCTTGAGAGCTCCATGCCATAGCACCCCCAGATGTGTGCTGAGAGGAGGTCAGGACCTGTTTGAGCCTATCGGTGGAATGATTGGCACTGTGTAATTGAGAATTTGAGAATTTGTTTTATTGCTGTTGTCACCATTAGAAATAACAGCCTGCCCTCACTGTAAAAGAGGTCAACGTGACTAATATTTAATGGATGAAATAAGGCACAGCTTTTCCTAGATCTAGTTTATGAGAGATTTCACTAAACAGCTCAGTTTGTTTTTACTAGGTCCTGGAGCACATGGTGCCCTGCTTGTGGGATCTGAGTAAGTGCAGGAGCTGGCAGACTCGTGGACACACTGGGGTTCAGTGCCCCATGAGCTATTATTTGCTGCTAGTTTTGTGGCAAAGGAGCCAAAGTGAACATGGCCACTGGGGCTTCTGGCATTTGGCTTATTTAAAGTAAGAATTCCAGATTGTGAGTTGTAGAAGTGTTTTCAGGATGAGATTGTTTTCTTGTCCACCAGATTGCCTGTGAGGGAGAGAAGATAGAAGGGTCATTGGTTGGTTGCCCTTCACCCTACAAAGTCAGGAAACAGTAGGTTTTGTCTAAAGGCTGAACTGACCGCAGGGGCAGGGCACCTGGGGCAGGAAATCTGTTTAGTGAAACGGGACCTAGGAAGCCTCCTGGTACCCTGGCAGTGCCCTTGGGAGCAGTGGCACTGGCACCTCAGTCTGTGCTCCTGGCATTGTAGGAGGCTGTTCTGGGATGTGGGGCAGTGCTCCTACACGGCAGCCTGTTTCTGCCCTGTGTCCCTTCAGAGCCTTGTCAGTCTGAAGCTCAGACCACACAGTGGATGCCAGCTAGGCCACGGTGCAACTTCAGGTCTGCAGACATCACCTCCATTTGTTTTCACTGGCAGGCTGGTACCTGTCTTCCCTTGTGGGAATCAGTCTGACACAGGTGGAAGACAGCCTCTAGTCCAGATCTTAGCTCTGGTTCTTGCTAGGATGCTCAACAAGAGATTCTTCTCTCTTGGGAAGAGGTGAGCCAGACCAGCTTTGTTCAGAAGCTTCCCCTGTCCACTTGTACACTGCTGCCTAAACTTGCTGACTCTGACATTTCCCAGGCGTCCAGCCTGTGTAACATGCCTGTTGGAAAATCCTGGAAGACGTTAACATTGAAGGGGCAGAGCTCGTCAAGCATCACTCTCGGTTGTCCTGAGCAGACACATTCTTGTGTTGACTTAGCATATACCTTTGATGCACCTCATTAGCGTCCTCAATAGCAAAGGAAGGAACTTTGCATTTAGTCGTCTGCCACACTCTGGGTGGGAGCTCTAAGCTCCATACCCAGTAAAAGGAACACTGTTGCCTGAGATTATCTTAACTGAATACTCACTGCCAAGGCCAGGAGTAGAAGGGCAAAAGTCCTGTCCAGTGCTTGCAAGACTAAGGGTACAGACTTCAGTTCCCTGAAAAGGTGACTATGGTACTCCAGCTACCTGGGATTTAATGAACTTCTGGGCTCTTGCTCAAGAAGCCACAGTGCAGGGCCTCTTCTGTAGGCCCTGAGGGAAAGAAAAGGGAAATATCAGGACAGCTACATCCTGGCCACTATAGTACACGGCAGATGCAAAGAGCTATGGGGCTATCTTGATGGATGCCCTCTTCCTGTTCTCTTCTGGTTGGTTGGGACCCTTTATGCACACAGTGCAGTGCGTAGAAATGGATGGCAGATTTTAGTCCCAGTTTATACTGCCTTCTGACTCAGCTGCTTCTCACTACAACAGTAACCAGCCTATTTTTCCTGCAAGAGCACTACTTTAACAAACTCCCCACCCCCTTGGGTGGTCCCAGAACAGACAGCATGGCCTGGTCATGGTGATTTCTGCTTGACACTACAAGGAGTCTCTTGAGACTGGGTGGAACATGCAATTTCAGCCTGTCATCACCATGAAGTGTAATAGAGCTAGAGGTATTTCATTTCAGGGTGGGGACGGCGTGTGCACTCCAGCCCTGTAATTCCCTTACAGGTCCGCAGTACACCTGCCTCTTTGAGGCATTTGTCAGGCAGCACTGCCCTGATTGTGTGCTTTCTCTATTGCTTCTCGGTCTCTTTCTACCTACCTACCCTGGGCCTGGATGCTTGGAAACTACAGAACTCTGTTTGGAAACAAGATCAAATCTGTGGCTAAGAGAGCATTCTCGGGGCTGGAAAGCCTGGAGCACCTGTAAGTACCCTGCCAGACCCTGCGTGCCACACAGGCCTGCTAAACATGGCTGCTGGGGAAGCCTGCTAGTACTTTAATCACTTCTTTGTAAACCGAGAAACAGGTTGTTTGGAAATACCATCTGCTTCCTTCTCATTATAAGTCAACTTCAACTCTGGCCTTTCTTTTGCCTGTGCCAGGAACACTCACAGAGCATATATAGTCTGCTGCTGTGCTTCCAATTAATGCGATTGGTATTTGAACAAACACCTTCCCACCTGTTGGGCTATATTGCCATGCATCAGATTCATTCAAGGGTCCCTGAGCTCTTGCCACTTTCATAAGGGTACTTTATTCTAGCAAAGCCAGGCAACACCCCTCCCTCTTAAACAGCTCCCTATTCCTAGTGCATGCTGGGAGCTTTTCTACTGGGGTGCTTGCCATGGGACCTTGGAATTGATTAAGGAGCACAAGTCTTGAGATGTTTATACTACAATTGGGAGTGGATGCTCCTAATACATGGCTCTTAGTTTTTTGCTTTTTGGATTTTTATCTTTGAATCAAAGTAAGCCTTTATTCTGCTGGGTAAATTTTTTCCAGTTTTTACCTAACGTCAAGGCTGCTCTTATAGTTGGCTTGGTCCCAAGTCATTCTGTGTGCTTCCATCAACAAACAGGAGAACCGAGAGCCTCTTCCAATGGATCTGGCACATGGGGTATGGCTAGCACCTGTGGGTCATCTGTGAACCAGGGCTGGCCTTAAAAATCCCCGAGTGTCCTCATTTGGCCATGCATTTGACAAGTGCCCTAAGCAGTTCCTAAGCACAGAGTATTGTGTTCTGTTTCAGGGACCTTGGAGAGAATGCACTCAGGTCTGTCCAGTTTGATGCCTTTGCAAAGATGAAGAGCCTTAAAGAGCTGTGAGTACCCAGGAACCCATGGCCTCATTGGCATGAGTGGAGACTTGAGAATAAGTGAGACCTGTCATTGCATTGTGCTCATTTTCTGTAATAGCTGTGACTGTTTATAGGTTAGATATGAGTTGTCTTTAAAAGCAAAATGCCCAATGGGACTTAGCTCTGGATGGGGGTGGCAAATTCTTTCTGAAATGCTGACATAGTAAACGTTTTGGACTTTTTGGGTCACAGGGGCTGGGTCATGACTACTCAAATGTGTTATTACAGCAGACAGCAGCAATAATACACAAATGGGTGCAGCTGTGTGCTGCTAAGTCCACACCAAAAGAAACAAGACAGTGGGCCTGCAGGCCAGAGTCTACTGTTCTATATCATTTTCTTCTATAAAATGGATCACCTTTTTAAGGATACCAGTTTTGATCTTTTAGGTTTATTTTGTATTTGAGAGAGGTTTTCTGAAGGTGTTTTTTGGACAGAGGCAGGGTATCTGTGGCCTGATTCTGGAGGCTCAGCCTGGGTCTCTTGCCTAGTCTCCCTTTAACTGCTGTATGTTCTCAAACCATGACTGGTCCTGAGTTCAGTCTTCTGATGGGAGAAAGAGGTTTACTTTGCCCCATCATTTTCTTCTCCATCAGATCACACAGGTTATTCTGTGCCCATAGTTTTGGGCTAAATTTCCACAAACGATTAGAAACACACTTTGAGTAGGAATCATGAAAATGCACAATGTAAGCCAGTGAAGCACTGGGATGGTTGGAGGCATGAGCCACACAGAAAACATTGCTCATTAGTGGTGGCAGAGGAGTTTGTCGGCTCGAAGAAAAGACTGGAATCTACAGAGCCTAGGCGGCTCATGGTCCCACCATCCAAGCCAGTCTGGCCTTTGCCTCTAAATATAGGGTCCTGTGGTTGTCCAAGGACTAGTGTTCTCACTGGTGTCTGGCTCCAGTCATTTGTTCCTTGTGTTCCTTGCACGTTCTCATTCCTGGTTCCCATGGTTTTTCGGTGTCTAGCATGGCCTCTTTCTCAGTGCTAAAGGCCTTAGCACTAACCCAGTGTATACACAGAATGTGGTACAAAGCCTGATTCTTTGTACATACATCTGATCAAAGGTTGAGGTGAGATGTATTTCTCCCAGCTTGTCCCTGTGGCTAAAATTTAAATATATCCCTGTCACAGCTCCCCGCAGTGCCATGGCCTTGCTCTCTGTGCCTTTTCCTGTCTGTTGTGCTCTACCACACACACAAGTGTCCTTTTGATGAGGAGGTGAGGGAGTGGACCTGACAGTGGAAAGTTCTTCTGGCCTGAACTGACACAGCCAGCCCACCACCACACAACACTCGTTGCTGACACTTGCCTCCTTGTGTGGTATATGAATCGGTCACTCTCATGGATAGTGTGGATGGCCTTCTGCCACCACAGTAGCTCCTCAGCAGGACAGCCCTCAGATATCACGAACACACCAGCATCCCAGTTATCATGCTTTAAAATAAATTAGTCGAGTTTTTGGAAAGGTATTTCTTAAAGTGATGAAGAGGCTGCAGGTGGGATGATGAGAAGGGAGGAGAGGTTGACTGTGTTGTCAGCATGGGTTAATGTTCGTCTCTCTTATCTTTCACCAGTCTGATACCTTCACTGTTCATTAGAAATCAGGAGAGGAAACAGAAAGCTAGTTCATTTGTTGGTATGGGAGGAAGCTGTGCTTAGAAATTCTAAATACATGTGTTTTCCCCTTTGTCACCACGTAACACAAGCACAACATGAAGCCCACACATTTCCTTTCTTGTTCTTGTCCTTGCATATGTCTGGTGTCACTTGTTAACTCAGGACTCAAGGTCTTTCCGAATCGAAGCAGCTTGATGTTGGGTCACTACCCAAGTGACTCTTGGAGAAGGAATGTCTGCTAGGATGGCCATTTTGAGTTCTGTTTGGAAGTTTAACCTCAGTTGCTGAAAATGAAAATGTTCTCTGTTTTGGTTGGAGCCTCAAAAAACCAAAGTTGAGCATTCTCATGCCTGCTGGGCTGCAGCAGTTAACTTGTAAGCACTGTGTCAGAGGTGGAGCCGAGTTCTGCTGCTCTCCTCAGTAAAGCTGGTGTGAAGGTATACTGGTGAGGCTCCAGTTTAGAAGTTAAAACATTACACTTTTGTCAAATTAAAAAAGATAACAGCCATGTAGGAAAAGATTTCTTGGGATTTGTTGCAGAATTTAGGTAAAGTTTGCTTCTGTTTGGCTGTTCCACATAACTTTCCAGAATGTAGAGAACCAGTTGTGGGTAGTGCCCTTCACATACAGGATATATACAATGTCACAGCAGGTTAGAAAGCATCCCCAGAGTGACAGGAGCTTTGACCCCCTGGGGACATGTATACTGCTGTTCCAATTGTGGTCTCCAGACTAGCATTCTCAATGCCTCTTGGGGGCTAGTTTGACATGTAGCATCTTGGGTTCTACATCAGAAGCCATACTCTATTCAAATCTGCATGGAGGGTACATGAGCTCTTCCTGGTCACTGGGGAAAATCATCCCCTTTGGAACTTGATGTCCTGCCTTCTAAGCTGATTAGCTGTGGTGTTTTGCAAAGAATCCTCCTTTATAGTCTGTTAAATATTCACCTCTTGTTTCTCTTTCAGCTACATCAGCAGTGAGAGCTTCCTGTGTGACTGCCACCTCAAGTGGCTGCCCCCATGGCTAGTGGGTAGGATGCTACAGACCTTTGTGACAGCCACCTGTGCCCATCCAGAGTCACTGAAGGGCCAGAGCATTTTCTCAGTGCTGCCGGATAGCTTTGTGTGTGGTAAGATTATCCTTGAGCTTTTTGTTTTTGTTTTTGATGAAGGGCAAAGAGGGCAGGAAGAACTTCTCATTATGAGACTCATTCCTGTGACCCTAGTTAGTGTAGTCCATGGTTACAGATCAGCTGCTGGGTGCAATTTATTTCCCACGGAAACCACATGTATTTACTGTACAGTGCCTCATTCTGTGGTTCTTGGAGTACACATATTTAATTAGAAGGGGGTAGGTTTAGCTACGAGTCTAAATAAGTGGTTACAGTGCGATAGTTCTGATCTTTTCAGAAGGGTCCTGGGGCCAAGATTTGACTGTGAATAAGTGCATGAGGATGGGGTTTCGATGTGTGTTTCTTTCCAGCTGTAAGAATGAGAGGTTAAACACAGGAAGAGCGGGTCTCAGGAGAACAACCACTGTAGTAAAAATAATTCCTCAATGTTGACTTGCACTCTTGCTATTTGTCCAAACCACTGAAATGAGTTCTGGGGAGTGTCTTTTTCCTCCACATTGTTGGAACATAGATTTAACCATCTTTTTGACTAGGGGTGGGCAGGACCCAAGTTTAGTTACAAAGAGCCCAGAGAACACTGAACAGCTGAAACATACACATAGGCTAGCTCTGACAGGACTAGCAAAGCACAGCCTCCTAGCTAAGGAGATGGCATCTAGGAGTGAGAAGACTGTTGAGATGTGTCTGGGCTGCTCTGTGCAGCAGTGGGGATGTATGATCCTCATGTCAGTGGTTCCCTCTGGCCTCATTGAGCTTTGGGATCTCTTTCTGAACAATGCTAGTTATGGATATCCAGGGCCACCTGTCCAACCTTTTTCTTTCCTTTCCTTTCCTTTCCTTTCCTTTCTTTCTTTCTTTTTCTTTTCTTTTTTCTTTCTTTCTTTTTTTTTTTTTTTTTGAGACATGGTTTCTCTGTGTAGCCCTGGCTGTCCTGGAACTCACTCTGTAGACCAGGCTGGCCTTGAACTCAGAAATCCACCTGCCACTGCCTCCCAAGTGTTGGGATTAAAGGCGTGCGCCACCACCGCCCGGTCCAACCTTTTTCTTTTGAGTTGTGCCTGCAAGAGGTGAGACAGGTATCCTCTACCTCCCACCACATGAGTTCCCACAGCAGGCTTGCTGCCTCTCGGTGCACTGGCGCCTGGGTGGAATCAGGGTTGTACAGACAGCACCCAAGTCACAGAAGAACAGGCCACACTTTTACAGCCAGTGCTTATTGACTCCACACTCATTAACTTGTTTGGGCTTTCTGAAGTTAAGTAGTCCGTGGCTTCCTCCCTCTGGTGGAGGGCAGTCTTCTGTTTGCACCAACCCCAATCCCTAGTTGATGACCGTGCCACACTGGGCATTGCAGCAATCCCTTCAGAACTAGCAACTGTTTATGAGAATCCTTGGTAGGAAATCAGAGGTTCTAACTCTGCTCGATGTCTCCCACTTGTTTCTAAGAAATGGAAACGGCCACCTTACACCTTCTAGGAAGTCAGCATTGAAGCCAGGTGAGGACAAGAACAGATGAGAGGGAGAGGTCCCGCCCTTTTGTGGAGGGAGCCTTGCTATGTAGACTGTACATATGGGCTCCTGGGCCCACCCTGTGATCCATCCCAGGGATGGGAGCAGCTCGAAGAGTGTTTCTCATAACAGCCCAAGCTGGAGCAGCCCAGACACCCATGCATAGACAGTAGGCAGGTAGCTATGCCATGGGACATTAGGTCAGTCAGTTTATCTGTCTCATGACATGGATGAATTTTGACAGTGATCTGCCAAGAAATCTCATCAAATGCCTAGAACAAGGGAAACCATAGAAGTCGGAAACATGTCACCAGTTCTGTTGGATCTGGGGTCCTCACACAGTTTCTACTGACTGCTGTTTTCCTGTCTGTGTGTTTCATACTTCCGTTGTTGAAATCTGGCAACAAAAGTCAGACATTATTATTATGGTTCTCTTGTCTTTTCTCTATAAGATGTTAGCTCACCTGTCAGTTGCTGTACTAGACGAAACTAGGATTTTGACAATGCACTGACTCGAGACTAACCTAGAGTGTACTGCCATCCTGACTGCTTGGTCTTCCTGACGTGTTATTACTCTTACATAGAAATAGAGATGTGGTTGAGTATGTATCCCACAACTGAGTACATGTGTTCTGGGTTTTTGCTGTTGTTGTTGGTTTTGGGGTTTTGTTTTTGTAGAATTTTCTTTTGTATGCATGTGTGTGCGGGGTAGAGGTCAATCTCAGATGTCGTCTTCAGGACCTCACTACCTTGTGTTTTGAGACAGGACCTCTCATTGGAAACTGGGGCTTACCGGTTGTGCTAGGCTGACTGGCCTGTGTTGACCTTTATACCTAGCTGTGTATCTCCTTTATGATGTTTGGGTTTGTTTTGTTTGGCTTTGGTGTATGCATTTAGTCTGAAAGGCTCCCCTTGAATACAAGAAGTGAATGTAGGTCTGGAAGCAAGAAATTCTCCTATTGTCTTTTTTAAAAAAAAAGAAATCTGGAAATGTTTAAATTAGTTTTTTTTTTTCTGGATATGAGGATTTTGGCTGATAATTTCTGCATAAGGCCTTTGGATATGCATATCTCTTGTCTTCTAGCCTCCCTGGTTTCTTATGAGAACTCACTTGCTTGTTTTAGAGGGCCTAATATAATAAGTTAATCCTGAGCTGCTTTGGCATTTGATAGGTTGATCATGGTTCACCTGAATATAGCTCTCCAATTTACTGTGTATTTGTAGTTCACTGAACTTGGGATGCACCTTTTTCATCAGATCTAGTATGCTCATGCCCATTTCTCTGAAAACTTACTTTGTTGTCATGGTGGGCTTCACTTACCTGCATGTTGCTATGACCCTTGATGCCATGGCACAGCCTCTGCCATCGATTCCATCTCCTCTTTCTTTCCTCCCTTCCTTCCCTCCTAACTTCCTTCTTCTCTTCCTCTCTTTTGTGTTTCTTAGAGTAGATAATCTCCACTGACCTATTTCAGAGTCTGCCATCAGCTCAGTTCTGCTTTGAAACCCCTCTAAGTAATTTTTTTTTAATTTCACTTTTCTACTCTAAAACTATAATTTATAATTTGTTCAGGTGTTCATCTTTGTTCAGCTGTTCATGGTCTTTAATTGCTATATTTGGTTCCCTTAGTTCTTCGACTATACAAAACTGCCATTTTCTTATCTGTGTATTTTCTACTTTTGTTGTTGAAAAGTAGACAACAAAAAAATCAAACAGTACAAGCTATGTGGGGACTGGGTTCTCTGCAACCCACCCTTCTAGACTGGTCACTGCGTTTAGTATTTGGTTGTTTAGGACTGCCTCCTGGGCATGCTTGGTAAAGCCTGCTCTGCACAACGCCTTGGGTCTCTACTTGGTTATTTTAGTAATTAGCTAGCAACTGGACACTCATGTCCTTACTGAGTCTCCCATCCTTTACCCAAATCCTTGTAGGTGCTGGGTTTTGCCACCATTTTCTGTTTGTGCAGGTCCCAAGCCTAGTCATAGGAAAGAAATTTGAAGCCCTTCAAGCCCTCCTTAGGTGTTACATACCCCATGTGACCTTCTACATTCTCAGGAATCTATCGGGGATTTCAATTCCCATTGCTGGTGTCTTTAAGAGTTGCCTTTCCAGCTGCCTGAGTGCTAGGGCTGGGTTGGTCACCTGAGCAGCTATGGGTTCAACACCACTGTTTAGCCCCACAGCTGCTCACTAGGCTGGCTTGCTGAGTTGTGTAGTTATGGGTTTATTTCTAATGGAGGAGGCAGTGGAGCGTGAGAGCCAAGCACAGCTAGCCTCATGTCTGGTAGAATTGATTGTGCTGGCAAGTGACCCAGTTCCTTGTGAGCTTGAACATTTGCTGGTGTCTGCAGAGAACAGAGTCTTACAGTTGGTTCTCTCCCTAGATGATTTTCCAAAGCCACAGATCATCACCCAGCCTGAGACGACCATGGCTGTGGTGGGCAAGGACATCCGTTTCACATGCTCAGCAGCCAGCAGCAGCAGCTCACCAATGACCTTTGCCTGGAAGAAGGACAATGAGGTCCTGACCAATGCAGACATGGAGAACTTTGCCCATGTCCGTGCACAGGATGGCGAAGTGATGGAGTATACCACTATCCTGCATCTCCGTCATGTCACCTTTGGGCACGAGGGCCGCTACCAGTGTATCATCACAAACCACTTTGGCTCTACATACTCACACAAAGCCAGGCTCATTGTGAATGGTAAGGAAATGGCATCTCGTGTTTCTCAAGCACAGAGTCCCACAAACTACACTATTGATTGTTCTTTCTGTCATTGGTATAGAGAGACACAAGCTGCTGTGGGTGCATTTCTTTGTACCATTCCTTGGGTTTGTCCCAGACCAAGTTTAACAAACTGAATCATTCTTGATTTTGGGTGGGAGATTTTTAAAGTCCAGTTATGTTAAGTGACATTGTGGAATTAAGCTTTGTGTTTTTATTGGTTTGTTGTCTTCCATAAACCAAGAGATGTGGTTTCCAGAGTCCAAGCATCCCTAGGTCCTGAGGGAGCTTCTGACCTTAGAGTAGATGGTATAACTGGGAGCAAGGCAGCCTGGGACAAGTGCAGGCCCCACTCCCTCTAGAACAGTGGTTCTCAACCTTCCTAACGCTCGATCCCTTTATACAGTTCCTCATGTGGTGGTGACCCCCAACCATAAAACTATTTTCTTTGCTATTTCATAACTATAACTTGGCAACTGTTATGAATCATAATGTAAATATTTTTGAAGATAGAGGTTTGCCGAAAGGGTTCAGGACCCACAGGTTGAGAACTGCTACTCTAGAGGCTGTGAAGAGCAGGTGTGGGCTGAGGCCCTGGCTCGGCAGTCCAGTGTGCAGGGAGGTTGTGACAAGGTTCTCTTACTCAGAAGCCAGCCCCTGCCCATCAGGGTGGCTTTCTTCTGGGCTTCTGATTGATGTGGTATGTTAAGGGGTGAAGACGGCATGAATAGCTAAGTCTTCCACACCAGGCTGTGAACTGGCTTGTGGGTGGCCTGAAGCACTGCTTCCATGCTCTGCTATGTACAACACCACAGCAAGGCTGGCCTAAAAGAGGCCCAAGTGTTTCTTGGAGACTGAGTAGCTGTTAGACTCTCCACCACAGCAGCTCAGACATATACATACATACATACACACACACACACACACACATATATATATTATAGTCTGGATACTGTGCACAGTGTCAGCATTGGTGCTAAAGCTACAGAAGCTAATGAACTACATATTTAATGTAGCCCCCACAGACCCCACCCACAGTGGGTTTCCTCGAGAGGTGAGCCAGCCCACTGGTTCCGCCCTGGTGAAGGCATCCAGCTAGCCCCTAATAGCAGATGATTTGTTGCCCAGAGATCTCTCCAGATAGCTAATTAAAGCAGGTCAGCACCAGACCTCTACTTCTGGAGGATCCCTACGTAGTAACTTTGGTGGAGGAGGTTCAGGAGGCAAATGCTCCATCAGAAGCCTTACCCGAGTGCTTAGCACCAGCTTTAGCAATAGAAAGGCATTAAGGGTAATGGGTACAGTACTGTGTCTGTGACGGGGAGAGGCTGGGCACCCTTGGAAAGAGTGGAGAAGGAATGAACTGAGGCCTGGGCACGGTAGTGGGATCTTTTTACCAGGAGTATCCTTTTGTATACAGCCATTCCATATAGCTTTACCTGTAATTTTTTTTTTCCCAGTGCTGCCATCATTCACCAAAATACCCTATGACATTGCCATCCGGACTGGCACCACAGCCCGCCTTGAGTGTGCGGCTACAGGCCACCCTAACCCTCAGATTGCCTGGCAGAAGGACGGAGGCACCGATTTCCCTGCTGCTCGAGAGCGACGCATGCATGTTATGCCAGATGACGATGTGTTCTTCATCACTGATGTGAAAGTAGACGACATGGGGGTCTACAGCTGCACTGCCCAGAACTCAGCCGGCTCTGTTTCCGCCAACGCTACCCTGACAGTCTTAGGTTTGCTACTAACAGTGCGGCAGGGTGGGGTGGGGATTCAACGCAGGCATTATACGGACCTGCTTTCTGGAGTACCCATGGTAGACTCTTTCTACTTAGTTTGAATTTTGGGGCTGCTTTTAAGAAAGTAGTTCTGGCTCATAAAAAACAATGAGCAATGAATTCAGTCGTGACAGAACTCAGCTATATGTTAGTCTGAGTCAAATTCTGTATGTGTGTGTGTGTGTGTGTGTGTGTGTGTGTGTGTGTGTGTGTGCGCGCGCGCGCGTGCGCGTGCATTGGCTATGATCTTGGTCAGGAATAGTGACAAAGGTCTATTACAGGACAGTTTGGGATAAGGTAGGGCTTTAGTTCTTTGCTCTGTTGAGCTATTCCTAGAATGGCAATGATCTAATCACATTAGGCTTTCTGAAAAGCTTGGTGCTCCAATAAAAGATCTTAGATAGCATTTCACCGCAACATGGGATTGTCTCCTGTCTGGAAAACAAGTATGCCTCCAACAAGGAAAACCCATAGAGTAAATGTGCAATATCCCACTGCCTTCCTGCAGAAACTCCATCGTTGGCAGTGCCTCTGGAAGACCGCGTGGTCACTGTAGGAGAAACAGTGGCCTTCCAGTGCAAAGCAACTGGGAGTCCCACACCACGCATCACCTGGCTGAAGGGAGGTCGTCCCTTGAGCCTCACGGAGCGACACCATTTCACTCCAGGCAACCAGCTGTTGGTTGTTCAGAATGTGGTGACAGAGGATGCAGGCCGGTATACCTGTGAGATGTCTAATGCCCTGGGCACTGAGCGAGCACACAGCCAACTGAGCATTTTACCTACCCCTGGCTGCCGGAAGGATGGGACTACCGTAGGCATCTTCACCATTGCTGTGGTGTGCAGTATTGTCCTGACCTCGCTTGTGTGGGTATGCATCATCTACCAGACCAGGAAGAAGAGTGAGGAGTACAGCGTCACTAACACAGGTCAGAAGCGTAACAGACTTGGTGTTGGGGGGCAGGTGGGGTGACACTGCCACAGTGTGAGGTAAATGATGCAGGCCTGGGGGTTTGCTTAGAATCTAAAAGGACGCTAGAACGTTTAGGAACATAGATTCTGCCTGTAGAGTTGAGACTTTGGTCCCCCACCACCTCAGCATGCTAGCTCTGAAGGACATAACAGGAAATGGGAATACTCTTAAATGCCAGGACTTGCTGGTCTGCTGGTGTCTGCAGTTTCTGGTCTGTGGTAGTTCAGAGGCCCTGGGCCCATGCCTGCTATGAATCAGATTGTTCCCAAGCTCTCACAGTCTTTGTTAGGCCTTACTTTCCTTGTTCCTCATGGAGTCAGGCATCTGACTGCCATGATTTTTACACCGCGGTGTAGAGGAGGTTAATGAGCAGCTGCTGACCTCTGCACAGCTTTCGGACCACTGATGTGTGACTTTGTGATGGTGAAGAGTTATCTGTATTTATTGTTGCAGCAGCCCTGTTATTTTATTGTCTTGGCTCCTTGCAGATGAAACCATTGTGCCTCCAGATGTTCCAAGCTACCTCTCTTCTCAGGGAACCCTTTCTGACCGGCAGGAAACCGTGGTCAGGACTGAGGGTGGTCATCAGGCCAATGGGCACATTGAAAGCAATGGTAAGTTAGGAACAGTAAAGCAGTTGATCCAGCTGCCCCTAGTCCTGGATGAAGCTTTACCTTCTCCATGGCGTAGTTTGGGCACCTGTGTCCCATTTGGTGAACCAGGCTTTTAATTGATAGATATTTTGCTTTGAATCTGTTGTGTGCAAGTTCTGTGCTTTTAACATCTGGTCCTCTAGAAAGTTCCTGCATTGGGCTTAGCACTATGTCTTCTGGTCAAGGTAGGATTGCCAGAAAGAATATATGCAAAGGACATTCAGGCCCCAAAACCAGCCCATAGCTTTTACAGTACTGTGGCACTCTACATATGGTTAAGGGCAAGTCAACCACAGACTGAAAATAGTTAGCAAAGAAAAGCTGTCTATACTGAATATATAGGGACATTTTACATTGTTACTGGGTACTATGAGTGAAGATGACTTGAGGTCTGTCAGAGAAGGTGTACAGTTTATGTGCAAACATAGCATTTCACAGAGAGGACTTGAACATCCTTGTATTTGGGCATCTCAGAGGAGCATAGGAACCAATCCCTGGTGGATGCCAAGGTGTGGGAAAAAGCAGTGGCCTGCTGGCTGTTAGGCTGAGCGATCTAAGCAGCTTCTGAGTTGTAAGGGCTCTGTTTCAGGTATGTGTCTGAGAGACCCGAGCCTCTTCCCAGAGGTCGACATTCAGAGCACTACATGCAGGCAGCCCAAGCTGTGTGTTGGATATACTAGAGAGCCCTGGAAAGTGGCGGAGAAAGCCGACAGGACAGCTGCTCCACATATAGCAGGTAGGAGACACTTAGGGGAAGCAGTTGCTCTTGACCCTGAAATTGGGTTGACTTAGTAAACTAGAGTAGCAGCCAATCACTGGCTGCACGCTGTCTCTGAATTGTATTTGGAATACAAATAGGATTTTTTTTTTTTTTTTTTTTTGGTTTTTCGAGACAGGGTTTCTCTGTAGCCCCGGCTGTCCTGGAACTCACTCTGTAGACCAGGCTGGCCTCGAACTCAGAAATCCGCCTGCCTCTGCCTCCCAAGTGCTGGGATTAAAGGCGTGCGCCACCACTGCCCGGCTACAAATAGGATTTTGTGTGATTTCAGAGTCTATGATGTAATGAGCTGAAGGCTGAGTTTTCTTAACATCAGGAACTTACAAGACAAGGCCTACAGGACTGCTGTCCAGACAAGGTTTTACTTTGTCCATCAGGTTGTCCTAAGCTCCTGAGATGCTGTGGCTGGGCTACCGTGCCCATCCAGTAGAGCGCTCCTTCAGGAGGCCAGCTCATGTCCTCAGTCACTCTCTGCCCTGTGTACTGAACAGGGATTTTCACTTAAACCCAGAGCTCACTGACCAAATCATCAAGCCCGTTAGCCTGCTCTAGGGTTTCCTGCCTCTGCTTCCCATGCCCTTGAATGAGCTGGGTCACCACACCTGCTTGGCATTTCCAAGAGTGCTGGGGGCCTGAACTCGGATCCATATGCTCAGCAAACCCTTTCCTATGGAGCCCTCTCCCCAGCCCTAGCCTCTTTTAAGGCGTACTGTCTAATTGTTGAGAAGATTCCTTACTACGTATGCCTAATGCAAATCGTTCCTCTTCCTCTCCCCTCCCTCATTTTCCTGCGATCAGAATGCACCTTATAAATTAATTTCACATGGACACTTAAGCACATAAGATGAAGACTTGGTTGGTCTAGCTCCTCTCCACGCACACATTCCAGGGAGGGCAGGATGGCTACCAAGGCAGTGGTAAACAGGACTTCCAGCTGGGCCTCTGAGAAGGAATAGAGACTTCAGTTGACCTCGGATTCTCTTCTTCCCTCAGCACACAGTGGCTCTGCTGTATGCAGTGACTGCAGTACTGACACAGCCAGCCAGCCCAAGGAACAAGCCTTTCATCTCCAGCCTGTGCCCAGAGACAGTGGGCAGCCAGGTACACCAAGCAGCCAAGAGCTCAGGCAGCATGACCAAGACTGTTCTCCACACCATCCTTACAGTGGGACTGTGGATGGGTCTCATACCCTCTCTGGGGGTTCCCTCTACCCAAGTAACCATGACAGAATATTGCCATCGTTGAAGAACAAGGCAGCAGATGGGAAAGGTACGTATTATGTCAGAGGAGCATCAGTGGTCGGCTGGGAGCCCTCAGGAGGTTAGGGTTTACAGGCTGATGGGCCTCCTTTTCTTTTAACAGGAGAGTCCTCTTGGACTTTAGCCAAGTTACATGAAGCAGACTGCATAGACTTAAAGCCTTCTCCTACGTTAACTTCAGACAGCCCAGAGCTCATGGAAGATGCCACATCTACTGAAGCCCAGCACTTGCTTGTTTCCAATGGCCACCTTCCCAAGGCCTGTGACTCCAGCCCTGAATCTGAATCACTGAAAGGACAGATGACTGGGAAACGGAGGGGACCGTTGCTATTGGCACCGAGAAGCTAGGCTTCATCTACCTCAGCTCTTTTAAAGCAGTCACTACAGGAAAGAGGTAGGAGAACCTGCGGGAAGTTTGTGTCCAAACGTCACTCTGGACAGTTCCCCTTCCGTGTGGAATGTCAGTCGGCTAAAGGATGTGGCATCTGGAGCACAGACATGCAGAGACTATTTGTGTACAAAAGGCAGAAAAAGTATTTGATACCACTGTACATAAGAGTTTTCAGAGATTTCATATATATTATATATCTTTTACAGAGACGATTTTAATCCTTAGCGCATGGGTCCCGCTTTTGGTGATATTTTCACATTAGGTTGCTGTCTAATTTTGGAGAGGGTCAGGAATCGTTCTGGTGCCTTAACGCACAGCTGGAATTCAGGTAAACGAGTCAGCTGTTGCTGGTGGTTGGAAAGGAGGGCATCTTGGCTATGTGGGTGGCACTTAGTGGTCAGATTTGAGTGCATTGGCCAGACCTATGCAGGCGTGGTGTTGGCAGCCTCACTGTAGAGCAGGGAGCACGGGTCTGTAATGAGGACAAGACTGAGGGCTGTTAATCCACCAAACGCAATGGCTCAGAATAAGTAAGCACTGCCTTTTGTCTTTCTTTGTAACTCACTTGGTAAAAGCAAATGTCTTGTCTCCTTTAGTGGTTCTTTGAAGCTTATGAAGGCGGAGGCTGCCAGTGTTGGTACCTGTGGATTTTCCAATAGTGAGGTTTAGTTCTGCCAACACACAATCGCAGTGGGGGAGAAAAAGGAAGAAGTCTGCCTCTAGGGCCAGCTGAGTTCTGCTGAGCAGGCCTGTCCACACTGTTCCTTGCACAGTGAAACTGGGCTTGGACTACACAAGACGTGAGTCCTAGACCTGGGTGTATTTGCACTTTGGGGCCCTGTTGCTAACCATCTTGTGAGTGCCAATGTGTAATTCAGTGACAACTACATGGAAACTCGGTCCTAAAAACCCCAGAAAGCTGAGGGGAAGTGTTGGCATAGTGACGGCCTGTGTCACAGTGTGGTGTCACAGGCCATCACTGTGGCCAGGGCAAGCACACTGAGAGGGCTATTCTCCACAGTTGGATAATTAATGTTACTTCCACAAAATATGTGAATTTGCTGCTTCTGAGAGGCAATGTGAAAGAGGAAGTATTACTTTTTATGTACAAAGTTATTTATTTATAGAAATTTTGGTACAGTGTACATTGAAAACATGTAAAATATTGAAGTGTCTAACAAATGGCATAAAGTGTCTTTAATAAAGGTTCATTTATAAATACTAAGTGTGTGCTATGGTCACTGTTCTTATAAGTGCAGTTATTCTGCTGTTCATACTGTTCCTCCTCCAAAAGGAGAGTACTTAGACAAAGCAGCATAGACTACACACTGGGCCCCACAAAGACAGTGGCACTACATTCCTCAGATAGCTCACTTTTTTTTCCACATGGAGTTGGTTAGTCAAGCCTTATGCTCCCCAAATATGCTGACCCTCCCACCTCTTGCTGGCATATACCATGAGGACAAAGGAGTAGCTCCAGCTGGCCTCCAGGAAGGGACAGTGGTGGTCATGGGCTTTGCTTCCCTCAGCCATGCTCCTAACTAAAGTCACTTGGGCCCACCCACTCACTGGCACTGCAGCTGTCTGCTGTCTGTCACACACTCCAGGGATTTTGGGGCACTTTGCTGTAAAGTAATCTAATCATGTGTTTTTATAGGAAAAATACAAGGGTAATTAAAAACAGCATCCTCCTTACCAGAAAGAATGCATGCTATGCACCTGTAGTTCATGCTTTTTAAACAAAGCTATAATCTTACACAATAGGCATTAGCCTAGCCCAGGGGAGAAACACACAGACGCATAGTTCTTGCCGCAAGCCTTCTTCCTTTTCCCAGTCTGCTCATTCACTCCAATTGTAGCCAGCTTGCTTTTCTGGTGACTCCAGTAGATAGCAGAAAGCGCAGGATGCTAATCAAAACAATTCTGAAGGGCCTGGCCTCAGCCTTAGCAAGAATCTTTATTGAGAGGACTGAGATGTTGGGTTAGAGTTTCACCAAGAATGGTTTCCTGGGGCGCCTGGGCTTCGGCCTTCATTAGCTGCTCTCTGAAGCCATCTTCGGAGAGCCACACTGTAGCGCCACCAGGTACGGCAGGGCAGGGACTGCACAGCAGCCCTCCAAGGACATGTAGTGTCTGCTTCATGGGCTCTTCCTGCCCACCTCTAACAGCAAGCTTCGGGTCTGGTCATAGGCACCCAGAAAGATAAAGCCTCCCATGCTGATGGCTGCCATCCTCGGGAAGACACCTGCGAATAACCTAGGGACAGGAGATGTCATGTTCCCGACTGCCCAGAGTTTGCTCACTTCAGTGCATCCACTTGTGAAACCCACAGAAACTTAAGGTGCCTTTCCTTCCTTTTAGAAGGCCACTAAGTAACATTCCCAAATACACACGAGAAGCTGGAGCTCAGTCTAGCATCGCTGCACTATCTGGGAGCACTCACGTTAACACAAGAGCACTCTCCAACAGTGTGCTCTGTCTGGGAGCATTCACTTTCCCAACAGTGCACTCTATCTGGGAGCACTCACTCTCCCAATAATATGCTCTAACGAAGGGTTCAGGGGTGCATCTGAGGTGAGGCTGCTGTGGCAGTGGGACACCTGAGGGGACTCTAGGTCTCAGTTCCAGGAGACAAAGCAAATTCTTAAAAAGTTCTGCTTGATTGTCCTGGGACTCAGTTGTATTTTGTTGGTGGAGTTCCACAAATGTGATTCTATAAGAAGGAAATGAATCTTCTTGTTCAATCTAAATAAGGACACCAGAGTCACATGACTGTGGTAAAGGTAGAACACCTCACATTGTCAGTTCGAGACTCTCAGGTGTCCCATCCCTAATCCAGTCCCAACCACAGTGGTGTCAGGAAGCCATTCTCCAGATGCCCAGGAACTTTTCAAATACCCATTGTGATATACTGAAGTCTACTAATGACCTCACGTGGCTAGGTAAGACAGCATTGTGAACAGAGAAGCACCCTGCTGGAGAGAACAAGACAGAAGCAGCCCTAACCATAAAAGTTAGCATCCACATGATGGCTGGGCTGCTGAGCACAGGGCACAGCCTAGGCTGTAAATTACCTTTCTACAGAGGCGGTGGGGGTGGGTGGGGGGGACAGACAGAAAGCCTCAGCTTATTTCTACTGAAACCCTGGTACCCAAAAAAGTGCTTCTGTATGCAGAAAGACAAACTTAGAAAGCCAGAACTTGGGCTGCCTCGGTGGGGGAGGCAAGACCGATGACCCAAGTTCGATCCCTGGAGAAAGAAAGAAAACCAGTTATCACAGGTAGTTTGATGTCTGTGTGTGTGCACTAGTGGAGAGACTTCAGGTGTAGGGCAAGTGTTTTATTATGATGTGGGAAAGCCTTAGTGCTAAGTTAAGTGGAGGCTAATTAAGAAAGCTGACAGAAGTCCCTGCTGGATACACAGACCCCACACCCTACATAACCAGTGGAAGTGCTTAAATGCCCCTTCTAGCTAGCAGCACAGAGGAAAGGAAGGACTTTACATAATGGGATCCCTTTTAATAAGCTATTTAGGGAGCTTGAGAGAATGGCTTAGCGGGTGAAGTGCAAGCATGAGGACCTGAGTTCAGGTGTCTAGAAGCAGCGTGAAGCTGCGCAGGGCAGCACTGGGGTAACCCAGTGCTCCTACAAGTGACTCGAAGTCCCAGAGGCTCTTGGGTCAGCTAGCCTGGCACAGGAAGTGGTAAACAAGACACCTACCATACAAAAGGTGCTAGGAGGGAGGCCTGGAGCCACTGAGCGGCAGCAGCCCGCTGGCCTTGACAACTACTGGCTTCTAGGTCAGTCTCCTCAGCTTTGCCACTAACCAGCTCAGCAGAGGCCAGAGACAGATGGGAGCAGTTCAAGCGTTACTAGGTGACCAACGGACCACATCCTCCTTAAAGTGGAGTTTTTGTTAGGGAGAGGGATCCCACCCATGATTACAGGTAGACTTGTAAGTAGGGCAGGTTGTGTTACAGGGACAACAGGTGACAGGATAGGCAGGAGCTCAGAGCAGGAGCTCCCAGCAACAGTGAGTACATAAAGGGCATATTCAAGAAAAAATTTCAGGGGATCAGCAAGGAGCAATCCAAGACGAGTGGATTTCCCCGCTGCTCTCCGGCTTCTGGGCTACAGGAGCATGCGTGACCTGTCTGCCCTCCAGCGTGGCTCCCCCAGCTCCTCTGAGAGGGCATCAGGTTCCTTGGTGGTAGGGTCTGCAGTGGTGGCTCTATCTGGCACTGCCACAGAGGAAGTGGGCTAAGCCACCTGCCCAGAAAGTTTCTTGGCCAGTAAGTTTCTTGGTCCAATCATTTGCTCAGTAGAGGGGCTAGAGTTGCTGTGTGCTCAGTGGCAGCCACGGCTGCCGGGAACATGCTGTTCAGTGCTGCTCTGTACAAGGTGACCAGAGTTCAAGACTGAAGACTCAGAAGACGAGCCAAAAATCCAAGTTACCTTTCAGCACCAAGGCTGGGTCAGAACACACACGCCCTTGGCCGGTTTTGCTGTCTCTCCTCTGGAACTGCTTAGTTGCAGTCAAGTGTGTGCCATGACCTGGACAGGGAAGGCTGCTCTTGCATCATCCACACAGCAGTGTGCAGTGGCCATGGCAGCACTGCCCCATCCAGTGTGCCCTCTCTTGTCACCACTTTCTCAACACTGGCAAATGGGCTGCAGCCCCACACCACCACAGTCAGGCCCAGCTAAATCACCACAGAATCTGGCAGCTGGCCTTAATGATCTCAAAAGCCACTGTCGCCAGTTGCTGCCTCTGTGAGCCCAGTCATTGCTTCCCTAAGAGGCTTCCCAAATAATGCATATGGGGCACACAGCTCATGTCCCCTCCTCACTCCATCTCTTTGTTCAGTGTCAAATTAGTACCCAAATTAATGACTAACATGTCCTTATTCCTCACAAGGTGTCAGCCATGAACAGCAGACTCACTCCAGATGCTAGCACCATGCCTTTCCTATGTTCTGACACACCAAGAATCAGTAAGTCCTGTCTGCTACATCCAATCTGTACCTCAGACCATTAGAGCTGGTATTCAATGAAACCACCCAGCCACCACTTTCAAACATCTGGCTGGAAAACTCAAACAGACATGAAATTTGCTCTCTGGAAAAAGCCTAACCATGTTTCCTGGACCATCCGCTGAAATTTAAAATGCCAAAGTTACACAAATGGCAATCAGTGATGTACTCTGGCATGGGGATAAGATGGGCGGCCGTGCCAGGGGAAGAGGCTAAGACCAGGAGGGCTCGATGCTGCACACAGCAATGCTGCTCCAAAGTCTGGCCATCGCAGTGCCAGGCTCGTCCTCCTGCCGTCTGCATGTCTGCACTTCATGTCAAGACTGTTCCATGGAGAAAACCCTCCCACTTTTCTAACAACTCGACACAGACACAGCTCCAGCACCACTGGGTGGTGGATCAATGTGCAGGGACAGCTCTTTAGGACATAAAGCAAGACATTTTGAGGCATGTGGGACTGGAGAAATGGTTCATTAAAGTGCTTGCTAGGCAAGCCTGACCCAAACTCAGATCCTCAGCATCACACAAAAGCCTGGTGCAGTGGTCCTCACTTGTAACTCAGCACCTGGGGAAGGGGACAGGTAGGTCCTTGGGACCCACTAAACAGCTACTGTAGCCAAAATGGTGTGTGCTCCAGGCTCAGTAAGAGACTGTTTCAAGTGTGGCAGAGGAAGACACCCAACCCAAACCTCTGTCCTCTACAGGTACACTTGTGGGCAAACACATCCATCTGCATACCACGTGCAAAAAACTGTGAGGCACTTAGCTAGCAACAGAATGATAATGACCACCTGAGGCCGAGCACTGTGGAGCGAGGTAACACTTTAGAGAAAAACAGACCGCATATACCATGCTGGCCTGTAAGATGATGGTGCATCTGAAAACCCCCATGATCTCTATTTCTGCATCTCCAGATACACAAATATTTACTGCTCTTACAACTGCCTGTAATCTTCTGGGTAGTCACATGCTGTACTTGCAGCTAGGAGCCATATTCCGAAGGTACATAGGTTACACTATCTACATCTGTGTGAGCACATGATGTTTTAGTGACAAGATTACCCACCAACAAAACAATGCCTATGATGCAGAGCATGGGCTCATCATAAGGAATGGCTGCCAGTGGTTCCCAGAATGCCTACCCAAGCCCCAAACGCTTTCTTTTGACTTACTTGCAGTCTATGCTGTGTAAGCGGGAGCTTATTTGTATCAATGCTACAGCCCAAATACTGACACCCATTTGCACATCATCCAGTGTCAAGGACAAGACCAAGAACAGTATGGCTAGAATGCTATGTCACTGACTGTGTGATCTTACATATGCAACGTAAGAAAAGGGAAAGGTGAAGTGTTCATCCACGGCAGGCACAGAGACTTGAGGAAGAGCCTGTGGAGAAGAGGCAGGGCGGCCGAGGGCGCGCTCAGTCCTTACCCTGCTAGTCCCTGTGAGCGCCACACCCCGTGCATGGCAGAAAGCACATTCCCAGCAGCAGTGCTGGAACCCGCCTAGGGAAGACAAGGAAGGGAGAGGGCTGTTAGCTCCGGGTTCTCTGAGCAGACTTCCCCTCACCCTCATCCAAGGCTTGCCCCAGGGTTGGCTTGGAAATCTCGCCTACATTTAGACATGCAGACAAAAATTGGGGGTAGAGTAGGACTGCTCATAGCTTACTAGAAACTAATGGCAACTATTCAACAAGAAGCCTGATGGGGTGGGACTTCCACATATGCATGGGTCTATCTTTGAAATGACGTTATCCCCAGGGTTGGTCCTCTGCACTTTGAGAGTATACTTGTTCCAGGCATGTTACTGGAATTCCTCAAAGCTCAGCCCAGGACTTGTTTTGTTGTTTGGTTTTCTTTTTAACAATTTGGACAACAGTCTTAACCGGTCACAGCAAACCATCACCTGAGTTCTGATTCAGACCCTGAAGCTTGTCAGCCTCTCTCAAGTCTTAGATCTGAAAACAGTAATGGTAAGCAGAGGCCCTCAGATGTGTCGCGCCACAGCACAGCTGGGAGAGTGCTTGAAAAATGGAAGCGTGCTACACACAGATCTATCACGGTGACAGTTGCCGACATGCAGCGGCGATGACAGAGCCACTCTTCCAAAGTCAGGGTTATTAATGGTCCGAAAGATTCTCGGATCCTTCCAACTCCCCCTGTTAACAGATACGGCATAGAATCTGTATTATCTGATATTTACCTTTGCCAGCATGATCCGGGTCTTAGCCACGTCCAGAGGTGTAGTCACTGCAGCTGCAAAGCCACCTGTGTGTAAGACCCAGTAGTCAGTGACATGTCCAGACTAGACAGCAACCCACACTTCTATAGCTGAATACACAGAACTGTCAAAATAATCTGCCATCGTGTCTACTTGACTGTGTTGGGAACAGGATACACATGAACAAGTTCATCCCCCTACTTCACATCTTTTGCAGTCCTGTAGCAAGAAGGTGAAGGATACTCACTTGGGTTAAGGCGTGAGGCCCTACGATTCACCTTGCTCTTGCACTGCCTGGTACACTAATCCAAATGTGTATATGACACCTGTCAATGGCCAGATGTGGATTTTCAGGGAGAGAAGCACATGGCTCCAGAAAGCCAGAAAGTTTTGGTTGCTTCTGTTCTGATGAGGCAGATGGGCAGGCTCCTGTGTTGTCATGGGGGACTTCTGTATAAATAGCTAAGCTCTTTTGATACAAGACGATGTTTTCTTTCTTTCTGTGTAACCTTTCTGCATCATCTTAGCACCCTCTTGCCTTGGCATGCATTTGGCCTCCGCATTCTCCCATCTACTTTCTGTAATGTCAAATTGTCCATAGATTTTAACAGTGTTCTTACTTGTGGACTCAGAAACCAAAACTCTTGTTGCTCATGTAAACTATGGTTTATGGTCTTACATGGTTTTGTTTGCTTATATGACAAGGTCTTAAGACTACGTACTTGGAGCTAGCCCAAAAATTGCTATGTAGATTAGACTAGTCTCAAACCCACAGAACTAGCTTTCACCTCCCTGTCCTGGGATTAAAGGCATGTGACACCACACTAGGCCTGATGTATTCACTTGGTACAACAATGCATCTGAAACCCTGAAAGGCCAGAGGGATGGAGAAATAAAACCCCCTAAAGGGCTGCCAGGAGGTTCAGCTCCTGGGGGCTGGGGATGAACAGCTGTTGATGGGGGGGTTGGGGGTGCACAGAAGGCTCCAAAAATAGCTCCAGGCACCCCTTGCTATGGTGTACAAGCAAAAAGGGCATTTGACCTCTGACAAATATCTTTCTAAATACAGGGCTGAAATGAAGTTGTTACAGTGGCCCTGGCTGCGGTGACATCTGTTCTGACAGTTGTGGGAAGGCCCAACCACTCCTTGTTTATGTTCTATTTTCAGTTACCCACAATTGCCACACACCTTAGGCCTGTCAGTGCCCCCTTTGTCTAGAACCTCTTACTTTTTGTCCTTTTAGACTGAGTTTGTGAGCTAACGAGATGGCTCGCAAGTTAAGAGCATTTGCCATGAAGCCACAGGGAGGAAGAAGGGAGCTGACCCCTCACCTGCCCTGACTCCCCATGCTTCCATGGCATGCACATGCCTTTACTCCCACCCACCACACACTACACAGACAGATCTTAAAACCTTCAAAAAGGCTCCGCTCAGTGCAGAGCTGAGATCCGCTCTTAAGCTTGACCAGCTCCAGCACTTCTGGCCCTGGTCCCTGATGCCTCAGATGCTCATCTGTAAAGTACAAGGCAACCTCGGGGCAGATTCTCATTATTAAAGAGTCCCTGCAGTGTCTGGCAGAGGAGTAAGCCACAGCAGTGCTCTTAGGGAGGACCTCGCGTCTAGGCAGGCTCTGTGCTTATTAGCTCTTTGCTAACTTGATACAAGCTGGAGTCATCTGGAACACTATTTGAGGAGTTGTCTGCCTCCAGTGGCCTGTAAGCAAGTCTGATTCATGTGTGAGGGCCCAGCCTAAGTGCCACCCTTCGCCAGGCGGTCTGAGGTTGTATGAAAGAGCAGGCTGAGAGGTGCATGGCAGGCAAGCCTATACAGACTGCCCCTCCATGCCCTCTGATTCTTTCCCTGCTTTGAGTTCCTGTCCTAAGTTCAGGGAAAGCTACAAGCTGAAATAAACCGTTTCTTCCCACCTTGACTTTTGGTGTTTATCACAGCAATAGGAAGCAAGCTAAGACATGGGTGAGAGAATGGATGATTTTTCTTTCTATCTCTAATCTAGTGCACACAGTAGGCATTCAATATGCATAGTGGGTGCCCTAGAGAAGTCTATGGTTTTTACAAACTAAACATGTAAGGTGACCCTGTAAGACGCAGGGAAAGGCTGGCATGAGTGCCACCCTCACTTACTTGCCAGGCTCTCCAGACTGAGGCCAGCACCATCACTAGAATCCACTCCTGCAACACAGCAGCTGTGTGGAGCTAGGGACGAGGCTGCATGTATTCTGGCCCCATAAATGATCTCGACACACCCAAGGACTCTGATACAACAACACACTAAAGTAAGTCTGAATACTAAACTTTATTCTTTTATGTAAAAATATTCACAAGCTGCCCTATATCAATTCATAAAGCTGACAAATAACATTTAGTAAACTTGGCTAGCTCAAGCTGAACTTGCCCTGGCCACAGGCGGGAGTTAACCATCCTTTCCGGTGGACACCTGCATATTCTCTAGAGATGTGTACTTCATAAAAGTGGTATGGAAGAAAGATGAACTCAAAACATACATGCTTTGATAGGCCCTGACTTTACTACCATGCTGGGATCTGTACTTTATGTAAGGCATTAATAAATCAATTTTAAGGCCCTCAGATGCTGGGCTGCTTTATCTCACAAAGTGCACAGCTTTGTATCTTTAACATTTAGATAAAAAGTAGTATTTTGTATATTCTACTTACAGGAGAAATGTAAGGAACACACTAGCCCATCAGCCAGGACACAACACTAAGCACAGCAAACACAGACTGTTCTCAAGGGAGTCAACAGTCTCCTGGGTGTTGTACTGAATGTTAAGCTACACCTTTCTGGGCCATATCCACTGATCTGATTTTCACAGAAAAACTACTTGCTGCCTTGGGAAACAAATGCCCTCTGACAGGCAAAGGAACTCCTTTCTGACAGCCTGGGGCTATCACCTCAGAGCAGAAGCCAGGAATGTACGGGGGCCAGTGCGGAAGAGGCCCAAGCTGGGCCAAGCTGGCAGCCCAGCTACTCCCTTGCTCCTGGCTCCTCTTAGCTGATGCATTCAGGAGCAAGACCTCCTTCCTGCACCTCTTGCACTCGGTCTGCAAGCACGGCTCCACAGTGTGGCTGTATGTTCCAGCCTGGGCCAGGCTCTCGCCTTTGTCATACACTGAATCCTGCATTCCATGCTACAATGCCAGGATGAAAGAGCCACCTCTCTCTCATACCTTCTCTTTTAAGAGAATGTAAGAAGTTTCTACTATAAGAAACTGATCAAAAGATACCCGAATACCAAAATATATCAATAGTCAACATTACTCTGTTTTAAGAGAGTCAGGGCCTGGAGTGAGAAGCTGGCATGGTCTTTCTTTTTCCTTACTTTAACCCTGACCAGAAGCCAGGGGAACATCTAAGCATGACAAGCCATCAACACCTCCAATCTCAAGAGACACTTTGGGTATTTGTGCCAAGTAGTTTATGAAACAAGCAAGAGCACAGGAGTAGGCCGAGGATGGCAGAGCACAGTCCTTGGCAATGACCATGCATGCCAGTGTAAACCTGGAAAACACACATGCAGAAGAAATCTGATCTGACTGTGAGTGAGTTCGATGAGAAGGGAGTCCATAAGGCAGTGTGTGGGTGTCTGGACGGGACTGTGGGTAGGAGGCCCTTCATCTCCCCGCTGTGCAAGACAGGGCTGCAATCGTCTGCTCTTGCAGAACTCCAATTTATTCAATTTGGACTATTTTCAAAATTATGTTTATCCTGCAACAATGTTTTCAAAATACTCATCTTGTTTCTCTAGACTAACATTTATATCAAATAACCGCTCCCCTCAAATAAACAAAAATGTATTTCTTTTTTGCTAATGTATTAAGATCTGTTAACGATGTATTTCTCCCATGTAGGTGTTAAATTCCTTATTTGGCAGAGTCTCATCTGAAAACAGTGAGATGGCTGGAGAACATCTGCAGGCTCAAACAGGAAACTAAGCTGTGCAGTGTGATTTCAGATCATGACATCTTCCAGGGCCATCCAAGGGAGAACAGCTTTCCATTTGGAGTGTGTTGCTTTTTCTTGCTGGAAGAGTGATGAGTCCTTATAGCTGTTGAGTTTTACAGATCACCAAGGGCCAATACACATTCTATCACTGGATCCCTCAAGTGGGGAGTGATTATTGCTATGTCGGATCAGAGAACTGGTGCTCACAGAGCCCAACATCTTCTCTAGGAACTGGAGTCAAACCAGAGACTCAGCCACTTATCAGACAGGAAGCCCAGCCTAGGGTCTAGACACTACCTTGGCTCAGCCTCACGACAGCCTTAGTGGACCAACACTTTCCTGAAAGGCCTTGATGGTAGGTTCCTACCACAGAGCTAGTGTGACAGAAACTGTCCCCTTTGGCAAATGTGTCATTCAGAGCATTCCTCAGCAAAGAGGACTATACTGAGAGCCATTTCCCAAACACACAGTATCAATGTATCTGCACATCAATCTCTGAATTCATGGTTTCGGACTATATGAGAGCATGCTTATTCCTTACTTGAAGATGGACAAGTTTTAGAGCAGTGGTTTTCAACCTGGGGGTCGAAAGACCCTTCACAGGGGTCACCTAAGACCATCAGAAAACCACAGATATCCACATTATACTCGTAACAGTAGAAAAATTACAGTTATAAAGTAGCAACAAGAATAGTTTTATGGGTGGGGGTGGGGTCACCATAACATGAGGAACTGTAATAAAGGGTCACAGCACTAGGCAGGCTGAGAACCACTGTTTTAAAAGTATTCAACTCCAAGAATTTGAACATTTGTCCAGGGCAACATTTACTTGGTATTCTGTGCCCAACACCACCCCCACCATCCCCGGTCCCTTGTCTGATTCAAGCAGTCAACAAAAATAAACTTCTCTAAAGGGCAAGGTAGCAAAGAATCCTTAACCTCTGGAAAATGAATTAAGCCCACCTCCTCCTCTAACCCAGCCAGAGCTGATGCTGGTATGGAAGCCATTACTCTCCCTGTTTGTGCCTGCCGATACCCCGTTCTCCAGGGAAAGTTCTTTGTTACGGTGATTACTTCCACAACTTAAATAGATTTAAACTATTAACAAAGGAGCCTATCAAATGTATGATTTCTACTGTCCTAATCACTACATGTAAATAAAATCCAACAACTGGTATAGAATTTGGAAAAGAATTTTCCCCTAAGACTGCTGATCTTCCAACCTACCTGCCCATCCGTTCACCAGCATTGCATCTAAACACCTTACAATTCTCTGGCCAAGTTCCACTTTGCTTTACTGCAACTACAGCTACCTGTATTTGTAACGACAAAACAGATCTTTCTCTTAGGGGTCTGAACTTACCACTTCCTACATTCTTTAAAAGCACCCGTGTTCTCGGGACTTAATGATAGAAAGCATGATACTGCACACTGAACTCTGCTCTTGCTTTAATGATTCCAAAGTGCCCAGATGTTCACAAGGCTGTATTTCCTGCCCCATGCAGTTGAACCCGCAGGAAGCTGTGGAGTAGCCCCTGCTCTCCTGATAGTAATTAATCTCCTGCACTGTCAAGCCTGGGCTGTGCATCTCAGATCACCCACAACCCTGCTCCCTCCTGCGCTGTCAAACATATCACATGGGCTGTGCATCTCAGATCACCCACAACCCTGCTCCCAGCAGACAGCTGTGCAGCACACCCCCACTCCCACAGAGGGCTATATAAATTATCCTTAAGATAATCCAAGGGCCCAAGTAAGGCTTTAATAAAGATAAAAAGAAAAAAGGGAAATTTATCAAAGACAAATTGGTTGTCATTCAAGCAGACACCTCTAGCGGGATTTTTTCCCTCTAAGACAATTCTTTTCGTAAATAGCTAGTGAAGCTGTCTTCATCTAACAATCTGGAATTCCTGAAGAATGCTGTTTTGCACAGCTAGCGTTTTCACATTCTCTCCCCCCACTTTGGTCTTTCCCAGTACAATATAATCCCTTGCACCTGCAAAAGCTCCGCAGACTGCTGACTGCCAAGAATCCACCACATGACCCCGCCGCCACGACCAGAGGGCCTGTGTGGAAGGAGAAAGAAAAATACAAGTTATTCCATTTTGGAGTTTATCGGAACCTGCTGTGGGTTTAGCCTGGGATGGGAACTTAAGTGAGAATCTATTTTGGAAGCATTCTTCAATGGTGACATAAGTGACTTTCCCAAGGACTTAACTGCATTCTAAAATTAGTCAAAGAAGTACGGGCGGCAGCTACATTATGGTTCGCGAAGGAAGCATTTTCAAGGAAGATTTCATACACACAAAGTAAAATAAAGATAATAAATCTATGACAATGAAATATTTTGAATATTTCCCATATAACTCTAAGCATATAAATACAATAATATATAATTATTCCAGAACAGTATATGTCAGCTTCCTTAGTTCTTTTAAAAATCCTTATCCATAGCCCACCTTTGAAAGACACTAGCTGTTACCTGAGTGGCACTTTAATTGAAGGGTGTAGAACATGTTTTGAGACAGGGTCTAGTGATAGTCCAGGCTACCCCCAAACTTAGGATCATCCTGCCTCAGACTCCTGCTGCTAGGATGACAGCTGTGTGCCACCATGCCCAACGCTAACTTAAATTACTGAAAACATGTTTATGCTGTCCACATAATAAGCTGGGGATCATATAAACACCACAGCAGGGGTGAGTTGGGGAACACGACAGACGTGCTTTGCTCACTGAAAACTTACTGCCTGGTATGATATGATTGCACTACATGGAATATTAATATTGCACAGTGCTTAGTCTAATCTCATTGTCTTCTGAAGTCTGTGGTCTCACAACAACCTTAGGTGCTGGGTCCTATTACTTCTGTCCAAGCTTCTGAGGTACAGCCTTGCAAAAACCTCATTTCCTTGGCTTCCCTGAGGACGCAGCCACTAAACTTCATATATTTAAAGGACACAGTTTGATAAGTTTGGGTGGACATGCACACATAATCGCTGCTATAAAGAGACCATGGACTGACTTATGAACCCAAAGTTCTGCATCCCTTTGGGAACTTTTCTCCTGACCCCACCTTAGCGTCTTCTAAGCAACCGATAGCCCTGCCTCTAGTGACTGGTTTGCATATTCCAGAATTTTATACAAATGTAATCCCACTGTCTTTTATCTGCCTCCTCTCATAACTATGCTGTGCTATATCTACATCACAACAGAGATCAGACTTCATTCCCTTCTTGTTAGTGAGCTATTGCAAGGCACATCATTTCCAGACGGGTGCATCATTTCTTTTTCTACTTTGGGGCTGTTAGTGATAATTCTACATGAGCATTTACAAGCAAACCTTTGCATGGAAAATGCCTTCCTTCCTGATAAGGAAATAACTAAAAACTAAGAAGGAAGTTGCTAGGTCAGAAGTAAGGGTACATTTAATTTTAATAAGCTGTCACACTGTTTTCCAAAATGGCTGTACATTTTACATTTCCAGCAGTCCTCCCAAGCTCAGTTGCCAGCATTTTAAAGTGTTCACACTCTAGTAAGTATGCAGTACTGTACACTTATATTGTTTTATTGTTTTTGACTTTAAGTTCTGTATATATGTGTGTGTGTGTCCCTTGGAGGGGATAGTATGGGCACATGGGTATAGATGCCCACAAAGGTCAGAAGAAGAGATCCAATGCCTGGCGCTGGAGATTATAGTCGTGAGCTATGGGCGTCAGGAACCAGGCCTGCATCCTCTGCAAGAGTAGTACATATTCTTAACTAAGTTGCTGCTCCAGCCCCTCTAGTATGACTTTAATGATGGTACCTTCTCTTCACATACTTATCACCCATCTATGAATGTTCAAATGCTTGTGTATTTGTATCAGGCTGTCTATTATCTAAATTAAAGATACTGCAAAGTTCTTAATATATTCTAAGTATATTTATAAGTATCCGTGACTTATCTTTTCATTCTCTGAACAATGTTTTTTGAATAAGCATTAATTATATTTCATTAAGTCCAAATTACTTTAATATAATAATATTCAAATATGTTAATATTCATATTGCAGAGGGGGAGATTTGTTTCATTTTGCTTGAGTCAGGATCTCACTCTGTAGTTCAAGCTGACCTAGAACTCACCACCTAGACCAAGTTGGTCTTGAACCTGTGGTAACCCTTTGGGTGCTGTCTACTCCGCACCGAGATCACTGGTATGTTCCATGGTGCCTAGGCTATGCATCCTGCTTTTGGTGTCATTTGTAAGAAAACTTTGCCTATTTAATGGCACAAAGATTTCCCCTATATGTTTGTAAATTTTGTTTTTAAAAGTATTTATATCTCTACTTTTGAGTAAAGATTATGTTATGTTACAAAGTCTGGGCTGAGGTGCTCTCATTGCTGATTTATGTATGGACAAACACCCACTGGTCCCAGTGCTTGAAGAAAGTAGCCGTCTCCTCAGTGAAGTCTTTCTCCCAAAGTCTGTCTCTAGATGGTCCCCATCTATAGATACCAAGTCTGTACTTTCTTCATTATCACAGGTTTTAATACAGTTTGAAATTAAGTAGTTTCAGTTTTCCAGATTAGTTCTTTTGCCTCTTCTAGGTTCTTCACATTTCTGTATGAATTTTAACATCTGATGGCCAATTTCCATAGGACATCCTTCTGAGAGTTCATCTAGATTACATGAAGCCATGGTTGTTTTTGGACAGAATGGATACATTAGCAATACTGCTTTTTTTTTTCCCAGACTTTTTCATCATAAACATCTTGGCTGCTTTTCTATTTCTGTGAAGAGACACTGTGACCAAAACAATTCATAAAAGAAAATGTGTCAGGTGGCTCATAGTTGTAGAGAGTTAGAGTCCATGATCATCATGGTGGGGAGCACAGTAGCAGGCAGGCATGGCACTGGGACAATAATGGAGAACTCACAAGCAGGAGGCAGAGAAAAGAGAACTAACAGGGAATGGCATGGCCTCTTTGAAACCTCAAAGCCCAGTCCCAGTGACACACCTCCTCCAGCAAGGCCACACTTCCTAATCCTTCCCAAACAGTTCCAACAGGAGCCAAGGTACTCAAATACATGAGCCCACGGGGCCATTCTCATTCAAACCACCACAATAATCATTTCTCCCTTCACTGGGGCTTCCTCTAAATTTTTCTCAACTCTGCACTAGCATTTCATAGGTTTTGACCCTAGTTTTATCAGATTTATATTTAAGTACTCCACATGTTGTAGAACTATGTAAAGGAAACTGCTTGCTTTGAATATTCAATGTCTATCTGTTCACTGCTAATAGAAACTGATTATCAATACAAATGATTTTGCATAATTTGTGTTCTATAACATTGGCCACTCAATGGTTCAGCTCTGCTCCTGTATAGACACCATCAACTTTTTCCACAATTAAAGGCAGGCCTACTTCCTTTCTAATCAGAACATCATATTTCTTTGCCTTATTCTGAAATAATGACCACACCCATTACCAAACAGAGCTCCTGAATATCTTATTTTAAATGTTTAGAATAGTATGATAACCCAGAAGTACAGTGTCTCTGGGGAACTGACCAACAGAGTACAAGTAAAATAAAACAGCTGACTTGGCATCCATCTCCTGTCTGAGTACTTATTTCTCACTGCCAACTTCCTCTGGAAGGTTTGTTACAGGATCACTAAAGACTTGATGGTGATTCCACAAAAACAAATCAAGATGCACATAGCTCTGTTTACCTTGACAAGCTCAGGCTTTTCACACTGAATAACAACATACGTGCTGCTGTGTGATATCTCATTTCTTCCCAGCCCTATGAGGAAGAGTAATTCTCTGTATATTTACTAAATCTACTGGGCTAAAAGTGTACCTGCCAAATACGCTTTTTAAACCTACTTAGGAAAACAAAGAAGCTTTAAGAAACCTTGTTACACACGCACTTCTAAAGTCCTGAGCTGTACAGCACAGAATTTGGTAGATTTTAGGAAATGCTTTAATGTTTGAAAATAAATGGGTGCCTCTGTGGGAATCATTATTTTCTTCATTTCTCTATAAGCATTAGAGATGCAATGGGACACAGGGAAGGACAACAATGTTTATGTTTTGTAGTAATCGTTGTGTGTTTAGCCACATTTTGATAAAAAAAAGTCACAAAGCATGCATGTTAAATGTCTGCGTGTGCACACTCTCCCCCTTTGTGTGTGTGTGTGTGTGTGTGTGTGTGTGTGTGTCTGCCTTGCTCATGCTAGATACATGTTCTAGCACTGAGCTCAACCTCCAGCCCCTAACAGCAGGCCAGCTTTAACACCAACACTCACTAAAATACTGACAGGAGAAGAAATGCAGACATGAACCACATTTTCTTAATCTTCTGACATTTTCTCAAGAAGAGATTATTCTGAACACTTAAGCCACTGCTCACAAGCTTGATTTATAGCAACAGTAAAGAACAAACAAGGGATGAATGATATCATAGAAGAATAAGCCAAAGATACTATACCATTCATAAATGCAACAAATGTGCAGAACTATCCTCCAGGTGTTTGCTGCAAGCTCAAGGAAACAACAAAATTTCCAGGACAATCCATGAGAGGCATGTGCATGTGTTTGTGTGTGTGTCTGATATAATACATATTATCTAGATTATATTATAAATATATGGGAGGAAGAGGGTTTTGAAAGAGAGGGGGATGGAGAAGCTTCCCAGAGGTATCTGCTGTGTTCTGCAAAGAAAAAGGACCTACTAACTAAGGGAAAGAAACAGTCAAAATAGATTCCAATGTTTGAAGACTGTTTAAATATGCAATCTCCATAGACAAGCCTAACTCTCCACTTCACCTAGGCAGAATTAGCCAACAAGATATAAAGAAATCATTTTATAATAAAGTGAACATTAATAAAATTTTAGGAAAAACAGTCCTTAAGTCCCTAGAGAAACTAAAACAAAGTCAGAGGCCAATGTCAGTGGAAAATTCAGTGTTAAGAATAACCGGCAGCAACAGGCACAACTAACTCCTCCAGCCATGAAACACTTCACACAGTAGGACCCTCACCAAAATCTCCTGAAGAATGTGCAACAGTTAGTGTTTGGTCATCCTTTAGACAAGAAAACCTGAAGCTCCAAGGCCTTAAATCACCAGCAAACCTAGCAGTGATGTGAATGGGACCATATGGTGTGTCCTATACAACACCGGGATTTGTACTGTCTTCAAAACAGAGCAGTATATGCATCAGAGTGAATACAATAGGAACCACAGTTGCCACTGCAATGATACTGAAATACCCAAGAGAGGTGGCTCATGCCTGAAATCCCAATGTTTAGAAGAAAGATTACTATGAGTTTGAGGCTAGCCTGGGCTACATAATGAGTTCCAGGACAGCCTGGAATGGAATGAGATGACCCTCTCTCAAA
>NW_022196903.1:88358809-88383774 GCF_008632895.1 Mastomys coucha | reverse complement strand
CTTGGGAGGCAGAGGCAGGTGGATTTCTGAGTTCAAGGCCAGCCTGGTCTACAGAGTGAGTTCCAAGGGGCTACACAGAGAAACCCTGTTTCAAAACAAAAACAAAAACAAAAACAAAAACAAAACAAAAAGAAAAGAAAACAGACTGTTGCTGACTAAATAAATAAATAAGGCACTCATACTATGCCGCATTCAAAGCAATTTGCTTCAATATGTTCGAGAAGTAATTTTGAGACTGACCAATCTAAATAGATCAGAACCATTTACAAATGCTACATCTTGGAGTTAGTAAGAACAATAGGAACTATGCTGATAAAAAGTACTATATATAAATTAGAAAATATTTGAAGTTGTAACTTAGCTCATGTGTGCGGGGGCAAGAGGATGGAATAAACCAAAACAAATCAAAACAAAAACAGACAAACAAAAACTCGCTGGAAGCTAGGGAAGGTCACTCACAGAAAGACTAAATAATTGGCTATATTTAAGTAAGTTCAGACCACACTGGAAATAGAATAAAAATAAAGATAGCACTAGCAATGGGCCACATGATTCCCACTGATGCTGTTGGATAGCTCACTCAGTAACTAGCACATCCCAAGTGGGATATAAAGGAATTTTCCAGATCTGCACAAACCACAACGGGTGTGGTGCAGAGGCTAAGGGTAGTGTTGAGCAAGCTGCCCAAGGTCGCGTGGCTAACACAGCTGCTTTGTTTTGCTTTGCACAGAGCCACATATATTGCGACAGTCAGAATTATCTGTGTGCTGTTTCTCCAGGTTAGTCACGGCTGCAGCACAACGTCCAGTGGTGTCGCAGTGCAACAAGCAAACTGTAGAGAAAGATAGTTTCACTCCAATAATGCTTAATTGCTGTAGTCTGTAACAGAGCTTTTTCTGTTTTGTTTTCTTGCCTGAACCGCTCTTAATGCATATGCAGACAGTTTAAGCTCCTATAACATTCTCAGCTTGAGTGAGTACTTCCATTGCCACAGAAGTGAAATTGTCACTCCTGTTGAGGCAGACAGATGACAGAGGAGGTGAGGGAGGGAGGGACAGAAAGGGGCCCAAACATGAAGAAACAGTGTTGGAGTCTCAACTTTTAAGTTAAGTAAGAATTTAAGCCGGGCAGTGGTGGCACATGCCTTTAATCCCAGCACTTGGGAGGCAGAGGCAGGTGGATTTCTGAGTTCGAGGACAGCCAGGGCTTCGAGACAGAGAAACCCTGTCTCGAAAAACAAAAAAACAAAAACAAAAACAAAAAGAATTTAAAAATACAGAAGGCCACATATCCCAAGTATTTGCATCCTGACCTCAATTCCATGGGTTTCCCCCCTTTTTCTTTTCAAATAAAAATGAAGTTCTTTGGTTTCTATGTAGACATTCATTTATATCAAAGAGAAATTCAAATTTAAGAGTTGAGACTAGCTGTCAGAATGTGCTTAGCTGTTTTTTCCTTAGGTAAACTTTCTTAATATGAGAGGGAAGGAAATATTTCTAATAATGTGTGCAAACAAATTTATTGTAAAATAATTTTAGAGTTACAGGAGAGTTACAGAAACAGCCAAGTCCCTATGTACCTTTTCCCTAGCTTCCATAGTTCAATGATCAAATCTGACTACAGAAATCCATCAGTATGCACCTACTAAGTACAGGCCTTTAATGCAATGTCACAAGAATTGCTACTGTCTATAAATATGCAAGCTACAAACATTAGCTGGGCTCATTTCACCTAGTAGTAGCTCAGTGGCATTGCTATACAGATGACTGAGCTCTTCCCATTTCCCAAATGATTCTTACCTTTTTTTCATCTTGTAACTTTGTCTAGAGCTCCCTATATAGACCAGGTTGGTCTTGAACTAAAAGCTACACCATGACCTGGTTTTAGCCATTATTGAAGGCCTATCCAGGGAAGAACAACAAGAGAAACTCTGGCTCATCCCTCCCCAGTCCAGTACACGATTCAAGGGTACTCTTGGTACAAACAGGCAGTGTCAGAAATGCTGGAGTCCAAGTGTGGGCAGCTGTCTTCCATTAGAGCACACCATGAAGAGCTTGTGATTTTTACTTCCAAAGGCCTACCCAAATGAACACTACTGTCTGATGAAAGACAAACTGAAAAGAAGTGACTTAGCTCCTGACTGACAACATTCACAACGTAGGACTTTTAAACTGTCTATTCAAAAGGACTCATTTGACTTCTGGTCTTGTAAGATTATAAAATTTTAGTATGTGGTTTTCATGGGTACATAATAGGTAATTTCTGAGTTATCTACTCAATTTCAAAATAATGATGCCTGACAACTAAGACAACATGAAGGTTTTCAAATCTGCATAGCTCTTGGGATCAATCAGCTCTGGGGAGACTCACAGCTGTGAATCCACCAATAGGTTTGCCACACAGCAGAGCTAGCACATGACCACTCCCTGGACATGTTCCCTTATGGAAGCTGACCAAGCTACTGTGTAGCCTTGCATAAGAATTCCCAAGGCCGTTCTGAGAGCTGCCTGGGACTCTCCTATTCAGTCAGACAAGCCATCTTGTGAAGTAATCATACACCAATATGTCTCAGGCAGAGGTTTCAAAATAAGCTTTGGAAACCAAAAAGAGCAGAAAACAAAACAGCAAGACAGCAGCATCGCTGGGTGGCTGTAGGCTAACAGAGACTTCTCAGCCACAGTTTGTATAATAAAGACTGGATGCACCCCGCTGCTAACTAGGAATTATTCTGAGCCCACAGGCTGACAGTGTTGCAGTTGTGGCTGGATGATGCTGTGGGTGGGATGTGCAAGCAGCAGTCTCCTTCCAGCTGATCTGCACTTTGAGTAAAATACGGAATTTAGCCTGCCTGGGGCTTTCAGAACTGTGCCTTTCTAGATATGGGAGAAGGGTAAAGATAAGAATTTCTAAGTGCCTTGAACAGAAAACAAGTATTATTCTGGAGCAAAAGCAGAAGAGGCTACAGTAGCACGCCTGCTTAGTAAGAGTTAGGGAACACTATTCAGACTTTTTTTTTTTTGGATTATGTAGATGTGTCTTTTGCAATATTCATTCTAACTGGGAAGTTCTCTGCATGTTGTTTCATTTTGTATTAGTTTTGTCTGGGTATTTTGTTTTGTTTTGGCAGAAAGGAAAAGAGGCCATATTCACTCAACAGCATCTCAATGTTTGCTGAGTAATAATTAAGATAAACAAATTATAATTGAGGTTCATGATGCTTCCTGAGTCAACAAATGGCACAACTGTTTTAATGCTCTTGGCTTTGTTTCCAGAAGAAAGAAAGAACTCTAAAATGATACAAGCCTGAGTGTTATACAGTGGGCACTGTTGCCAAATGCCACACTAATCCATGTACATACACAACCACTATATGACAGTTAAAACTAAAATCTCAGAGAAGATGCTTATCAAGTTAACAAGGGAGCCGAAGAGCAAGCCCATCTCGCAGCACCAGGAAAGCACGGAGCAGTCACTTGCCAACACCAGCCTTCAGAAGCTCTGTCAGCGCCCTGTGCAGCCAGAATGAAGCACCAACTACAAAAGGGAATCATCACCTTCATCTCTGGGGTGCTATAAGCGTAGCAGGTCCTCAGTTTTAAAAAGCAGGCAAGAATTTGATGACATTAGCTTGTGTAAAGAAGGGAGAATGTGTGAATTGGACATTCACCACAAATCCTAACTCTTAGATTGGCTGAGAATGCTCCAAACCAGGAACACAACGTAGGTCTCCCATCATGGATCACAGAATACAGAATTCTGCTGATCTTTCTGAGAATGTGAGCTTGACAAAATGTGGGCTGTGTGATCAACTAGTGATGTCTGCTAAGATATAGCACACACACAGCACACTGCATACCTAAACCTGTATACAATCTCAACGAAGCCCACTGGTTCCCAAGGCAGACTTTGTTGTTACTCATACTGTGGTCTGTCATTGGATGAACACATGTTTGCTCACATCTCGTCAGCAATGGTGTCAGACAACAGGCCTCTGCTTCAGTCTCTGCCTCCAGCTTTTACCCTGACTTCTCATGATGATGGACTGAAGGTTGAAATAAATAAACTCTTTCTTGCCCTATGTTTATTTGGTCAGTTCGCACTATAGCAACAGAGAAGCAAATGGGGACATCTTAGACCCAGCGATCAGGAAATAAAGCTTATTTTAAGACTTCTTCTTTCTGTTCTTACTTTAAGACTTCTTCCTCCATGTTGGCATATAGTTAAGGGCATAGATCATACACTTTCCTCTTACCAGTGCTGGATCAGCCTGCCTGTACTGCAGTCCATTGTGAGCCAGCAGCCTGTGTGTGGAGATGCTGCTTTCTCCCAGGCTCACAAGCAGCGCCTATGGAAACTGAAGGCTGAGCATCTCTGAATGGCAGTTTACTATTCAACACCTAAGAGATGCTTCTGTGGGTGTGGTGATGGTAGACATCTACAGATCACTAAATCACAACAGCAAAAGGTTACTGCTCTTTTTTAACTTGAAAACACAGTTTTAATACAGCACCGCTTTTGCTGAATATCTATGAAATACAAGATAAATATCCGAGTAACTTCTGTACTCAATTATGTGTAAAGGAAGTGAGTGTGAGCCAGCCTGGCCTCCTATTCCATCCTAAGAAGCAGAGAATGACATCACAAGCTTAGCCCATAAGCTGACTTTCCTTTGCTTGATTCATGTTTCCCTTTCGTAGGTACTGCTGTGTGATTCCAGGCCATCTTATACCTGATGTTAAACTATTTAGACCTGGAAGTGATTGGCAATTCTCCCATACTATGAATTGTTTCCTGGTTTTGTTTTTTGTTTCTTAAAGCTTGACTTTCCTACAGGATATTTCAATATATCTATATTAATAATATGTAACATATATTCTTCATCTAAACTCAGCAAGAAGAAATCATGTATATTTAGAAAAAAGAAAGCATATTTTTATGGCTGTGAATATAGTTCTGAAGGAACCTATAAATAAAGCAGCCAGTACAACAGTTATACAAGTCTGTGTGGAACTCCATCAGGAAAGAATGCTAGCCTTCAACAATCAGCAAGCACCTGCCAACAGCGGGCACAAAAGGCAGAACGCAAAGAATGTGAGCATAAATACAGACAGGCCAACAACAATGTTCATTCATCTCCACAGAAGTGTGCTGTGGGGAATGTGACACAGAAACCCATGAAGGGTGGCTCTGGGGTGACCTTTGCACAAGCCCACTGGTCCCTAAGAACTGCCTTCAGGGGTTCAGGAGAAAGACTCCGACTAACTTACTCTTACTAACTCCGGAGCATATGAAAGGGAAAATAGTGGCAAAGACACTGCACTTCATGAACAAACTCAGTGCAACAGGACTAAGAACACAGGGCTGGGGTCCAACACCTGGGTTCAATCTTGATGGTACTCTAGCACTCCTGCAATGGGGAGCAAGGCTTGCTGGCTGGTATGTTCTGCCTGTCTGTCTGCCTGCCTGTCTCTGTCTGTCTCCCCATCTCTCTTCTCACATCTACACAATGAAGACAAATGACACTTATCTCCAGAGGAGAAACAAAGGTTAGGTCACCCAAGCAGAGTGGTCACAACAGGGCTCAGCACACTGTACCTTTAAGAAATGCTGGCTACGGTTTTTAGTGTTTCTGTTGTCACCACTACTGGTGCACAGTAAAAACGTGCTATGAGCAAATATAAGCCCCATCTGACTTGAGGACAGAAGTCTTCTGCATGCTGGGCTTTCCTATCCAAGCCTAATGAGAGGCTGAGCTCTTGAGTCCTGCATGATGGGAAGCAGATATAAATACAGGCTTTCATCCAGGGCCCGCCATGGTACCTGCTCATCCCACATCTGATGTCTTTGGTGAGTGTGTTTAGGAATGGCATGTGCTTTAGTAAAGAAACTCTTGAAATGCCAAAGAAGGCTCCCCAGGAGCTGGGATTCCCAGGGAGGAAACAAGGAAAGAGGGTGGATGGGGAGCCTCTCCCTCAGTCCGACCTAAGTGATGATGACTAACTGGACTTGAGGAGGCCGAGGGAAAGAACAGAATACATGGAGCACAGGAGAGATGTCTGTGGAAGCTAGAAGGAAGCCACAAAATGGTGTCAGACTCCCTAGAGCTGGAGCTACAGGTGCTGGGAACTGAACTTAGGTCCTGTGGAGGAGCAGCGAGTACTGCTGACTGCTGAGCTGTCTCTCCAGTTCTGAGGTGTTTGCTGCACCATTCCTATCACTCTGTCCTCTGGGAAATGCCCACTCAGTATGACGAACATGTGTTTCAAAACACTGTGTCACACCTTAGAGGCATACCATTACCACTTGTCACGTTGGAAAAGTAAAAGTAAAAATGTCTCTCACACACAAGCAACAAGACATCAAATGGACAAATAAATGACATGCAGCAGAGAGAGGGGGCACACCAAGTGCGCAGGGCCACGGAGGAGCAGTGCAGCAGAGAGCAGGGCGCACTAAGTGCACAGGGCCATGGTGGGGGGTGGGGAGGGGAGTGCAGGTGGCTGCTCCGGGAGTAATGGGCTGGGTGAGGGACCAGGCTGGGGAGGAGGAGACACTCTTCCTCCATTTAAGGTTTTAGAGACATCTTAGGAGAGGACCTAAGACGTGACTCACCTTAAAGAGCACCTAAGCATCTGGAAGAAGGAAGTTAGGGAATCCAGAGCAAAACCAAGCTGGACACAGCAGCACACACCTGTAACTCCCACACTCACTCAAGGGGCTGAGACAGAATTCCAAGTTCAAGGCCAGCTTGGTCTACACAGTGAAAAAGAAAAGTTTCTAAATACCTTGAGGGAAGCCTGGGGATGCCTCTGAGGCACAGCTGGGGTAAGCTGGAGTCTGGAGCTTGAGCAAGCCTTTGCTGATGGGACACACACAGAGAACTGAAGAGGAAAGTCTGGAATGATCCTGGGGTTCTATTAAAGGCTGGGCATCTTGCTCTGAACTGGTCACCCGTAACACCTTATGTGAGGGTGTCAATGAGACTGCTGAGCATCCTAAGCTGGCACACAGAGGAGGCAAGTGCCTTGAGCTACACATGTCCAAGTGGCCCCCTCAAAGCCGAGGAGAAGAAAGGTAATGCTACAAGGTCTGTCAGAATAAGTGTCATAGCTGAGGTTAACACAGAAGTGGGGGACAGCTGAAGGAAGTCAGCTTAAAAGGAAGGTGACTGCTGTGATCTGACAGTGGTGTCCGCACACCACCCCCCAGAGTCCCACCGCTCACAACATACGATGCACTGCTAGGGTCCTGGCTGAGAAAATTTCCTAAACCATGTCCCCACACAAACACAACAGAGAAATCGCCTCACATAACACAATCTCCCTACACGATTGCAAAAGCAACTTACATGAGTAAAACCATAAACACAAAAAAAACGGCCACAAGTTTCTGCTTCCACAAAGACTCTGTGATCTCACGCTTAGAATGTGTGAAGACATGTACACCATTACTTAACCTTGAGGGAAATGCAAATCAAAACTCTAAAGAGTGGCTGTTTTCTTTAAATCAATGAACATGTAGCAAGGACACAGAACCGGTGACCAGTCACACATGCTGGTGAGAATGCAGAATGCACTGGGAACCACACACACCCTTGTGGACTTTTATACCATTAAGGAAACACCTGTACGAATTCCTACACAATTAAGCACATACCCTCTTTCCAGTCTAGGGATACAACTCCTAGACTGCTTTCTGCGAGAGAGGAAAAAAGCATATGTCCACACAAATACTACTACACATGGATGTTTACAGACACTCAATGAATAACCAGGGAAGCCTGGGAATAGCTCAAATGTGTATCAGTGCTGAGTGGAGCCACACATTCTGAACTGCCACAGGGCAAAGCAATGCAAAGGCCAACAGCACTCCACGAAGAAGGAGGCAGAGCAGGGGATGCTATGTGGCACACTCTCCTGCCTACGGGCACCGGGAAGCAGTGGCTGCTGGGGATTTGGGGCAGAGAAAGCACTGGCAACACAGGAACATGAGCGAGCTGGGCTTCGTGAACAGTAGTGGCTCTAAACACCCTCAGAACTGACTTATCTTGTTCACTGTATGCATGGTATTCCTTGAGAAACTAAAACTATCTACCATGGAGACACATGTGTTTAACAGGACTGGAGAGATGGTTCAGCAGTTAGGAGCACTGCCTGCTCTTCCAGAGGACCTGAGTTCAGTTCCCAGCACCCACATGGCTGCTCACAACCATCTGTAGCTACAGTTCCATGGGAGCCAATGCTCTCTTCCGGTCTCTGCAGGGAATGCATAAAATTAAAACTTTAAAAAGAACTTTAAGCAAAGTACTGGTATCTGTGATTACTACAAAATTTTCTAGCAATTTCTTAGCTAGTCAGAATTTTACAAATGTCCTTAAATTTCTGCAAAGAAATGAGCCAACCCCATACTTCTTCTGTCTTTGGACCTACAAACATTCCTGTGGATGTGGAGTGCCGGGGCATTAGCGTGAGCAGTCTGTGAATGCTGGTTATTGTTGGGCCTGCAGACTGTGAATGCTGGTCACTGAGGCGCTTACACAGGGCTCTTGTTTGCCGTTGGCCTCACAGTTCTTTTGTCACACACTGAAAAGCGACCTGGTATGCTAAGGGAATGTGACCTTCTCATTGGATGGCTGTTATATCACGCCTTGAAAAGTGGGCCAAGGAATCTGTTCTAAACCTGCACCACGAAGGAAACATTGAAACATGACAGCAAAGAACCCCGAAACTCCATTAAATGAGTAGCAGTACCTTTTAAAATCATTACATGTAAAAAATCTTTACTGTTCTAGTTTATTTGAAACTTTAAAAACCTTATATTTATTTGTGTGTTTGGGGGTTGGGGGGCACACACATGTGTGCATGCATGGGAGAGTGGTGTGAATCGGAGGTTAAGAAGGTAATATTTAGGATTTGGTCGTTCTATCATGTGGACCCCGGGGATAGAATTTGAGCCATCAGGCTTGAAGGCAAATGCTATCTTGCCTACTCCAGCTCTGAGTTTACTTTTAAAAAGAACAATGTTTTCAATTCATTTATATTCTTTGCCATACAACTTTAATAGGATTTATTCTAGAGTCCAAACTAACTCCTATGATACTTTAAAAGACTGCTTTCTATAATACACCATGCAGAGCAAACCCATAAGATTATGGTGGCATCAGCTTGGTTTTTGTCTGCTCCTTTTCTTGCAAGAGTGGGACTGAATTTGGCATTTTCCCAGTCAAGCACTGTACTGCTGAGCTGTCCCAGCCCCAATTCCTACCTCGATACTCCGCCATTTTCCTGCCTCATTAATTCATAAACCCTTCTCACTCAAACAAAAACTTTCCATCTTTTGTGACCATTAGCCTAGCAAGACATACAGTCTACGTTAGAGACATATTGACTCAGTACAGCTCTCTACGTGTATGTGTACAGTGCAACACTGAACTTGTATGTGATAATGACGACTGGAACCATGTAGTACTCTTTTTATTAAGCCCTTTATAATGCCAGCAAAGACCCATGTCATTCATAGCACTATCATTGCCCCAAATGAGGACGAATATATGCAATGCTTATGCACGTTTAAGTAATTTAGTTAGTCAATTTCTGTGCATGTGTGCATGTGTGCATACCTGTGTGTGCAGATTAGAGGTTGACCTTTGGTAGCTGGTCCTCACCTCCCACCTAGTTGAGGCACTTTCCTCAGCATATTCCACACCACAGTTCACAGGCTCCCAGGCTACTGTCGCCATCTCAGCTCATCATAGGCATCCTGGGATACACTACCATACTGGCTTTCTATGTAGGTTTGAAGGATTGAACTAGATTGTCAGGCCTATGTGACAAGCCCTTTCACCTGCTAGGTCACCTTCCCAGCCCTCACCACATAAAGTGTTCCCTTCTATCTAAACAGATGAGTGATCCAACCCCAGGACGCAGTCACTCAAGGCTCCTAGTTTCACTAGGACTCTGCAGCAGAAGTGAAGGACAGCCAGAGCCTCCCAGCCTGGCACTGCTCCTTCTGTCTGCCCTGGGGCTGGAGGGGGTTGGACCCTCCTATCTTTCCACTCATCCTCATTGCTCTTCCTGCGAGCCCACTCACCCACACATGCTCACAAACCATTCAGTTAAGTGGAGAAAACAGGCAGTCCAGGGGAGAGTGAAGCAAGCTGTTTCTAACGTGTGAGTCTCAGTTCCACCTGCTGTACATGACAGCACACACACCTCAGTAATGTCTGACACAGCCTGTAAATCACAAGGAAAACCACTCTCAGCTGCTGGTAATTTGGAGTAAACTTCTACTCACTATGATCTTTTTCCATCGTATACCCACACTGTTAGGCACTAGGGACAATCTTCACATGATGATTAAAAAAAAACTTACTTTCAAGAATTCCCACAAGGGAAACTGGACCAAGGAGAAAGGAATCTGGAGAGAGAGAAAAATCATGCAGGTTAGATAAAAATAAATCAGTGGTTAGCCCAGCATTATTGTAAGAACATTGCAATTATTACAGTGTTTCATTTTATTGTATGGCTGCAATAAAACCAGTATTAAGCAAATAAGCAAGCACAGTACATATTTAAAAAGCTGATAAACCCTGGCCATAGATCCTCTCCTATTTCAAGCTCAAGGAACACAAAAAGCAATGTGAAGCTCTGTGAAATGGAGAGAAAAATCTCCGCATGGACAAGGGACAATCCCATAGAGACAAGACAAACCATCTCCCATAGTAACAGCAACACTGAGAGCAGGCCAGGTTCTATGTGAGCTATGGCGGTGTACACTCAGCAAGCAGTGTGAGCATTCAAGAGAGCAGCTGAGCAGAAAAGAACAGATGGGGAGAGGAAAAGGGAAAGAGGTGAAAGATGGAGACATTATGAAGAAAGTCAAAGGGGAGACAGAAAAGCAAGCGAAAAGAGGCGGTGAAGTAGTGGGGAAAGTGTGAGGAGAGGACGGGGGGGGGGCGAAGACGGGGGACAGGCAGGCATGAAGGAAAGAAAGTGGAGGGTGACAGAGGAGAGGATGGAGGGGGAGGAAAGCAAACAAGTCCAAGACACTTGCAGGAGCATGTCAACATGGCAGACTCCAGAAACCTGCTGCCTGTCTAGGAGGGGAGAGCTGCGCTCTTGAAGAAGAAAAGCTCTGTGAATGGTGCTCCACACAGACTCTACAGTAAACCCAACGGAGCCAGGGAGCAGGTCACCAACAGTCGTCAGGAGAGGTCAAGATTATAATACTTAGAAAGTGTTTAGAGTGAATACTCCAGCTATGGGACAGAACCACCACATGCTCAGTAAACTGTACTCACTGAACCTGCTAACAAGCCATAAGCCAGTCAGCGTGGTTAGCACTGTTGATGGGTGAGCAGGCTGGCTCAGAGAAACTGTGTGATTTGCCAAAAGACACGTAGTGAGGAACACGAGTCAGACCATCTGAGTTCAGAGCCCTAACTACTCATTTACCTGCAAAGGCCTCTAACCATGTTTGTCTGCTTATTAATTCCCACATAATATAACTACCCTTTTGCTTTTAACTGAACTTTTTGAAATTCTAAAAAAAAAAAAAAAAAAAAAAAAAAAAAAAAGAAGCCACACCTACTTTTCCAAAATAAAAATGAACTCCAGTGGACTCCAGCTGCTGCCCTGTGCAGCACACTGAGTGCCAGGAGAGGTGACACTTGGGCACAGTGGCCCCCATGTTGCTGGTCTCTATACAGTTTAGTTCAGGTATACATCATGTAGAATGTGCCTGTGTAGACTGCAGGCAGTGTCAACTAGTGTGCACCCCACACCTCCTGGAAGGATTAGCAGGCGTGTGATGACTATTTATCATCACATGAACTTGGGGTGGGAAGAGACAGCTGTGTTGGTCAGAACTCAAAAGTCCATCGGCATCTGTCTAAAGCAGACAGTGCTGCTGAGTGGGACTGACCACGCCACAGAGACAGAATCTGTCCTACTGAGCAAGAAAATGGCAGTGGGAGTGTGTGTCAGTGTCACTAGTTTGGATTCATCTGACAAATGAAAATCTTGGAGAAACTGGCCAGTGTCATAAGTAAGCAGTCACCCACTCTACATATCAAAGTCCTACAAGAGGTTAAATTAAGTTTAGTGTTTTGATTCCCAAAGCCATTCTGACATTGACCATCCTGAAATTCAAGAGCTGTATTTTCAATGAAATCAAATACCAAACACAAAAACCTGGCCATAAAACAGGCTTCTAAGACCTCGCTCATCTAAAGCCTTAAGAAATCATACTATGCTGTGAGATACAGCCAAGAGGAGTAGCAGGAAGGACTTGGAATCTTCTAAGTTTCTTCTTGGGGCTTTTCCCTCCCAAATGTGAAGGCATTGCATTCTACAACAATGTTAAATTTCACTCTACAAATGAAAAGGCTTAAATGACTGTAAAAACTATTGCTAGAATTTTTTTTTATTAAAATAACCTAAGAAGCCACATACACTGTTGCTTAAATTTATTTGGCTATTAAGACTATTTAATTTTCATTCCATAAACATTTTGCCCTTTGCCTCAATTGCAAGTTATGCATAAAATTATTCTTTCAGCTTAAAGAGGCAACTTACATATAATATATTGGAGCTCCCTGGCCCAACTATTCCCTAGAACTTTTGCTTTACAAAGAAAGTCTATAGTAAATCCCAGCTTTACTCCCTACAATAAGATTAGCCGACAGACTAAGGTAACCAAACATGCTATAAGTGCTTGAATATATAACTTCATTATGGGCTCTTAGAACCCACCAAAAGGTCCCTCATAAGATAAGCTCCTGATGTGTGAAAATATTTCAAATGTTAAGTCAAGCTCTTGCAGGCCACTTGCTGTCATTCCACAGTAACAGGAAGTCACCACTATGGAGGTGGGTCACACAGCTGGCAGGCATACACAGCTCCATGTTGTTCCTAACATGGGCAGGACAAGGGCTACTAGAGAGCTGCCTCCCCTCCTCACGTCTGGTTTGAAGTGCAACAACACTGATGTTTCTTCAAAACACAGAATTTCATACCCCAAACAGATAAGCTGTTATTCTACAATGCTTTATAGACAAAGAAAATGAACAGCAATACTCAGAGGCCTTCTATTCCAACATACAACATACCCATTTATTCCACTGAAAGTTACAAAATAGGTCACTGCTGTGACCTGCTTAATGCCTTCATTTAAGATGTTTTGTTTAAGTAAGGCTGTATAGGCCCATGGCAGTAACAAGTAGGTAGCAATAAACCCTCCTACCATCAAAGAGGCAGAAGCAGGGGACCTTGCTACAATTCAACATGGATTTCCCTCAGCAACAAGCATAGCAGCAATTCTATCCTCGAGTGTATGTGAGGATCCTGGGTGAACTAGAGAAAATGAATCTTGGATGTCCCTAGCAGGAAGTGCTGGCATCACTAACAACATGAACAATGTACATGGTTATATCATAAGCAGGACTTACCTGTCCTCAAGTATTGGACTGCAACTATGCTTGAATTCAATCAATGCTTCCAACTTTATGATCATAAGATAAATAACCCTGTATTTTTATACACAGTGAAGTGATTTATAACTGAAGGTCTATAAAGTATCATTTCTAAGGTATCATTTACCTCTATAATTTTATTATTCCATAGCACAATCACATAACAAGATACTCTTTAAATACATAAGCCTAGTTTATAAGCTACAATCAATACAATATGAATGACTTAGGGAGCCTGAAGAACAAAAAAATATACTGTATGGACTGGAGAGCACTGATTGCTCTTCCAAAGGTCTTGTGTTCAATTCCCAGCAACCACATGGTGGATCATCTGTAATTTGATCTGATGTCCTCTTCTGGTGTGTCTGAAGAAAGACAGCTACAGTGTACTCATATAAATAAAATAAATAAATCTTTAAAAAAATATATAGTGTAAGAGTAAATGTTATAACACTTGGCAAAAGTGACCAACAACTCTCTATAAACTCAAGGAAATGTGCAAGAATCAAAATTACAAGGTTATAATGGTCTGTCCTAATTTTTAGCTTGGTGGATTTAAAATTACCATGGACATAAATCTCTAGCCATGTCTGTAAAGGATTATGCAGACTAGGTTATCTGAAGTAGGAAGATGCACCCTAAATATGGATGGTATCATTCCATGGGCTGGGGTCCTAGACACAATAAAAAGGAGAAAATGAACTCAGCCTAGGTTCTCTGCTTCCTGACTGGAACCGCGTAACCCGCTGTCTTCAGCCCCCTCTCACAAGCCTTCCCTGCCTGGATGGATTGTGTCCACTCAAACTGTGATCTAAAATAAACCCTTGTTCCCTTACATTGTTTTTGTCAAATATTTGTTGTGGAAACAAGAAAATTACCAATACCTAAGACTTAAAAGAAGCATGGAATGGTCAGCTTACCACTGACACAGAAATAGGTCCAAAGCTGGTCCAGTTCCCTCTCCAAGGAATCCTGTGATGGGGAGCTCTCTCCTGCTGCATGGCTGCTTCCATTACTGTGCTTCATGTAGGGTTTCCCATGCTAGTGTCCCACAAATGAGAGCCATTCTCCTTTTCAATACTCCGCCCTTTCTGTTCAATCTCAGTGGTGGCCAAGGACAAATGATGTGAGATATATAAAAAACTCCTTGCTTCAAAATGGCTGTCATTCTTTAAGGGGGTGGGGGGAGGTTCAAATGAGAGCCATCCAAAGCCCACTAGCAACTGCATATCAGGATAGAATTTCAACAGTAAACACCTTGTTTGTTTTAATTTAACCATATCAATTCACTTATTAGCACTGCACAAAGAGAAAGAGTGTATCTCATTAAAAAGAGTAGAACTCAATGATGAAATGCAGGGTGGAAAAGCAGGCATACCTCTTTAATACTAGCACCCAGGGGTGGGGGTAGAGGACCCTGTCTCAAAAAGAAAAAAAAAGAAATACTGAAATGAATTCCTTTTAGGTTAAGCACTCTAAGATAGCTTTCCAAATTAAGCACGAGAAGGGAAAAAGCAACAGAGAGAAGAAGGTAAGAGTGAGCAAAAGTTCAAATAAAGTCTTAAAGCCTACACAGGAGGGAACACTGTTAATCATTCTGTCACTCACTTGGGCATCAGACACAGGCAGTGCAACTCCATCTTTATATTCTATAGAATCATCACAATCATTCTACCTGGGCAGAAGTGACTCAGTGTATCAACTTACACATTACGGTGTCAGTCACATGACATTAATGCATTGAAGAGAGATAAGAGAAACAAACCTTTCCTGCCTGAGGTTGCTTTTGTCCAGCATTTCATTACAGTCACACAAAAAAGAAAGAAAGAAAGAAAGAAAGAAAGAAAGAAAGAAAGAAAGAAAGAAAGAGAAAAAAGGAAAAAAAGTAATGAACATGCAAGATAGTTAAAAGCAGTAAGTGTCTGGCTTGTCACAGGCACAGGAAATGTCCGACTAGTCTCTAATTCACTCTTTTCTTAGTTTGCCCTCCTACATACACACCAGGGTTGGGGGACTGGTTATTTCAGAGACACTTACTGGTACTCAGCTGCCCTATGAGGCTGTTCTCTTTCTAACTGGCCCCAGAAAGCCACAGAGAAGAATGCAGAGAAGGCAGGAAGCAGCAGGGGTCAGCAGGGGTCAGCAGGGGTCAGCCACACAGACCTCAGAGAAGAACGCGAATGCAGCAGCTGTGTAAGGAACTCTGAAGGGTCAGCACACTGCCCTTCAGAATTCTCACAGGCTCTTACACCTTTTAAAGTCATGGAGACTTCAGGTACTATCCTAAAAGGTCTGTCTTTATACTACTTTTTTTCCCCCTTGCAGCTTTTAATATTCTTTCTTTGTTCTGTATTTTAGTGTTTGATTGTTATGTCTTGAGGGGAGTCTCTTTTCCAGCCCTGTCTATTTAGTATTCTGTATGCTCCTTCCTTAAGTTAGGAAAATTGTCTTCTATGATTTTGGAGACAACCATGGATGCTAGCCCAAATTACTCCACCCTGCAAAACTTTTAATCACAATAGATGGAGCAAGACATTCCATGATAAAACTAAATTTAAGCAGGATCTGTCTACAAATCAGAAAGCACTAGAAGAAAAACTTCAACCTGAAAAGGTTAGTCAAGCCAGGAAACACAGGGAATAAAGAATCCCAAACCAGGAAACCAAGGGGAGAGAGGGGCACAGCATAACAACAAAATGACAAGACACCAGGTACCACTGCTCATGAGTCTTGCTCAACATCAATGCTCTCAATTCCCCAATCAAAAGACACAGGCTAGCAAAATGGATGAGAGAACAGGATCCATTCTCCTGCTGCAATCAAGAAATGCATGTTAAAATTAAGGGTAGCCATCACCTCAGGGTAAAAGGAAGAAAGGAAGAAGCAAGCCAGTTAGGATTTTAATATCTGACAAAACTGACTTTAAACCAAAACTAATCAGAAGAGATAGGGAAGGACACTATGTACTCATCACAGGAAAATCCATCAGGAGAACACAGCAGTGTCCAAACACAAGGACACTGAGGTTCATAAAGGAAACGCTACTATAGCTAAAATCGCACACGGACCCTCACACACTGATAGTGGGAGACTTCAATAACCCACTCTCACCAGCAGACAGAGTATCAAAACAAAAATTAAATAGAGAAATGCTGAAGCTAATTGATGTTATAAACCAAATGGACGTAATATTTACAGAACACTTTACCTAAGCACACACACACACAAAAAAAATACCTTCTCAGCATCTCATGAAACTTTCTCTAAAACTGACCACGTAGTCAAACACAAAACAAATCTCAACAGATAACAAGAAAACTGAAATAACACTTTGCATCCTGTCAGACAGCCATGAATTAGAATTGAAAAAAATTACATGGTGCTTTCACAACAAATAGCTGCGGACTTCCCGGTACCTTCAGAGACCAGGAGAGAAGTACAGATGGGTAAGAACGGCACCTTCTCCTACTCATGGTATTCAGAATAAATCACGGCTGTTTCAAATATCACATTGGGAGGCAGGCAAGAGTAAGGGGCAAAAAGCGGATTTATTTGTTGGCAGACATTTCTCCTCTGCATAGTTTTTGTTCCCATGGAAAGATGTAAATGGTTCAGTTAATAAAACTGCATGCATCCAGCCATGTCCCTCTAAAAGCGTGTCTAGAGTATGTGCCCATGGGGTAGGGCACGTGAACTCACCTTTCCTTGGAACTTTTACCATTTCTTATGTCCATCTTCTTTTTTGTTTAATGTGTGCTTTAATTCTTGTCCAAACTAGAAATGCATGCATGTAAGAAACACTTACACTAGGGCTGTAGAAACATCAAAGGAGACCAAGGAGAGCAGAGCTGGTAGAGGACGTATTACACAAGAACAGAAAGACCTCACGGGAGTGGAAAAGTCAGAAGGAAGCGGGGGAAAGGAACATTTGCCCATGTCTGTTTAAAACTTCCATACACTTCTATTAAACAGTCACTCACCCATAGGACATCTGTCTGTCACACATAACCCAACTGAGTGACTTGTATTTGCCAAAATCTGCTTAAAACTTCCATATACTTCTCTGAAACAATCTCCCTTAGGACATCTGTCTGTCACACACAACCCTATGGAGTGACCTATACACACTGAGGCTTGAAAACCACTGAGATAATGTTGAGTGTAGAATAAAGCAACTGTAGAGCTGTGTATATTCAAACCATTCTGTTTTAAGACACTAGCAAATTCAATATGGAGGGCTGATGGGATGGCAATTCAAAAAGAACTCCTCGCCTAGGGAGGCCCAACTGGGGTGTAGTATTAAACTCCTAGCTGTGACATGTGCTCCCAGGTCTACACTTCACTGTAAGCAGCATGCACGGGGTTATACACAGTGCAGGCACAGAGCCTGGCTTACAGCAGATGAGTGAGATTGAAGTCTGTGACTCACCAGAGTCAAAAAGCACATGTGATATTCTGAAAGCTGCAGGAGGGGGCAGTCAACTGCCTCCTGTGGGTCCAGACTGGTCTTTCTTGCTGTGGCCTCCCAAAGGGCCATGCCCCAGACACCCTTGTAGATTCCACTTTACAATGTGCTAGGCCCCTGGGGACCTTGGGCAAATTAGAAAAGCACATGCTATGATATGATAACAGGGCAGAGGCAACTAAAGATGAAAGGCAACAAAGGTGCCCTTGCTGTCAGGAATGAACCAGATGTCATTTGCGTTTTGGGCCAGAGAGCTGTGGAGACCCTAAACATAGAAAGGACACTAGCTCTTCTTGCTATTCCTGTCACCTCAGCTGACCCCAGGCACACAATCAAAACCAATGAGTCCACATGCAAAAAAGGAGAAAATGAGACATCTCTACAATGGCCATCTACGATCTCAGGAGAAAGCACAGAAGACACTGAGCAAAATGAGGGGCTGGAGACTGATCCCCTGATAGGGTCATAAGACTATCTGAGGCAGCAGGATTGAAAGCCATGGTGGAAGCTAACAGAAACAACATAGTCCCCATCAGAAGACTGCATGTTTGACGTGACACTTGGTTTGCAGACTGTTCTGTAGGTGCGAACACCCAAAACCTCTTTCCCTGCAGCTGGTTGGTTTCTCAACAATTTCCCCCAGTTCCATCTCACTTAGCTAGCTAGCCACGCACAGACAAGGTAAGCACAAAGACAGCCTGTGAAAGACTCACACTGTCCTAAGGGAAGCATGTTTCCCAGATCCTGTGCAGTAAGGGAACCTGGAAACCATGGGGACACTGTGCTCCTAACCCCTTAAAGAAAAGGTAAGCTCTAAACATTGCAAAGTGAATCCCAAATTACAAACACTGACAATACTTCATGAGCAGTTCAGCATATTCTAGAAATGTGAAGCTGCTCCACCATTCTGACATCAGTGTGATTTATAGTTAAGAGAAGAACGAAGAAGTGCTGTGTAGTCACCTCAATAGATAGGGAAAAGGTTCCTGAAAATACCACAGACATTGGTATTAGCATGAAATGCAAAAATATCTACCAGACTGTGAACAGTAAGAAATTTCCGTCCTTAAGAAATGAGGGCCAGCAGGATGGCTCAGCAGTAAGATGCCTGCCTCCGCAACCTGTACCTGATCCTAGGGCCCAAAATGGAGGAAAATGAGCCTCTCACCCCCTCCCCAACACACACACATAGATACTTCCATATGAACATGTACACACATACACACACACACACACACACACACACATACATATATTGTAGTAGGTAATTACACATGTATATGTATATACATACATAAAGAAATGTTAAAACAATTTCAAATAAAATTAAAATTTAAAACATGTATAAGAAAGTAACATCTAACACTAAATGGCAAAAACAAATGAACAAACCAAACTAAACGGAACAAAAAGCCCTGAGTGCATCTTTGATAAGAGATTGGGAACATGGGAAAGCTGTTCAGAGTTCTAGTCAGTGTTCACTACTTCTATTCAGCATTAGACTGGAGGGCTGAGCCAGAGCAGCCAAGAAAGAAAGTGATTGCATAATGGAATGGGAAAGCTGGGAGTTGTGAAGACTGTCAATACCTATCACTGGCAAGGCTATGGGGCAGCTAGAACCCTCAAAGGCCTGGGAAAGGTCTAAGTTGGGAAGTTGTTTTTGTTTTGTTGTTTTGTTTTTTTTTAGACAAACCTTCCCCATGTAGCCCAGTCTGGCCTTGAATTTGCAACCCTCTGACTCAGCCTCCCAAGTACTAGAATTTCAGGCACCATGGCTGTCCAGTTTACATACCATATTGACCACTTATCCCACTAAGTACTTACAACAAATATCAATACAAAGATGTGGATAAAAATGGGCAAGGTTGCTTTACCAACCTGAGCCCCAAAGCTGACAGCCCAAATGTCTACCTGTGGGGGAACAGATGAGCCAATGGTCACATCTTACTCAACTAAAGACCACTCTACAGCCCAAAGGAAGAGGCAACTGTTGCACGTGTGACTAAACTCTAAACAGTGTGTGAAGCTAAAGAAAGATGGGAGAGAGGTAAGCAGCAGTTCTCAACCTGTAGGTCACAAAGGTCACCCATGACCATCAGAAAAATACAGTTTCTTGCATACCATTCCAGATAGTAGCAAAATTAGAGTTACGAAGCAACAATGGAAGTATCTTTATGGTTGGGGTCATCACAAGATGAGACACTGTATTAAAGGGGCAGAATTGGAAAAGCTGAGACCCACTTGCACCTAAGTCCTAAATAGCTAGCTAGCTAGGGAAAGGGCCTCGACCAGCCCAAGCTGACCTCCGACTGCTTTCACTTTGATCAAAGATGGCTGACTCCCAAATTCTTGTCCAGAAGAAAGGCTCTTTTGGCAGCTTTTCCTCAGGAAGAATCTCAGATCCCTCTAAACCTGCCTTAGCCAGTAAGATCCTGCTTCTCAGCTGAGCCTACCCAATCACAAAATGAAATCTCTTCCAGTCCAATTCAAGAAGGAGAAAGCAGACCTAGCCCTGTCTCACTCTATAGAATATGTGAGTCCAGACTCCACCCCCAAGGCTGGAGCATCCCCATAGTGCCTTATAGGAGTCTGTGTCTTATGTGCTCCTTCTGCTTCAATGTATCCTGGCTGTGTGCTGTGACTGCAACCTTCTCACCCAGTGTTTCTTTACCTGATGGAGAAATGGACCTGAGAAATAATCACTAGAGGGCAACAGTGACAAGAGCTAGACAGCAAAGGAGACCTCCAGTGTAATTCCATACAGCTTAAGTTGTCTAAATAAACCAACCCATTTTCACATACCCTCAGTCTAAGGTGTTGGCTAAGAAGATGGTGGATGGTGGGACAGGAGCACAGGAGAGCTCTTCTGGTGGTGACAAAACATTCCCAAGCCCAGGCTGCTGCTGAGTGAAGCCATGTGCAGCCAGTCAGTTCATCCATGCACCCACTGTCTCTGACGGTTCTCCTGCCACCACGCAGAGCTAAGCAGCTACAACAGAGAGGTCAGGCATCAGATCATCTGACCTGCTGCTGCTGTAGAAAGCTTAGCGGTACCTGCTCTACATTCCCATCTTACGTGAGGTGGCCAGGCTGAAGACTGTGTGAAAACTCACAAGCCATGAAATGAGCATGTGCCCTAGACGTAAAAATAATACCTCATTAAAACCAGCTTAAAAGGAACAAGTATTTGAAAGAGTAATAATCATGCTATAAATACAACTGAATTATTCTCAGAAATTAGGAAGAAAAAGCTATGACATAAAGTAACGCAGAACACACTACTGTAACAAGAAAGTTACTCTGCGTGGAAGGCATTGAAGCTCTCAAAACCCTTTTATCTGCTTGAAAGAAGAGCTGATTAAAAAGAAGCCCATGGTTATAAATGCCCAGAAGCAACTCAGAAGTTTCCCTTCCTGGAGGTCAATGTCACACCATTCAGACCCCATCACGAGGTGCCGTATTCTATAGTGTGAGTGCCACTAATCTTTCCAAAGTCATCTGCTTGCCCACATGTATGCCACACCTCTCCTTACTCTACAAGGTGTCTGCTCTTCTTCCACAAGAGTCTTCTGCTCTTCTGCAGCCCCAGTTGAGACAGCAGGTTTTACAAACCCAATCTAACACCACTCGAGTTTCATTTTTTAATGATCCTGTATATATAAATTTAATCTGATGGTTTTTTGGGGGGGTTATTTTTTGATAATCTGTTTTTTTTCTTTTTTCCCCCTGTTAATATCTGAGTTTAAAAATGGTTTTTCATGGACATAAAATATGAGGCTAAATAAAATTGGGATTATAAATGAACTTTGGTAACTAATAAAAAATATTATTTTAGCTTTTTACATTATTTCTTCTTTCGCCAGAATATTTTTCTTAATGCAATGTTGATTTCTAAACATGACTTTAAATTAGTCGAGGCCTAGTCACATACAAATCTGCTATGGCCTTTCCTCTTCCTCACACATCAGCACCTGCAATCTCTCCATCTCTCATGTCTATCTTACACGTCAAAGATGGGCACACTGACACAGAGCAGCTGTGAATGCTGGGCCACCAGAGAGAGGGAAGAAGGAAGAGAAAACCATGTGTGTCCAGTCTTCAGAGAGGATAACAATGTGCTCTGATTCAAACATCTGATTTGCACAGTTAGTTTTATCATATCATGTTTGGTTATTTTGAAATTGATGTTTTGATACGGTATAAACAATAATTCAAAAATAGGACAAAAAGGATCCCTGAAGGAAATCCATGCCTACTTCATAAAACTTGACAAGGAATGAATTTATTATGAAGTTTCACCAAATGGTTTATTGATAAGTGTTTTCCAATTATGAATAGGTACTCCCAGAAAACTGACATGCAGAAAAAAAATTTAAGTTGTTACTGATAAATTATTTAACACAGACTGAGGGCTGAGTTACAAACTGGCTCAGAGGTTAGTCATGGCAGATGTATAAAACTTTAAATTCTAAGTCAACACTCATTTGCTAACCCATATTTGTTATTAAAACCACATGTTGGCACTGAGTCATTTTATGGTTCATTTGAAATAAACATGCAGAAAATTATGGGAAACAAATAGAGCCCCAGCAGTCTGTTAAAGCAAGACACTCACTTCAATACAACCTCTGTCACCAGGCTTTGGAATGCCATGGCTAAAAAGTCCATCTGTGGCAGAAGGGGGAATGTGCTGAGAAAACTGCTTTGTAGTAGTGAGATAAAAATTGTAGCCAATGGCCTATTTTTATCACAGAAATTGAAAAACATGGATCTCAATGAGAAACTGTATTATAACACTTTATCAAAACTAAAATGTTTATTAAGCAAGTAAGTTAATATTAATGCAGAGAATTCCTTTCTTGAAAGATTCTCTGCTGTATCCTCATGGCAAATACAGGATCATCTCAAAATGCCCCACCTTTCCCACAACCACCTTCAGAGTTCATTGGTGACAACAAGACAAACCCTTTAAGCAAGTGTGCCTGGTTCATTTTGGTCCAGGTGTGTCTGAGACAGGATTCCTGCTGACAGGACTCTCAGCCGGGATGCAACTCAACAAAGCAGCATCACCCCAGCCGGGGCTGGGGCTGAATGAAGAGTGCCTTCCAACCAGGACAGCATCCAAATGAACCAAAGGCTAAAACTTCTCAGGATGCTATAAGAACCAGCAAAGTACTCCAAGTGGAAAGAATTAGCATGCTGCAGAACTCCCTGGAGGCCTGGTTCAAACACAGGTACAGGATCCTATGTGATTCCACTTTAGGGAGGGCCTGAGAACATGCAGAAGAACCTCTGGGAACAGCAGACGATCGTGGCCTAGTTGGAAAACCCTAGTAAGGTTAACTGCCAGTATGTGCTAGCACTCATTTCAAGTCAGCTGGTGCACACCTGTAATGGTGGCCCTTGGGAGGGGAGAAAGCCCATCAGGAGCTCAAGGTTACCTCACCTCAAAAAGTTTTGAGACCATCCTGGACTACATAAGATCCTGTCTTCTTTAAATAAATATAAAACCTGTTTGATCTTCCTTACAGAAGCTTTCCGTCACATGGTTTCTATGTTTAAGGTGATCTTCTTAAAGATCCTGTCTACTGAGATAACCAGTGCTGACATGCAAATCCCTAAAGCACAGCACACAAGTGAGGATGGGGCGGGGGGGGGGGGGGGGGGGGGGGGGGGGTCACATTGGACTAAGAAGCTTCCACACAGCAAAGAAAAACTGTGGAGACAGTTTTAGAAGCAATACATCTGATAGGAGGCTCATGTCGCTGTGCATGGAGTGTGCAGTACCAAACCCAGACGTTGTATGCCAGGTATGCCAGACCACTGAGCTTCAACACCACTGCCTGTTCTGTTCCCGGTGTTGTTTGTTGTGTTGTTCCTGTGTTGTTGCTGTTGTTATTCACAGTGGGAATACATTTGTTTGGTTTCATTTGCTGTTTTTCTCCTTTCTTGAGATAGTGTGTCACTATGTAGCCTGTACTGATTTTGAAGTCTCATTCCCCCTGCTTCTGTCTCCTGAGTGTGAAGATTACAGACCTGTGACACCATGCCCAGCTCTAATTAAAAAGGGCAAACGCAGGGCTGGAGAGATGGCTTAGAGGGCACTTGTTGCTCTTGAAGAGAAACTGAAGATTTGGTTCTCAGCACTCACACCCCAGGACCACTGCTTACAACTACCTCTAATTACAGCTCCAGGAAATCTGACACCCTCTTCTGGCCTCCACCAGCATCTACACATATATACCCATAAACAAAGTAAAAATATAAAACTACTTTAAAAGATGTATTTATGTTATTTTATGTGCCATGTGCCTGGTGCCTGTGAAGGCCAGAAGAGAAGACCAGATCCCAGGAACTGGAGTTATAGACCATTTTGAGCCACTGTGTGGATGTTGGAAATCAAACCTGGGTCTTCTGCAAGAGCATCAAGTGCTCTTAACTGCTGAGCCATCACTCCAGCACTGCACCCCACCCTCCAAAAAAGAATCTCTGTAAAAGAGAAAAGGAACTGAAGAGACATTTCTCTCTCAAAAAAATATACATGCAGACAACAAGCATTTATTTAATTGATTGATTATTTACATAAAAATTCAATATCACCTACCAGGGAAATGCAACTTAAAACTGCAGTAGAGTGTGGCCTGAATGTGAGAATTTACTCTGGGAATGGAAAGCAAGACAGATGAGAGTATCCAGACACCAAAAAAGATAAAATAAGACAATATGAACACAGCAGGCAAGTTCTATGGCACAGCACAAAAAAGATCTAATTTATGTATCACTTGAGAGAGCAAGAACAACTTCAGCCTAAAGAGATAAATAATATGTCCAGGAAAATCATAGTGGAAAACATCCCAGCTTAAGAGAAAGAGATGAACATCCAGACTCAAGAGGCATTCAGAACAAACAGACAAGACCAGAAAAGAACCATCCCACATCATATTATAGTTAGAACACTAGAGAGTTGTTCTTCCTGTATTCCAGACTTCTGCGCTAATAACCATTTATCAGAGAGTGCATACCGTGTTT
>NW_022196903.1:88352719-88357873 GCF_008632895.1 Mastomys coucha | reverse complement strand
GAAACTGGGAATGGAGAAATTCGCATGTAAATAAAGAAAATATCTAAAATAATAATAAAAAAAAAGAACACTAGAGAGAACAAAGAAAATATATTGAAGCTGCAAGAGAAAACTGTTAAGTCACATATAAACCCATAAGAATACAACATATTCCTCAACATAGCCTAGAGACCAGGAAAACACAGAATGATGAATTTTTAAGCACTGAAACACAGTAATTATTAATGGAGATTGCTATACCTAGCAAAACTATCTGTCATGATTGAAGAAAAAAGACCTTTCATGATAAAAACAAGCTGAAGGTTTCATGACCACTAAACAAGCTCTGCAAAAGGTCTTTGAAGAAACTACAGGCTTCCCATGAGGTTACAGGAAAAACTAAGTAATGCAGAAGAATAAAAACTGTAACTTTAATTTTTTCAAACCTTATTTTTAATGATGGCTCTTAAACGCTTTAACCTCCCTGCTAGCCCATCACCCACCAGAAGTAGTGGAAAAGAAAAAATACAGGGAATCAGACTTGTTTAGAAAGGTTCTTTGGAACAACTCCAGTCTGTGTTGTCTGAAAATTGACAGTTCAGTTCAAAGGTTAACAACAGCAGCTTGATCCACTCACAGATACTTTACAGATACACCAATAGTCTATCCAGTTCAGTAGAGTTGGAATAGTAAACACAAATCAGCAGAGGTGGCACCACCTATCAGAAACAGCCAGGCCTCAGCCTGGGCACAAGTCAGCAGGAGGGACCAGGAGGAATGCCAGAAGTCCTCAGCTGTGTCTCTCTCAGCAAAGCAAAAGATCAGTAAAGACTTTAGACTAAACGAGCATTACACAGCTAGCTCTATAAGCATGCCCAGCTCAGCCTCCGTCACTGGCCAACGAGCTTTCTTTATACTCCCTCTAAACATCGCATGTCCTCCAAGGGTCTTGCCTCAGCACATGTGTTTGTATCAGCTGATGTCACTCTGCTAATCAGTCCAAGTCTGTGGAAGCAACAAGAAGCCAAGGCACACTACTTGAAGTTTTTTGGTGCATGTCTCTCTAGAGTCCCAACAACTATGCAATGTAAGGCAAACCAATACATGTCTGCTGTTAACAAAGAATCCTTCATCACGTGTCCTTTAACGTGCTTAATTTAGCAAAAACATGTCTGCTTCATCAAAACGTTCTTTCATGGGTCTGCCTGAGCCTTTCACCTGTGTCCACTTTAGGAAAACACTCTTTTATGTGTTTGCCCCAGCAAAACACCATCTAACACAACTGACTTCCAAAGAACTCTTTAAGTTTCCATTTCAAAAAACAGGAAGACACAAACTACTGCAAAAAAATCAATTCAATGACAAGAGTTAATACATCCCTCCCAATAACAACTTTAAATATTAATGACCCAATTAATAAATACCCCAATTAAAAGATATAGCCTAGCAGACTGATTTATAAAACAAGATCCATATATTTGTTATCTAAAAGAAATACAATTTATTCAAAAAAATACAATCCTAGAGTGAAAGGCTGAAAAAGGCATTCCAAGGAAATGAATCTAGAAAGCAAGTGGGGGTACCTGTTCTGAATTCCAACAAAATAAAAGTTCAAACCAAAATTAGTCAGAAAAATAAAGACAGCCCCCATCAATTCAAGAGGACATTACATATTTAAACATGCAAGTGCCAAACAGGTACATCCAACTTCAAAGAACAACATTGAGAGAGGTGAAGACACAGATATACCCCAACACAAAAACAGTGGGTGACTTAAATACCCACTCATATCAATAAACAGAGCATCCCAAGAAAAATAAAATAATCAGCAATATCAATGTTAAATAATTATAGATCAAATTAACTAATAATAGACATCTACAGGAAGAGTCCATGAAAACACTGCAGAATATATTCTTCTCTGAAGCCCAGGAAACTTCTCTAACCAGCTAACAGGAAATACAACAAGTCATAACAAATACAGAATGTTGATTTAAAAAAAAAAAAAAAACCTTCTTGTTTACTATCTCACAATGGAGTAAAACTAAAACTCAATAGCAAGAAAAGCAACAAAGCACCAAGGATATTCAGAAAATCATTAGGACATACTTTTGAAATTTATATTCCATCAAACTAGAAAATCTTAAAGAAATGGCTAAATTTCTGGACTCATATGACCCTTCAAAAGTAAATCAAGATATGATAAACAACTTAAGAAAACCTGTAACACTGAAGCAGTAATTTAAAAAAGAAAATCTTTCAACCAGAAAAAAAAAAAAAGTCCAGACACAGTTGGACTTCTGCTGAATTCTACAGGACCTTCAAAAAGAATTAAACTAATGTTTTTCAAACTATTATTCCATTGAATTGATAGTTTTAGAAAACCAGTATTACTCCCATGCCAACAGCAAATAAATCACAAGAAAACTATATTTTAATCTCTCTGATTATCAAGAACATATCACAAAGCTCACTTTCCAAGGTTGGCATAGCTTCATTTCAGAGATAGAAGGAAAGTTCAATAATCCCAAATCAGTGAGTCAGGAGTTAGCTTCCTATGGCTAGTATGGATAAGGGCCCACGGTAAACTGTAAGCTAGACGTAATGAAAGAACAAAGAGATCACAGATAAACAAAAAAGCTCATTTTAATTTCCAGTCACTAAAGCAAGCTAAGGTGGTCAGCCATCAACACTAGCAAAGGCGGTTGGCCAGCAGACAAACCCCAAGGATAGCACCTAACAAAATAAATGTAAGAAGGGTCAGAAAGACTTCAAAACACGATAGCCTCTAATCAGACAATCAGCGCACAATCCTCTCCTCAGGGGGGTCAAGAAAACATCCCAAAATCGTGCGCCTCCACCCTCTACACACATCGGCTCAGACCACAATAAACCCACGCCCAGTAACCAATTTCATTAAAATTCAGTTGTCTAATTTTTACTATAAATCTTACAAAATGCCTCTACACAAGGCACTCAACAGCAATGCCCTCAGGACCCCCTAGTACAGGAACCTCAGTCCTTCTTGTTCTTTGCTTAATAAGCTTGCTTTCTCTTGCTCATGTTCTTCCATTCATGTTTCTTTATTTTATGTGAATGGGTGCCTTGCCTGCATGTATGTCTGTGCACTGTGTGTGTGCAGTTCCCTTAGAGGCAAGAAGAGGGCACTGTATCTCCGGAAGCTGGAGTTACAGGCAGTTGTTTGCCACAATGTGCATGCTGGGAATTGAATCTGGATCCTCTGGAAGAACAGCCAGTACTCTTAACCCTTCAGCCATCTTGCCAGCCCTTCATTCATGTTTTTGTTTTTTGGGTTTTTTGTTGTTTTGTTTTGTTTTGTTTTATTCTTCAACAGCATAAGGACATGAATCTGAGTGCATTATCTCAGGACATTTGGTGAATGGTGAACCTCCAGCACTTTAGTCCCTAGGACAAACCCATAAGAGTCCAGAAAGGCTGCTATTCTCAAAAAAATGCATCATCAGGAACTAAAGTGAGGACTCAGTGGGTAATAATGTTGCCGTACAAGCATAAGGAACTGAGTTCAAACCCCAGCACTCACATAAAAAGCATTTATGTTCCCATGGCGCCTGGAAATCTGAGGATTCCTGAGGGGTTTGCAGGCTGCCAGCTTTTCTCCAGGTTCAAAAGAGATCCTGCCTCAGAGAAGTAAGGTACTGATAGAACCTTACATCAAAGATCCTCCTCTGGCTTCTAGGCACACACGGGTGTGAGCGTGCCCACATACATGTATGTATACACCACAAAGAACACACACAGTTCTTAAAAATACCCAAATGAATAAGCATATTATGTAAGGTGGAAATGTCACGATCTCAACAGATACATAAAAGGTTTTTGACAAAAATTCAGTCTATGATAAAACTCCTGAAGAAACTAAGAATGTATGGAAGATATCTCAATATGATAAAAGTCCTGTATGACAAACTCAGAGCTAACATTATACAAAGGAAGAAAAAATGCACAGCATTTCTACTAAAATTGGAATCTGGCAGGTTGTCTATCCACTTTCTCTACCCTTATTAGGGACAATTCTGGAAGCCTTAGCTAGTGAATGAAAGAAAGGGGATAAGAGGGGGATACAAACAGGAAAGAAGAGGGTCTCCTTGTCTGCAGATTATACATACACAGAGATCTTAGAGTACGCCAGCAAACTTTTAGATCTTAGCAATGTGTTCAGCAAAGTAGCAGGATAGAAAATCAAGATATCAAAATCAGTAGCCTTCCCACAAACCAATAACAAATATGCTGAGAAAGAAATAAACATAAGTATCATCCACAATTGCCTTAAAAAATAAATTAAAAATACCATGAAATAAAACTAACCAAGGAAGTGAAGTACCTCTACATTAAAATCATTAAACAACGAAAGAAGCTGCAGCAGTGCCCTAGTTCCTTCCCACCCTGCTGCCCTCCTGCAATAAACTACAAACACACACACACACAGCAATAAACTACAAACACACACACACACACACACACAGCAATGAAGGAAAAAATAAGTTACTAGGAGATGGAAAAACCTTGTGTTCATGGATTAGAGCATTAATATTTTGAAAATGATTATTTTGCCAAAAACATTCTATGAACTCAGAAAAATCACCAACAAAATGCAAAGATCATGCTTCATAGAAATAGAAGAAAAAAAATCTTAAAATTTATAGGAAAGCATAAAAGATCCTGGATAGCCAAAGTAATCCTGGGCCAAAAGAACAATGCTGGAGGTCTCACCATCCCAACCCAAAGTTCTACTGCAGACAAGGTAATAAAAGCAGCGTGGTACTGACACGCAGTCGGCGGGGCACAACAAAGCACCCATATACAAACAGAACTACAATTACCCAATCTTCACAAAGATGCCAAAACCTCCCATTGAAGACTACCTCCTCAGCAGTGTTGGCAAAACTGAGCATCCACATGTAGACAAATAAAACCAGTTTCTTATCTCTCACGCTCACAAGAATCAACCCCAAATGGACCAAAGACCTTAATATAAGATTGGAAACTCTGAAACTGATAAAAAAGACAAAATAGGGAGAAAATGTCAAGATAGCAGGATAATAAAACTCAGCCCAATGACCCACACTCATGATCCCAGCACTCAGGTGGAGGCAGAAAAAAAGTTCAAAGTCATTCTTGGCTACTTGATGAATT
>NW_022196903.1:88313971-88352709 GCF_008632895.1 Mastomys coucha | reverse complement strand
AATAGGATTTCATAAAATTAAAAGGCTTTTACACAGCAATGGATAGACAATCACATGAAGACGCAGCCTACAGAATGGGAGAAAATCTTTACCAGCTACACATTTGGTGCAGAATTAACATCTGTACAAAGAACTCAAAAACCTAAAACAAGAACCCAAACCTAAGTAGTAAAAGGGCTACTGAAATGAGCGAACCGTCCTCCGAGGCTACAGCAGTAACAGCCAGCTCACATATGAAACGGCGCTCACCCTCACCTTCCTTGCAAGTAGTACAAACAAGAAAAGTTGGGCCTTTGGGGTCTACCCAGCTCCTTCCAATAGCTTTCTGTCTGTGGCTGCCACTAGGTAAGTGGATCACTCACTGTGTGGAGCCTACCATGAAATTCTATCCCACCACAGGCACAAAAGCAAAGGGATCAGCAACCATGGACCAAAACGCTGAGTCAAAATGAACTTATCCTCTCTGTTCAGTTTATTATGTCAAGTATCCTGTTTCTGTAACTCAAACCCGACTGATACGGGGTTTCCTGACATCAGGAATGCCACAAACAGGCAATGCACCTCATTTCCCCACTGTGAGTGACTGCTGTGACAGAGACACATCACCTGCCTGCTCTACTGTCAACCAAGCCATCCCTGAGAGCTGCAGAGCTACTTTCGGAGGGGGCGATTAAAACACTACAGTCACAGCACCTGACACATGAGACTACTCTATTGTAACTGTCACTTCCTGTGTCTTCAAAGCTGCCACTTTCAACCCAAGGACGGTTCGGCCTGGGCCCTTCCAGCCACCCAGAATATCTGGGTTTCTCTAAATCTAGTGCATAGAGAAGCCTGGGCGCTGCTAAACATTTTCCACTAAACTACACTGGAAAGTGAGCAGGTCCTGAAGCCCTGCTGGAGAGCCACAGGTGTGTATCCCTCTGTATCCTCATGGGCCCCTCATCCCACTGACTAGGAATGCTGCTCAAAAGTGGTCTCAAACTAGGGAGTAAAGTTTGTTCAAACTCTAAGTCTTGTGGCTTGAGTTCTCATCACTTTTGGTTTAGGGCTTGAACTTAAGCTAAATTTTGCTCTCAGCGAGCAACATCCAAAGTTCTGGAATAGATAGGGCAGACACTGAATCTCATCGAGCCACTTTTAACAAACACACACTGATTAAAGTTGGCTCAGTTGATAGGGAGGGGCTGATGGAAGGAGAGAACTGAGTAGACGGGTGAGAGCTACCACACACCACACGTGAGAACGACCACAGAGCAATTGGCTCCAGTGAGGAAGGGATCAAAAGAGCAGGAAGGTGGACACTCAGACCCTCAGTTCCCTAGGAACTGGCAGCCTGCAGGGGGTGAGCCCATCCCAGAGAAAACCTGGATAAGTTCAGGTGGGCACACAAAGTGCACACAAGGAGGGGCTAAGTGGTAAGTCAGGAAGGAAGCTTTCTAGGGATGCCAGCAGCATCACCATCTGCATGGTAAACAGGATCACCCACACAGACAGAGCACTGTCCCAGGCACTCTCCTGAGTCCCTCATGTGTGTATGAACATTCTCCTGAGTCCCTCCTGAGTCCCTCATGTGTGTGAACACAGATCTATGTTGCTGGCACTCTCCTGAGCCCCCCACACGTATGAACACATATATGTGGGCACTCTCCTGAGCCCCTCATGTGTTATCTCCTGAGACCCCACACTTGTGAACATTTATAATTCTCAGGTAGGCATTGTTTTGTTCTCACTTAAAAAGAAAAAAATGAGAGAAGACAGTTGAAATAACTTGCCTAAGGCCACACAGGTGTCAGGTGTTGGAGCTGAGATCTGCACTCTGCCAGGTGACCTCAGAGCCTGTCTTCTAACTACCATCTCCAAACATTCTCACTCGAGCATCTATAGGCATTTATAGGCATTTAGCTCCATAGCTCTCAGAATCTGTAACCATGGAAAACGTATCTCATCAACTCAAGGTTTCCTTTTCTTTTTTCAGATTTACTTTACTCTGTGTGTATGAGTGCTTCCCCTGAATGCACTCCATGTACCACAAGCATGTGTGGTACCTAAGGAAGTGGTGAGCCTCCATGTGGTGCTAGGAATGGAACTCAGGTCTTTTGCAAGAATAACAAGAGAGCCATCTCTCCAACCTCTCAACTCAAGTTTTAATGACAACACTTAGACAAGAGATGAAAGGTGAGTTCAGGGTTCTCTGCAGCAAAACTAGAAGCTGTTAAACACACACACACACACACACACACACACACAACCAAAAAAACTAGCCACTGCTCTCAGGAAATGGTCTTTGCCCAGCACAGTTCGGTCCCTTTGAATCCAAGTTTGTTTTTTCCAGTCACAAGCTCCAGTTTACATAAGTTGTCATTTGCTCTCCCTGGAGCTACAGTCAAAGGCACACCATTGTGTCCTTTAGACACAGCCCTGTCCTCCAGAGTGGAAGATGTAGTCAACAATCCTAGAGCTAAGCTAAGATTTGCATCTACTGCAGCTCAGAGCAAAGCTCAAATTTCAAAGTACCTAGCATATACATTAACTTCACATTCACTTTAAAACAAAAGGCAGTGCCATGACTCAGAGAATGGCAATTTTGAGTAAAAATTTCAAAATAAGTCAGTTTCTATCTTATTAAGAGCACTGATTTTTGCTTTTCTTTTCTTTTTTTCTAAAATAAGTTCTACTGTCCATTTCAGATTCAAATATCCTGTGGAGAGAATAAATCTGCCCTTTGATTCTTGCAGCTCAAAGATTGATCCAATACTAAACCTGGATAGGCTTTTGTTTACAGATGAAAAGAAACTTAGAGTATTTTTAAATGCCATTATTCCCAAATCTGCTGCAAAATTCAGAAGTGAATTGTAAAATAAAATCTATACTGTGCTGGGGAAAAGCCCCCAACACCCATGGAGGCAGAGATGGGACTAACAGGACACAAAGTAGAAGCATGGCACAAGTCCTGCTCCGTTAGTTCACAGTGGTATTAGACTTATTTCATTTTCTCTCCAGTAAATACTACTGTCTCAGATAGGTCTTTAATGAAATGGGAAAGGGCACTCCTTTTCAGAACACTGGGACACTGCACAAGTCATGGTGCTATCCCCAAAGGGACAGATGGAAGTAGTTTTAGACCTTACGAACAATAAAAATAAGCATGAGCAACACCAAAGCCAAAGCTTTCTCTAAGAAAGTCCCTTTCATCCTCTAGGAGGCCACACCCCCTGGTCCTTCCCAAAGAACTCCACAAACTGGAGCACTCATTCAAACCACTACACTAAGTATCATTAAAGTCCCTCAATATCATAGACCACACACACACACACACACACACACACACACACACACACACACCCCTAAAGACAACTGGCAAATGGAAAGAAAGCAGAGTGGAGTCCTTGGACTCCCAACACAGTACTCAGTCAATCTGGTTTTGATACGGAGCAGATAATGGAGGAAGTCAACAATCTAGAATTCCCAAGCTAAAAATGTAAAATAAAATAAAGGAAGTAGTTCTCAGATTTTAATTCTGGGTGCTAACTGTTGAAACCACTAAGTATGATATGAAAAGATTACATAAGAATTATGCAAACAAAGAAAATTTGCTTATGACTAATTCATGATTTCCTTTAAAAAGGAAAAAGTTCAAATCATATTACCATGTCAGTGTAACAAAAACCTGGTCACTGCAAAGGGTCTCCAACACTGTGGTCAATGGCCTGGTTGCCTAATGTAATATTGGTAATGGCTGAATTCCAGTGTAACAAGAAAGAAAGAAAGAAAGAAAAAGACCAGCCTGGAAGTCTATTGGAGTTCACTGTAACAGGATTTGAGCTATAATTAAATTTGATTAGTCTGGTTCAAACCTCAAGTTCAAAAGAATTATCAGCATGAATGGATGAAAAGCCCTTTTACACGGGCATTTTGAAAATATGAAAAGGGCTGACACAGCAAGCATCAAAGACTTTAAAAGCAATTGACCCTTCCCAGAGCAAAGGAGAAAGGCTAACAGCTGAAACTCAGATGCTGCGTGCAAAGAAAATAAAGTTCCAGATGGCTCTAAAGCCTGGCAGTTTATTAAATATTAAATACTATTATTCTTAACTGGAGCTGGCCCAGGGATAGCCAAATGGGTCATCGATAAAATGTTAAAAAGTTTGATTCCACCCTTGGAAAAAGCGAAGCAAATAAACAGTCCCCTTTCCGGAATCTACCAGCATGAGGAAACCTCTCAAGGACTTTCACAAACAGCTATGATGACATTCAAATAAGCACGCTGTCCAATAAACATTACAGCACAAGCACCGCAGCCTGAAAGTCCAAGCCAGTCCCTTTGGAGAAAAGCAGGCAGGGAATCGAACGACATCATCAGCGTCATTCTCACCGCCTATGTGAGCCCACGCCCACCACCTGTGTACCTCCCTTCACACAGAAGACTCAGGCAACTAGTGCACAACACAGCCTACGGAAGACTGCTAGTGACCCATGGTGGTTCCCATGGGTCTGAGAAACACTCACAAAGAACTATTATCATTTGGTATATACGACAGTGTGCAGGGTGCCTAAGTATGCACACACGAGGCAACATGGGTATACACTTCCAGACAGCATATGTGCTTAGGTGGAGTCATGTACACACACACACACACACCAGTTTGTATACCTTGGGTTTTTCCATAGCACTAGTGCTTTTTATGGTAACCGCGTTCCTTGTTACTGTATCCACAAGCCTGGGGTTGGGCTGGCAGGCTGTCTGCTGATCATTGGGAACACTGTGCCAAATGAAGCAGGTGTGAGATATCTCAGAGATGAAAGCAATTCTCCACATAACAATGTCATCCCGGGGCGCTTTCCTGACATGTGCAATTCTTCTCCTCTCTCTCTGAGACGCATCTGAGGGAGAATGTTTCCACTGGATTTTAGCATTGAGGAAAAAGTCCATTCCACGGGGTCCTTGCTCAAAACAGTAAGAAATCCAGCCACAGCAGGTAGGCTGGCTAAATGTTCTTTCCTCCAAGTATTTTCTATAAAATCAAAATAATTCCTCATGTAATTCTATTATCTTGAAACTATTTTAAATCATTTAGCTTTAAAATAATTCAAAGTAGCCTACTACCAAGAATGGGGGGGGGGGAGAAAAATTCATGAAGAAATCAACCATGTTTACTGTCCACTAACAACAAGGTGACAAGAGAGAGTAGGAGTGAGTGTGAGCCAAGTGCCTGGCACACAAACATCAAAACATCAAAACAACCCACACATGTGTGAATGAAAAATATGTACAAGATAACAAAGGCACCAGGAAACTTTTTAAAAATCGGCAATCCATGACAGAAACTTTGCTAGAGCTGAACCAAAACTGTCTCCCCAGTTCCTGCAATGTTATCCAGCATCTCTATTTCAAAACAGAACAAGCAGCTTATTTGGGATTCATGCTGGTTGCTGGTTTTGCTGTGCTGGCAACCAGATGGCACAGTGTGGTGTAAGCACCAGGTGAGACTACCCAACAGGGGAATCTCTTCACTGAGCTTGGTGTCTTAGAGTCCAGTGTTCTCACTCACTGCAGGCTCAGGGTCATCTGCAGGATAAAATGCAAATTCTTGGTCCCATCCCCAGAGTTCCAGATTCAACAGTCTGGGGTAAAACCTAAGGACTTACATGTCTACCAAGTTCCCAGGTAATGGTGACGATGCCGGCCCAGGCTACACACCTGGAGATGGGCATTTCCTCTGGCAATGGCAAAGACCTTTGGGCCCTGAAACTAACAAGGGATTCTACAAAAAAGGAAACCCACTCAAGGCCCAGAATGCACTTTGGAGATTAGTGAGTCCAGATCTCTGCAAACTTTCTAACTGAGCCAGATAACAAGGAACTCAGACTCTGTGGACCGTACAGTACCCCATACTACCACACTCTGCACTGCAGTGTGAGGCTGACAAAAGGAACTCAGACTCTGTGGACCATACAGTACCTCATACTACCACACTCTGCACTGCAGTGTGAGGCTGACAGAAGGAGCTCAGACTCTGTGGACCATACAGTACCCCATACTACCACACTCTGCACTGCAGTGTGAGGCTGACAGAAGGAGCTCAGACTCTGTGGACCGTACAGTACCCCATACACACTCTGCACTGCAATGTGAGGCTGACAGAAGGAGCTCAGACTCTGTGGACCATACAGTACCCCATACTACCACACTCTGCACTGCAGTGTGAGGCTGACAGAAGGAGCTCAGACTCTGTGCACCATACAGTACCCCATACTACCACACTCTGCACTGCAGTGTGAGGCTGACAGAAGGAGCTCAGACTCTGTGGACCGTAAAGTACCCCATACACACACTGCACTGCAATGTGAGGCTGACAGAAGGAGCTCAGACTCTGTGGACTGTACAGTACCCCATACTACCACACTCTGCACTGCAGTGTGAGGCTGACAGAAGGACCTCAGACTCTGTGGATCGTACAGTACCCCATACTACCACACTCTGCACTGCAGTGTGAGGCTGACAGAAGGAGCTCAGACTCTGTGGACCGTACAGTACCCCATACTACCACACTCTGCACTGCAGTGTGAGGCAGCTGGCATTCGAGAGTGCTATGTGCCTACAGCATTATTATAGAGACAAGTTACAGCTTACTATCTTAAAATTGACATGACCGATGTCGGGATGACTGGACATCTCTGGAAGCCATAAGACAGCAGAGTACATCACTGCAACGTGGACTCTGCTTCTTGATGTGCGATATAGTGAACAGTAAAGAAAGGCCACAAATGGAACACACTATTAAATCCTGCATCGTTTGTAATGAACAGAAAAGCTTTACTAAATAAAGTGAGAGCTCACTTCTAGAATTAACCTAAGACATGACTATTTCCATTTTTTTGTTTGTTTGTTTTGTTTTTTGAGATTCTATTTGCTTTTGTAATTATGTGTATGTAGATGTGTCCCAGGTGTGCAGGTATCAACAGAGGCCAGAGAGGGTGAAATGAGAGTGTCTTCAGCAAGAGCAGTGCACTCTTAACTGCTCTCAGCTCCGCAGCCCCTGTCATTTCTAGGATTATGTGTAAATAGAAGGATGCAGAGGACACTCGCTGCATTCCTGCCACCTGGCTTTGCTGCACAACACAGCAGGCTGGAGTGAGCTTTGCTTCTTAGCATCCTGGTTTTAAGCTTCTCTCTCCTCCTCCACCATTCACTTCCTGCCCTTCTTTAAAGCAATCCTCCCAGTTCCAACCCCTTCTCACATGGGCCACAGACATACAAATTATGATAACTAAGTAAAATACACTCTTGTGTACTGAAGTGAAGTAGCCTAGGTTTGATATTAATTCTAGTTATCAAATAGTTCTTAAATTTAAATAAATACTTACCAAGCAAGACAAGCATGTTAATCTTCACAAAGTAAATGTCTAAAATATTTAGTTATATGTATATATATATGTGAATAACATTCTGTTTATAAAATTACATAAATTGTATATATAAATTATTGTACATGTACAAACATAATCTATATGTGTTCACAGCTTCTCAGCTTTTAGAATTAAAAGTGATATTTAAAATATCAGTATATTTTGGTAGTTAGTAAGTAAACTTTATGTAGTACCTTATAACTACACTATAACACTTATTTAAAAATAAAGAAAAATAGAATCTGTTCACAAACTCAAGCTGGCATTTCTATAGGAGCTACAGTTAAAGTGTGCATGTCCAGTTCAGAATCATAATGATGAGTCCCAAGTCTGAGAAATAGTTTGGAACGTGTTTCATGTACCCTGAACCATGCATGAAGAAACAGCTGTTATTTACAGATCAAAGCAACCCCGAGGATCCTAAAACAACCAGAGTGAAAAAGGCCTAAATCTAATTTCATCCCTGTCCACACGCTCCTTTGAACTAATAATTCAGAGAATTGGTCAGTACATTGAACTAATTAGCATGCTTAACGCTTGCCAATTTTGATGGCTCCAATTTTTTATTTTAAGAAATGGAATATAAATAACAGGCTTTTTTAGATACACACAAGCAAGTTAGAGAAAATACAGAGGCCACTTCAACTTGACAAAGTCACATATATTGAGCAATGCCTAAAAAGTCTCACCATGAGGTGAGCCCTATTTACTATTCTCTAAGAGTGAAATAGGAAATCAACTACTTGGGGGTATTGTTTGGCATGGATTAACTTAGGAAGTTTCTGTGAGTATTTACTCAGTGCCCGGCTAAAAGGATGGGGCTATTTTTACTTGCAATGAGGGTAACGAGAGTCGAGACCTTCTACCTTCTAACTGAAACCCCATATGCCACAAGCAAAAGGACTCCCTTCATATCCACACATTAGCCTCAGGGAGTGCCTCTACAGTCATTCTTATTACCTCTGGTACTCAGCAAAAACCCCACAGTGCACAGGTTAATGGACGTTATACAGTGTCACTAGAGCAGGCGAGGAGGATGAGTATCAGGTAGTGGTTTTATTTTTTTAAATAATTATTTAAATTGTGATAACATTATTTCCCCCTTTCCTTCCCTCCTATCACATCCCCCAATACCCTTCCTTGCTCTCTCTCAAATTCATGCTTTTTTTCTTTAATTGTTATTGGTGTGTGTGTGTGTATGTGTGTATGTGTGTGTGTGTATTTATATGTATATGTGTGTACTGCATATGTGTGTTTATCTTATCTATCCAGCACTGACTGTTTCAAGGTGACCCTTTCTTATAATTTGCATGAGATCAGTGCACAGAGCCTTGCAAACCAACACTACCTCAGCCTCACCCTGTTGCCCCTCTAACTTAAGTGTGGAGTCAGACATGGGCTAGGAAGGAGTGCCAGCCCCAAAAGGGTCCAGATACATGATTCTAGGCAGGATCTTCAAGTGCAGAGTTTTTACCACTTGAAAAAAGATTCCAGTTACAAGAGATTCTGGAGGCAATTAAGCATGCACTTACTAGAATGCTTCCCAACATCAGCCTGCCCCGCTCCTCACTCCTCCTCCTGCTAGAACTCCTGTCAGAGCATTACTCCCAATCCAACCCAGAGACAGAGAAGGGCTCACTTGCTGGCCAGTGACTGCTCATTCCTACACCTGCCCGCACTTCTCATGGAGACCTACCAAGAAACTAACTCTGTGCCCCTACCCACTCTACGTACTGACTGAGACAAACAGATGGACACTGAAGGAATAAGTAACACATTTAACTACTTTTTCTACTCCAAACGAGAGCGTAGATATAATGATGTACCTCTTATCCAGATATCGCTTCTAAATTTACTTTTCATCAACATCAACCAAGAACCAGTATGGCGAGGTAAGACTGCAATGGCTTGGAATAACAGGAGAGGAGGTTCTCAGCGACAACAGAGACTTAGGCCTGGAAGGCTCCCACTGACCACACCAAACAATATTAATATATTATAATTACTGGACAAGGACTCCCTGGCTGTGGTGACAAGGCGCATCTACCTGTGGCTACACTAAGACCCACTAAATTGTCACTTTAAATGAGTGAATTTGGTGGTGTGTGAATTATATCTCAAAAAAACTATTACCCAAAAAGAAAGAAAGAAATTCATGAGTCCACAACAAAGATAAATAATAAAATAAAAAAATCTGAGGGTAAAAGAGGAAAACTTCTTCACAGATGAATGCCAATTAATAAATTCAGAGGGAAAAGACAGTATTAGGAAAATCATCATCTTTCCAATACCAATGTAACAAATGTTCCAAGCAAGAAGCATTGACAGATGGTAAAACTATTAGGTGAAAGATTATTGGGGAAGAGGAGAGTCACACAGCCTCAAAATATTACCCCATGGAACACTTCACAACAAATATCTGAATCATGTGGAAATCGGAGAACACCTACCCAAGTGATTAAACAGGGCATTGCCTGCCGCCAGCCATACTAAAGTAACCCAAATCTAATCTTAAGGAAATCAGACAATCTACATGTGTGGCTCCATAGTGTGAGGGACATGAAGAGGCACATGCAGTGTACAATCTTTCACTGTCTGAGGAGATGCTGTGGTCTTCACTAGAGAGATTCCTCTGTACACTATAGACACTGCTTAAACTCAGTGTCTGCAAGGGTGGAGAAAAACTCTTAGCAAACAACCGGTAAACGACCAGACAACGCACATACTGGGTAACTGTCACAGGATCTGTCAGTCAAAACAAGGCATAGCACATGCACCAGAGAACCAAATGCATTTATCTAGATGCTAAGACGTATCCCTGCTAGTGAGGAGCACAGAGCAAACCACATCCCCTCTTCCACTCTAAAAATTCCACACACTAATATTTCAACACAGTAGTCAAAAGCATAGGTTTTCAAAGGCAGCCTCTAGAAAGTGAGAGCAGGAAGCCAGATAGGCAGGGTTGCTGGTCACCATGCCTTCTGTTAAATCCCTACACATACTTCTTTGACAAAACACTAATATTTTAAGAATTAAGTTTTAAATTTAACTTGCCATTTTAAGATTATTTTATATTATTTCACATAATGCCCAAATCTGACTTCCCTTTTTAAAGCTTTTAAAAATAAAATTATCATTATTTTACTTTTTGTGTATCAGTGGTTTGTCTGCCATGTGTGTTTATGCACACCACATGTATCACTAGAACCTACGGAGGCCAGAAAAGGAGACATGTGCCCTAGAACTGGAGTTATCATGTGGGCTCTAGGAATTGAACCTGGGTCCTCTGGAAGAGCAGCCAATGCTCCTAACCACTGAGTCCTCTGTCTAGCCTCATGGCTTTTTTCTTTTGTGTTTTTAAAATAATTTATAGATTTATAAAAATCACTAGAATGGGACAGAGTCCACACATATTGTGCTGCTGGCTCTAGACTAGTACTTGAAGGCAGTGACCACTGGGCTAGAAAAGTAGGCCGAGAGCAAAGCAGGCACCTATCACAGCTGCAGGCTTCTCCTAGCATGGAAAAAAACAACAGTAACTACAGTACAGAACACAAACCCCACTGGTGCTGCAAACCGAGGCCAGAACACAAACCCTAGCAGCTAAACTGTAGCTCTCAACTAAACTTCATGGTTCCCCTTATACATCTGCCCCCTGTTCCAAGGCCCAAAGCCATCTCCCACCAGCCTCTAGAGGCTCTGAGCTCAGGCAGGCCTTTCATCATGACTTTTCATCGCCTTGACAAGTTCACACATCCACCTGTCTGGGCCTGTATAAAGTTTCCTGGTGATCACACTGAAATCAGGGACATTTTTCTTTGGGTTGGGTTGGGAGGCTGAGACAGGGGGACTGAGTTTGAGGACAGCCTGCTCTAGATAAGGAGGGAATGTCTTCATTTGCTTTTGGTTTTTGGTTTTGGGGTTTTGTTTGTTTGTTTGGTTGGTTGTTGGTTGGCTTTGTTTTGTTTTGTTTTGTTTTGTTTAAGTATTTCATGTATCCAAGGCCTGCTTCAAACTGGAAAGAGAGGCAAAGGTGACCTTGGACTCAGGATCATACTGTGTCTGACACCAGTTTGGTTATTACAGGTGTATTACTATACTCAATTTTATGCAGTGCTGGGAACCAAACATCAGCTCTATGTCAGACAAGCACTCTACCAACTGATACTGTCTTTAAAAAATAAAATAAATATAGTCTGAGCATATATGGAGCAAAGTTTAAAAAAACATTTGCATTCTCCAATGTGAACCACTTTTATTGATGCCTAGTGAACAACATCAAGCTTTCAGGCCTCTCCTCCCTGTTTTGATTTCTGACTTCAACATTTAAAACACAGGCCTTGGGCACCCTCTAGTGTCTCATTATATACCACAAGCTTCAGATCAAGTTCAGTAATCAAAAGCAGCATTTTCAAAGGAGAGAATATCCTTTTCTTACTGGTTTCCTCTTTTCCAACATTACATAATGTTACTTGACTATGAACCAAAGCCATCTCAAGGCCTGAGCATCAACTTTCCCACTTACTGCACACAATGACACCCAGAGAGGGAAAGAGGATGGGCATCCGAGAAGTCTAATGAAAATTATAGGAGAGAAGATGCTGAGCCAAGCATTAATGTCTAATTTTTATCTTTTGGAAGTCATTACAATTCAAAAACTGTGCTCTATGGACAGATCCTGGATCCCCAGCAGTCAACACACACACACACACACACATAAAAAATCATGGCATAGCCACAGGCTTGCCTCTAACCCCAGTGCCACGGGAGACAGACAGGAGAATAAGTGGGGCTTGTTGGCTGCCAGCCTAGCAACAGACACTGCCTCAAGAGTATGGTAGGCATGGAAGGAGTTGCAGAGACTAACTATGGAGCAAAGACTGAAGGAAGGACAATCCAGCCTGATACCGCTGTCTCCTGAGAGGCTCTGACAGTACCTGACTAATACAGAAGTAGAGGCTCAGAGCCATCCATTGAACTGAGTACAGGGTCCCCAATGAAGGAGTTAGAGAAAGGACCAAAGGAGCTGAAGGGTTTGCAGCCCCTTAGGACGAACAACAACATGAACTAACTAGTACCCTCAGAGCTCCCAGGGACTCAACCACCAACCAAGGAGTATACATGGAGGGACTGATTGTTCTGGCAGCATGTGTATAGTAGAGGATTGCAAAGTCGAGCATCAATGGGAGGAGAGGCCCTTGGCCCTGTGAAGGTTCTGTGCCCCAGTGTAGGGGAATGCCAGGGCCAGTAAGTGGGAGAGGGTGGGGTGGCAAGCAGGGGGAGGAGGGAGGCAACAGGGGTTTGTTCTTGTTGTTTTTTGGGTTTTTTTGGTTTTGTTTTTTTATGGGAAACTGGGAAAGGAGAAATCATATGACATGTAAATAAAGAAAATATTTAATAAAAAAAAAAAGAGTACAGTAGGGCCGAGAGGGAATAGAACACTTAGTGTCTTCCTCTGGCCTCTGTATGCAGGCATGAGCATGTGCCCCTGCATGCCCACACTTACAGACACACATCCTCCCACACACTCACAAGAGCACAGACGCATACACAGGTCACTGACTCGTATTCTACTTCCTAGGCCTTGAGCCAAGCCTTGCACACCTGTGGTCACTGTCCTGATTACTGAAAACTCGCGATCAATGGGCTTATCTGTAAGCCATCAAAAGCAAGAAGCATCCTGTGACCCGAAAGGCATACTGTGGCGGTTTCCATACACAACCTCAAATTCCAGCTCTACCACTTGCTAGCTCTATTGAATTTCACAAGCTTCAGCTCACTGATCTGAAAAAAAGGCTAATATTTTATAGATTAAAGATTTAAAAATGCATTAAGTACATGATCATAGTCCATTTCAAACTGTAACTTATCTGAGCTCATGCTAGTGTGGGCCACACTCTCAAACCTCACAGTACAAATCTTCAAGTTCCTTCAAATAGCCTTCAGTCTTGAACTGCTTATAAAACTTCTGTATTTTATTTCAAATTTAATTTTCATAATGCATAAACATAGTTTCTTTCTTAATCCATCTTATAAGAAGAAGTTTTTCCGACAGTAAAATTACACAGTAATAGGACTTAAGATTTTCAGCCTATGGTGTTCAATGACCACACATATATGATGAAGGATCTTCTTCATGAAACAATAGGTTGTTTACTATTTTTGAATGTAATTTTAGAAAATAGTTCATTCATATATGTATGTGCTTATATATATTATATATATTCACACACGTATATACATGTATTCATATGTACACACATATATGTTGCTTCTACAGGTTGCTCCTGTGGAAGGGAGACATATCATATATATATATATCACATATATATGAAGTTTTTCCAACCAGTAAAATTACACAGTAATAGGACTTACATATGTGGTATGTATATTATGTAGGTATATATGTATGTATATACATATACGCACATATACATACATACACAGGAGCAACTTTAACTAGAAATGATAAAAATTGAGATAAGAGTCCTTGTAGAAGACATAAGAATATAAAAACTGACTCCATGGGACAGATATGTAGAAGAATTGGTTGGTGAAAAACTATGAAATAAACTATAGAAGTATGTGAAGATTCCATAATTCTTTTTATTGCACTTTATTTATTGTGCCTATATGTCTGTGTGTACAACTGAGTGCCACATGTATGTATGGAGGTCCGAGGACAGCTTATGGGAGTTCGTTCTCTCCTTCCACCATGCGGGTCCTAGGGATCGAACTCAAGTTGCCAGGTCTTTATCAGCTAAGAAACTGGCAGGCCAGAAATTTTTGAAACTTTACAGTAAAAACAAAATTAATCCAAAGAATAAGAAAAGTAGCTAGCAGCTGCTTCTGTAAACAAAACCTAGCCCCACGTACAGTAAAAGGCTGAAGTTACTTTTTCTATATTAAATTCTTCTTACCAAATTGTTCTGCTTAAAACTGTTTGTGGTGAAAAGATAAAAATTGTAGGCTAAGGTCCACACTCAAGGACAGTGACGTCAAATCTTGCACTAAAGGATTAACTGAATGAACTGTCCTCCATTCTTCACAGATCTCGACAGTAGTTACAATAATGCAAATGCAATTAAGTGACTCATCTTATAAAGCTCTGTGATTAAAGAGGAAATTTCGTTTTTCATTTGTTTAACATTCCCTCTAATAAGAATGTCTTAGTACACGTTTGCTGACTGAGAAAACAATGGACAAAATCCAAGGACAAATAGGGATTTCCCTTTCTTTTCCCATGAAGCCAACATTATGGAATTTAAACAGATGTTCTATTTGGTCATAGTTAATAAAAAGTATTCTGGAGGATTAAAATCAGACTTGGTGTGTTTGCACTCAATTGTAACTGAAGGACAACATGGCATTAAAAGTTTGGAAAGGCTGCTGGTCACTGCATCTGATAGTCATTGGGATGCACAACAGTGGGCGCCTGGAGCACTCCTGCTCTAACAAAGCAAACTTACAAAAATAGTTTTTCAAAGGGTTAAGAAAACTGAAGTCTTGGAAAAGTATGTCCAAGTTTCACTGCCTAGCAATTGTGCAGATCGTAGCGACGCAGCATAGCAGCAGAAGAGCCTGGCTGTTTCCAGCCCATCAGAACTGCCTCGCCCTTCAGAGATGAAAGTGGTGTCTGGTAGCGTGGGAACAAAACAGAAGCGAACTAAGCACTGAGCAATGTTTCCTGAGCGCCCACTGTGTAGATGGTACTGTGCTCAAGAGGCAGCGCGCAAAGGGCAGGAAAAGGGGTGAGCTTAGAGAGAGATGGCACACTAGAAAGGCAAACACTAGAAATAAGGAGGAGAAAGCAAAGATAAAGCAAAGAGACAAATCAAAGAGACAATTGTAAAGACACATGCTGGATCACATAGCTAAAAAGAAAATCTCTCTTATCAGACAAAACATACAACCAAGAGAGGAGGAAGCAGTGGACAGACCTAAGGTTAATTAACCCCTGGTTAATTCTCCAAAAAGTGGTAGATAGTTCAAATAATCCAATAAATAAGAGTCCTAACATACATGTTAATACATTCAGTATAACTCAAAATTAAGACCCAGATGACATTATTTTCAGCTTATAGACAGCTAGCACCACAGAAAGCCAGAAAATATGGGAGCTTCCATATTCTCAACAAAAATACAGACCAGAACTTCCATGAACTGCAATTTTACATCACCTGTTAAAATTGGACAATTCTTTCTTTAGCCAAACTGTTCTGTCTTGACATATAACCTACAAACCTGAACCATGTACGAGAGGACATATAATAAGTATCACACATTGGTGCAAAATTGTAACTGCTATCAACAGGGCACTAGTTAACTACATAAAGGCTCACTTGTACAATCAGGCACTACACAACTGAAAAGAAAAAAAATTACCCAAAAATATATTTCGTTAGCAAACACCATTACCATAAAACAGAGCTCAAAGGATCAAATGAATGGCCAGAGAAGGCACTCAAAAGACTATAACAACTGGAAGAACTCGAGGGAGACACCAACAGAGGGCAGACAGCAGAATCAGAAAGAAATTCTTAAGGACAACCCACAGGCATCCTTAAGGAGGCATGCTCACTGCCAGACAGGATAATAAGAGTGACTGATTCTGCAACCTGACCGTATCTCCTCTGGAGTGAGATAGTCAATGACTTTCCTATCTCAATTTGGGCCCTCAGGTTTATAGAACAGGCTGTGCATTTGGCCTGCTTGGAACTAGGGAGCTGAGGGAGCTATCCATAACTATCTCCAGACTATTGAGTGACTATACCCCTGTACAAGAAGCCAGGAATTACTCTTTTGTTGTTCTTGTTTGTTTGGTTTTTTTTTGTTTGTTTTTCAAGACAGGGTTTCTCTGTGCAGCCTTGACTCTCCTGGATTCATTCTGTAGCCCTTTGAACTCAGAGATCTGCCCACCTCTGCATTGAGGGTGCTGGGATTAAAGGTGTGCCCCCACATGACCGGTTGAGTTACTCATTTATTAAGATGGAAATTTCTACAACTGACACAGCACCAACAGTATCACCATCCTTTCACATCTGAGTAGCAAGAGTCACAAACTGGAAATTTCTCCTCTACACCTCAAGGACACAAAGTCAGGCTCTCTCTGGGGCATCTTCCGGCAAACATGCAGCTGAGTTGAGATGTTTCATTGATCCTCCTTGCAAGTACCCCACCTTATCAGTGCTCTCTGAAAGGATCCTCCCTTGGCTTGGAGTCATCTGGCAAACCTATGAAATTCCCTATTCTACACACACACACACACACACACACACACACACACACACACACACGCACACACACACACGCACACAGTTCCTCCCTGGTTTTGTTCAGGCTATTCTATCTGTTTGTTTTCTTTGACTACTTCTAACTGGAAACCCTTCAAGAATTATGGCTCGTTTTGTGCAGGTCTGGTGGGCACATGTGTGTGCCTCACATGCACATGCATACAAGGGTGTGCATGTGGAGGTGAAAGATCAACATCAGATGTCTTCCTCAATCACTTTCTACCTCATCTTTGACCACAATCTCTCACCAAACCTGGAACTCATCAATTCAGCTAGGCTGGGTGACCAGTGAGCCCCAGGGATCTGAATGCCTCTGCTTCTCCAACCCTAGGATTCTAAGCAAATGTTAACACAACATATCTTTTTATGTGGGTTGTGTGTGGCAGGTACTTCACCACCTGAGCCACCGCTCCAGCCCTAAGGCTTGCTTCTATGTGACAGATGCTGAGATGCTGCGAGGCTCCCCAGGTGGGCTTCCCCTGACCACTCAGGTGCATCACCTCAGCAGCCTGTAACTGCATGGCAAAGAAGACTCCCCATGCGCTTCCCCATCAGGACCGAGGTACTCTGCATAATGCTGAGTAGAACTTGTAGGCTAAAGGCATCAGCTGGATTTAGTTTACTCCAAGTTCTTTTGAAACAGATGGCTTTTCTCTGCTTTCTTTCCCTACCCAAGTCCTTCGATGTCACATTCAACAGTGTGAGTCAAGTATACCCAGAACTCAGTCATAGCTAATGTGGTCAAGTCCTTGAGAAAGATGAGAAGAGAAAAGGTGAGGTAAACATTCTAATCTGTTGACCTCGATCAGACTCAATGTAAAATTCACAGAAACTAAACTAGTTCAGATGAGCAGGAAGATACGTATACAATATCTACAAACATCAAGCACAGAGCAATGCATATGGCAATGCTAGCAAAGCCCAGAAAACACATATCTTGCTTATAATGCACGGACCCAAACTTTAATCCCCTCCTAAATGCTAGTGAGAGAAAACTATTTTAAAGAAAAAAAAAAATCACACTGAACAAATAGCACACATATCCCAGTGGTTCTCTCTAAAGCTTCTGTGTATTTCTTATTGAAACAATCAAATGGCTCCAGACAAAAAGATTTGATATTACTGTCAGGATAATATAAGACTCAAAACTCCTCATAATGCAAAAATGTTGTTTAAAGCAGACATTTCACTTCTGATTTGTCTCACTTGGAAGAGAAGCTACATTTCATTCGGCAGTAATTCCTCTCTCGTTCCAGCCGAGAATGTACACAGAGTAATATACCTCAACTGAAATCAGCTCTGAAGGCGCCTTTATGAGCATGCATAATGCCCAAGACCCCAATTAAACTGCCAACAAAGTACTGCCATTTTGAGTAAACAAAGTCATCTCAGTAAGGTCACCCAATTCGCAAGGATTGTAGCCAAAAAATTAATTACTAGCATGACATATGTCAAAACAAATTTTTGAAAGGATAGAATAACGGTTGTGAGCATGTGTTTTTATCTTTGTATGAAAAACTAGCACTCTCTGCAACAGAAATATATTCATTTATTCAGCCCTTTTCAGAACAATAAAACACATTGATTACTTTTCTCCACTTCTTCCTGCATCCAGGTGTAAGAAGGGCAAATCACACAGATAGCATGAGTCAGACAGAAAGGGCAAATGGAGACTCACACAGTAATACTTCAGCCAGACAGGAGCAAGCAAAGGCGGGCCACTCGGCCTGTCAAAGGGGAGCTGTCAGGCCCTACAGCGACAGCCGCACTGCAGGTTGTTAGTGAAAACCAAGGTTTTAGCCAGAGCCAGAGCCACACCACACACTGTCGGTGCATCCTAAGGAGGTCTGTGAGCCACAGGAGTGCGAAACAAGAACATTCCAATAATCTATTAATTGCTCCATTGTTTACACAGAAATTCTTTTACAGGTTAAAACGTTTTAGTCCCAGGACTACAAGAAGAGGAAGAAACATCTTCCTTCTGTCACAGAAGACTGTCCTGGACCAGAACTGTTTCTTACATTTCACTGTATAGAAGATGAGTACCATGCTGTCTACAGCATTAGTGAGGTCATTACTGAGGGCCAAGTCTTGCTTTATCACTCCCTCCTGCCCCACCCCTCTCCAAAACCCAGTACATCCTGTTAGCTAGAAGGCACAGGCTGAAAGTGCCAGGTTTCTCTCCGGAGTGAGTCCCCCAGCCCACTGCACTTCCTATTGGGGGACCAACAGCTAACTCCCTGTGGTGGCCTTCAGAGTGCTTCTTGCTATGAACTTGCTGTCAGACACTTGGTAGTTCTTCCTTACGGTTTCAGCTACAAGACACTTATCTAGGATGACAATGACACCAGCCCACACAGCAAACCACCACAGGCATTCTTCTAGATGGAACCACCACAGTGCAACTCAACGGTTTCTGGGTGGCGCCACTCTCCTTTCGACTTCTTTAAGGGTTGATTTATTTATGTGTATGAGTGCTCTGTCTTCCTGGATGTCTGCAGCACAGGAGAGAGGGCATCAGATCCCATTATAGATGGTTCTGAACCACCATGTGGATGCTGGGACCTGAACTCAGGACCTCTGAAAGAGCAACCAGTGCTCTTAACCACTGAGCCATCTCTCCAGACCCTCTTTTTGATTTCTTAAGCCAGTTTCTCAGATATATTTCTGATAGAAATGAAATGTAGGTTCACCAGTCAACAGCCACTGTGGTTTGGGACTTTGGGAGTAGTAATTGGGTTACCTCTCTTAAAACTGTGCTTGTATAGCCTCGGTACAGTCCTTGGATGCCCTGAAACAAACAAAAGCCAGGTAGTTAAAAAACCTGGAACAACAGATTTGTAAAGAACATTCTAGAAAGAGGCTTACATGCTCTAAAATTTGAGTTCTAAGACATTCAGTAGCCACAGTTTTCCTGAGTTAAACATTCTAAAGTGGGCTTAAATTACATAAGCTACAAGCTCATGATATCTCTTAGGATAAAACAAGCTACATAGTATAAGTAACAGCATTTTTGTCTTTTGAAAACAAATTAAATTACATACATTTTCAAAATCCAGTACATAAAATGTTCATTACCTTTTAATGTAAAAAAAAAAAAGACTCACTTCAGAAATTTGCCAATAATCTCTCAATAAAGTATATGTTGCAGATAATCCTAGTATTATATGCTTAAGTACACATGTAGTCCCATAAGCAGCTGATAGCAATGGCCTCACTCCTACAATTGGTAACAGACCAGGAAGATGTGGGATATGGTGGCACACACCTGTCATCTCAGCACTTGGGAGGATGAGGAAGAAGACTGAATATACATAGGGGGTGACATAGGAAGCCCCCCACCTCCAAAACAAAAACAAATTACAACTTTTTTTTTAAACCTAAACTAATATTGCCTCACAATAGTTAAGGAGGAGGAGAAAAAAGTCACTACATGGTGGCAGAAGCCACAGCCACTCAGGAGCCCAGGCAGCAAGACTGAATAACCCCAGAAGTTGAAAGCCAACCTGAAGCAACACAACAAGGTTTTGACTCCCACATCAAAGCAAAACAGAACAGAGGCTTCTGGTAAACATGCAAGGAAAACAGTAGCCATGCCTAGTAGCCACGCATGTAGATAGGGCAGATGCAACCATAGCCAGCACTGATCAGGAAGAGAAGGGGCATTGAGTTACTGTTTGTTTGTTTGAGGCAGAGTCAGTCTATCTATTTATCCGTTATCCATCTGGCTGTCTATTTGTAGCAGGGTCTGACTACGTAGTCTTGGTTGGCCTGGAACTCCCTGTGTAGATTAGGCTGACATCGAACTTACAAAATTATCTGCCTCTGGCTACAGAGCACCAGGATTAAAGGTATGTGCCCCACACCCAGGAAGCAATGACAATTTCATATAACATGGTGCTATGGTAATAATGTTCTGGTAATGATGATCAGCCCATTATTATACTTTTACATTAAATATCGCTTCTCTCCCATGGGCCCTCAAATTTTGAAGCAATGTTCTAGAAGAGTATCTTAGTTCCCTCTCGTGATTAGTCTGTCTGATTCTGACCCTGAGACAAATTACACTCAGGGCATATGCAGCAGTGGCCCTTAATACACGACTGCTTCAAAATTAGGGGAAAACAATGAAAATAACTCAAAAACAAAGGAAAAAATAATCCCAGCAAAGATGTTATTGTTGTTGAACATTAAACTACCCTAAAGTCCCCCCGAGGCTCATGCGATCGAGCCCTTGGGTTTCTCACTAAGATACCATCTCCCTCAGCAGAGGAAGGAGAGAGAAGACCTAAAGCAGCCTTACCTCTTCACTTAAGATAGCAGAGAAAATCTGCAAGGTCTTTGAAGAAGCAGACACCTGTGCCCTCTGCTTAACCACTTCAGAAGGAACTCGGATCAAGCAGGCAACCTAAAATAGACAAGTTTAATTATATCTGGAAAGGAAATAGCTCTTGTTAAAATTGACATCTTTTCATAAGCAAAAATAACAAGGCAAACATCATCTCAAGGTTTAATGCATGGTGTCAAAAGTCTTTTGTTAACCTAAAATTCTTGACTCTTTGGGGACCTACTGTCATCAGTGCCAAAGCCCTGATCTGAACAAGTTCTACTCACTTGCTGACACCATGTTCCACACAACTCTTGGTGGCAGGAAGAAAATGCAGCTCTCTGAATCTTCAACTCACAGAACAGCATGTCATACAGATCAACTTCTCAGCCCTGTGTGACCAAGGAATAAACCAGAACAGCCTTTGCTTGACTGGAAGTGACACGCCAGGAGAGAGAAGGCTGACTGAAAGCTGGTACTCCTACTCCTGCCTACCACACACCAGTCTCTGCCAACTCTCAAGCAAGCCTGGCACCTAGGCCTTCCCATCAGACAACTGAGGAATCAAACCCCCAGGCACGCTGGGACCCAGCCCCATCATTCCCAGTCACTGGTCCTGACTAGCCATACTCAAACCTAGCTAAGTGAACAAATCATTGTCTAAATTGCCTTCGGTAAAGTGAAAGGGAATTAACACTGTAAAGGCTGCTGGCCTGCGTACCGGGAACTATCACGAGGATCTGGCCCAGCCAGAGTGGTCAAAAAGTTGCAGCTCTCCAAGGGGGAGCTAGAGCAAAGTGGGCTACCAGGTCTCTTCCACAGTCGCTGCTGGCCCAGAGTTGATGGCAGGTGGCAGGACACAGCGGGCAGCTAGGAGCCAAAGTCAGGGCCACCAGGCAGGAAGTGGCTCCCGCAGGCTGGAACAGCTTCCAGCTACAAAAGGTTCTGGAGAGAATTCTCTTCTCTTAGGGTGCTACGGCTCAGTAAAACAGGCATCTCAGACTGTCTTTGGTGAAATAACTCATGGACTTTATTCCTTATGGACCTTATAAACATTTTGGAATGGGGTGGGATCTAAAGGCAGATTCCTTTATTGGTTTGGTCTGAGATGTGGAGGATGTCTCGTCCACATGTGGAGGGGCTTCAGGTATTGTCCCTCTGTAACTGGTTGTCATAGTCTACTCCATGGAGTTATCGTGGTCATGTGTCCCAGGACAGGAACGTGGTGGGGGTATATTTAAATGCCTACCATTCTCAATAATGAGAATTGCTGGGGTTTCTGAATCTGCTCGACATTACCAAGTTTTCTGTCTGGTTCATGGCCCTACAAAAGGCTGCCTGCCTCCTTTCAGAAATAGACTAAGTAATTGTTCAAACCAGAAGGCAGGAGTAGAGACTGTTTAAAACTGTCATAAACTGTTTAAAGGGAAGGCTTGGGCTTAAGCCTCAACATAGTAGTAATCTGGACAGGCAAACGCGTTCTGCAATGTTTTACATTCTTGATGTCCAATGTTTTACATATGCACAAGGACAATACATTCCAACCTTTAGAATATGAATATACCTCATACGTAAAGAATAGCAAGAAATGCAGATCATCTATCTTCAGCGACACAGATAACCAGGCCTGGTAGTACAGGTCCATAATCCCAGCTTCTGGGGTGGCTAGAAGAGGAGGATCCAAAGTTCAAGGTGTCCTTGAACAACTTAGCAAGACTGCATCAAAAGATAAAGTAAGAGAGCTGAGGCTATAGGCCAATTGGACCACCTAGCATGTATGAGGCCCTAGGTTCAATCTCTAGTACACAAAATAAACTATGCTGCAAAACAGAAAAAAGCAAAACAGCAAAAAAACAAAAAAACAAAAAGCAAAACAAAAAAATCTGTTCCCATTATGTAGCCCATGCTGGCCTTCAACTCACAATCCTCTTACCTCAACCTCTGGCACACAAGTAGTAATATACTGGCCAAAGTTTGTCTTTTCCCTTAAATACAGTATTTTTATTAATTCTTTTGAGAATTTCATACATGTACACATTGTATTTTTTGAGACTTTTATACACATATACAATGAAATATGATCATCTAATCCAAGACAATCTCCTCCAAACCTCATGTCCTGTATGTGTGTGTGTATACATATACATATACACACGCACATACATATATATGACCTGGAAGTCTAATTAGTATTGCCTATATGTGTATGGGTGTGAAGCGACCTCCTGGAACATGGTCACCCTACCAGAGGCAGCCAACAACTCCCTAAAGCTTTTCAGCTGGGGGTAGGGTGTGGCCCTCCCCACTCCATGCTGGAATGCTGATCTTGTGTAGGTCTTGTGTAGGCAACCACAGCTGCTGTGAGTCATGGGTATGGTGGTCCTGCCAGGTCTAAAAGATATTGTTTGCCCAGTTCTCCTTGATCTCTGTCTCTTCTCTTTCTGCCCCTCTTCCATGACATTTCCTGAGCCCTGCAAGGAGGGCATGTGAAATAGATGTTCCGGGCTGGTGAGATGGCTCAGCGGGTAAGAGCACCGATTGCTCTTCCGAAGGTCATGAGTTCAAATCCCAGCAACCACATGGTGGCTCAACCACCCTAATGAGATCTGATGCCCTCTTCTGGTGCTGTCTGAAGACAGCTACAGTGTACTTGTAGTAAATAAATAATAAATAAATCTTCAAAAAAAAAAAAGAAAGATGTTCCATTTATAGCTGAACATGCCACAACGCTTTGACCAGTTTTGAGTTTCTTTGTTAACTGCTGCCCTCTGAACAGAGAAATATCTGATTTCAGTCTATACTAATCTATAGAGACATGACTTCAGACAGCAGTTTAATGCTTTGTTCATTTATCAAAGGAATAGTAGATTTATCCTTGGGGCCTATGAGCTCCTAATCCATGGGTTCTTGGCCATAATTACATGTGTTTCCTCCTGTTTATCAAGAAACAGTTTGCTACTCCCATAACATCCATGCCACTAGTGCACAGACAGGTCAAATAAGGTTACAAAACACACACACACACACACACAAAGGTATTTAGTTGAAGTTACTCTAACAGGGCATAAGGCTCTTGCAAAAGCCATAGCTTGCCCCATAAAAAGCCCAGATCTGGGATATCTCCCCAAGGTGCTCATGAGGGATATCCTGGAGAACCCCAAGACAATCCAGGCTGTTGCCACTGCTCTTGGTTTTGCCCACGGGAGCTTGACAGTTAAGACTCTATTACTGCAGACAGCACACACTTGGGTAACAGGACATGGAGAAATCAAGTTGGCGCTGACACTTGGTGCTCCGTCCTTGCTGGCTAGGCTTCACAGAGCCAACAGTGCTGTGCAGGCTCTGGGGAGAACAGTCGTCAACAGTCTCACTTAGCTGCAGCTTGTTTGTTCAAAACATATTCTTCTAATTACTAATCACAGATTTTAATATAACTTGGCTATAACAAAAAGGGATTTTTATTCTTTCCAAAACTAATGGCTCTAAGAGTTATAAAATTTTTGATGTCACAAACACTAGTCACAAACATTTTGGACTCTTTAGCTTCACAGCCTCTGTTACAATGGTTCAATTGTACTATTTTAGTACAAAGACATAGACAATGACACATGAATGAACAGCTTGTACATGTTCCAATAAAACTTTATTTACAAAAGCAACTAGTTTGCTCTAGGTATGAACACTGACAAAGTCTTCCTTGGTAATATCCTCTGTATAACACACAGCACCAACGTATACCTCAGCACTGAGATGCAAAGACAAGGGTGACATGACGCATGTGCTGTGGAGCTGGCTGACATGGATCATCATCTCTGAAAGCTCAAAGTAATGATGCTTTTTGCTGACACACAACAAGAGATATGGTTCTAATGAAGGATTCATTACTTCAAGTTACATCGCTTCCAAAATTGATATTTTTAAACAATAAAAAAATCTAATTTCTGTTTCTTCATTCATCAAACATTTTAATCCCACAATACCTAAAAAATGTCTGAAGTGGAATCCAACATTTTCCTACCCAGTCCCCCTTAAACTCAATTCAGTTCAAATATGATATTGAGGTCGACAATGCACATGAGCTGCACTGTAGTTGGTGTGGTGGTGCATGCCTGTAATCTCAGAACTTGGGATCAAGAGGCATCCATCCTCAAGTCTGTATGGATTAGGTCAGCCTGGGCTACATGAAATGCTGTGGAAGAAGAAATAGAAGAAAGAAAACAAATGGAGGAAGAGGAAGAAGGAGGAGAGCACAAATAATGTCTCTAATAAACACAGTTGGTGGGAGCACAGACAAGGATTTCTGGAGTCATGGAGAAGAACCTAGGGTATTGAATCTAGGGTAGTGGAGTATTGGGTGTAACCTCCAGACCCAGGGGAAACTGTTAGAGATTATTCAGTTGAAGAATCTTCCAAATGAGCAGAAAGGTGCAAATGGAAAGGCGGGGAGAGGAAGGACAAGGAAAAAAGCACATGAACACAAAGGCGGAGTGCTTGAGGGATCACCAGCCTGTGTCAACACATCCCTCGGATGGCAGCCACCAAGCCATTAGTATTGGGCTTTATTATCAAAGCACCAATCATGGTCAAGAGCTCCAGGAAATCAGACAAGGAGGCCCCAGCCACCATCAAACAGAGTTTGAGCTTCATGCCACAGACTTAGAAAGTGAGAGAGTTTAAGCAGAGACTCAATCACCTGGGCCAAGACTGTGGTACAGGGAACACCAGCTGCACGGCAGGAGATGAGCTAAAAGGCTGCCACAAAAGTCTAATAAAAGATGCCAGGAAATAAATATGGCTTAGAGAAGAAGGGTCAAGTTCAAAGAAAACGACAGAATAAAGTCTCAGACTTGCTTTGTTAGACTACTCAGACTGCAGCCTATAAATGGCTCTAATAGATCCCTTACTAATGCATAGGTATATCATCAGTTCTGTTCCTCGGAGAACCCTAATACAGTTAGTAAACAAGAAAAATACCATGGCTCAAACTACAGAAGCCACCAGAGGTCAGATGAGGGCTGGCACCAGAACAACACATCACGCAGAGAAAAAGCCAAGAGTGGAACCAAGACCAGGAATGGAGCCCTGAGAAGCACCACCTCCTGAGGGGCAAGAAAGACAAGAACTGGTCAGTGAAACCCAGGGGCAGGAAAGCCAGGCAGCTGCAGTGAGAGGGTTCCCAGAGGGGGCACACAGAGAGCCAGCCTGGGTTTAGAGTGCACTGGCCTGTATACAGGCAGAGGCCACCCAGGAGCCAGAACAAGTGAAACATACCATAAGTGAAATGCACACCAGATCTGGAACAGGCGGTCTGAGGAGACAAACTTGTGAATTCTTCTACCCTGGTTACACACCAAAATATTAATATTATGGATGTGTGTGGATGCAGCATAAGAATCACCCTGTTGTTTTTCACGATTTTTAATGTAAAATTACATCTATATTCTGTGCTGTGCTTCCAGTGGGTCTGCTAAGACAGTTTTATCCTCATGTATGAGAGCAGCATCCAGGGATGAGGCATCAAAGTCCAGTGTCAGTGCAGTGGGGCAGACCAGCAGTGGCATCTCAGCCATGCTCCTGAGATCATTGTATCACCCAGAGAGGCAGGCCGAGGTGAGGCTCTTGCTGTGGCCTTCCTTCCACACGCATTTCTAGACCTTCATGCTCCAGATCAGAGACAGTGATAACAATGACCATAAGTGATAACTATGTCGACAAACTCATTTAGTGATGAGTTTGCCCATGAGGTGGGCAAGGGGCTTTACACTACTGTGATACTCTGAGTAACCTTTTAAGCATTGCCCTGACCTCCCTCAGCTTCACTCTGAGCCTAATGGTTTCACTTTCATTTCCTGACTAATGAATAAACATATATATTTATTCAATTACATGCATATGTGTGATTTTCTTTAATTGTTCTGAAGCAGAAGTTTTTTATGGTATCCATTAGATACTATTTTTTTGTTGTTGTTGTGTGTGGTATAGTATGTATGTAGTATCTATGCACATTTAGGCAAGCTCATGTGACTCAGCTATGGATGTGCATGCAAGAGGCCAAAGGCGACATTGGGTTGGTCCTCTATTACTTTCATCTTATTGGTTCGGGGAGGGGGGGCGAAGTTGTTTTTCTTGTTGTTGAGACAGGCTAGTGCCCACCCATTCTCTCCTTCCCTCCCTCCCTCCCTCCCTCCCTCTCTCTCTCTCTCTCTCTCTCTCTCCCTGAATCTGAAGCTCACTAATTCAGCTAGGCATCCAGACAGCAAACTTCTGAAATGCTCCTGTCTCCAGCACCCTCCAACAGGGTTATTGGCCTACATGGCTATATATGGCTTCTATATAGGTGTTGCGGATGTGAACATGGGTCCTCTTCCTTTCACAGGACTTATTCTTACCCACTGAGCAATCCTTCCCAGCTTACTAAATTTTGGGGGGGGGGATATTTTCTTTATTTACATTTCAAATGGTTATCCCCTTTCCCAGTTTCCCCCACTCCTGGAAACCCTCTATCCCATCCTCCCTCCCCCTGCTTCTATGAGGGTGTTCCTCCACTTACCCACCCACTCCCACCTCCCCACCTGATTCCCCTACACTGGGGCATCTATCAAGCCTTCATAGGACCAAGTACTTCTCCTTCCATTGGTGCATGACAAGGCCATCATCTTCTACATATGCAGCTGGAGTCATGTGTATTCTTTGGTTGATGACTTAGTTCCTGGGAGCTCTAGGGGGTCTGGTTTGTTGATATTATTGTTCTTTTCTGGGGTTGCAAACCCCTCCAACTCCTTCAGTCCTTTCTCTAACTCCTCTATTGGGGACCCTGCACTCAGGCCAATGGTTGGCTGTGAGCTAAATTTTTTTTTAGTTTCCCATTAATATACCTTCTCTGTCACAAAAACTTCTTCACTACTCTTAATTCCCAAATAAACTCTTACCTGACTTATTTACTGTGTGTGTGCGTGTGTGTGTGTGTGTGTGTGTGTGTGTGTGTGTGTGTGTGTGTACTGCTACACAAGCACCTGTGCACATGTACATGCTGAGTTCTGAAGTCAGTATGTGGTACATTCCTCAAATGCTTGTTACTTTTATTTACACTTTGAGACAGGGTCTTCCACAGAGCCTGAAGGTAGCCATTTCACCTATGCGGGCTGGCCTATGAGTTCAGAGTTATTGCCAACACTGTCTTCCAATAATGGGGTTCCAGATACATTCAGCCATGTCTGGCTTCACATGGATGCTGGGGATTTGAACTCAGATCCTCTTGCTTTCATACAGAGCAAGCTTATCCACTAAGCCAACTCCCCAGTCCTATGTAGTAACATAATTTTAAAAAAAATTTTTTCTACTGATCCATAAGCACCTTGAGAGTGAGAAAATATATATCAAACTCACTAACCAACTGAAAAAAAAAAAGAGAAAACTCTATGTTTTTGTAGAAAAGAAATCAAACTACCAAGGAAGAAAAACACCAAAAAGCTATACATTTCCACAAAAATATCTTTACTGATATTTTCTTATTTTTCAATTATCTTTTTATAAAACAGACCATTCATATGTTCATATTAAGAATAAGGAAAAATGTAATAGGATTACAGGTAATTTTTTCCTGCTTATCCATATTTTCTAGATTATTTGCAATTACAATGTACAAGTTCTGTGGACCAAAGTCTATGTGAGGGAGAAAATAAAAGGGGGGGCAAATTAAACTACACTCACGGATGCGAGATTAATGTTAGGTTTGAAAACAGTGTCTCTTTCTAAGTTAGCAATGATCTACAACAGAGCAGTCCAGACAGCTCCTTAGAGGCTTGAAACTGCATACAAATAGTGCTTTGGGTAAGAGTGTGAACTTTGAGAAAGCCCCTGAAAACAGAGATGAAAATGAAGTCCATTGACATCAACAGGAACCTAAAGACAAGCTCCCAGTGTCTACAACTCACCAAAGGATGAAAACACAAAAGGGGCACAGTAATGCCTTGTGCTTTTCAATTCAGGAGGTCAACAATGAAATATAACCCCAATATGTCGGGAAAGTAAGAGCTGTCCACTTCTGAGGCTCAGCATAAATATTTATTGGAACTTCATGCTTCATAACCCTTTATGCTCTTAGATTACATTTTTGTTTCTTAAAAATACAAAAACAAAAGGAAAACTTGGAAAAGGTTCTCAGATGAAAAACCATCCTGGCCACTGCCTGGTACAAAGACCCCAGCATGGCACCTGACTTCTGTGGCAGGGCAGTGTGGGCCAAGGCAGTCTACAAAGAAGTCTATCTCCACCTGCTCCTCCATGCCCTCCATTTGTTTTGTTTGTTTGTTTTCTTTTCTTCAATTTCAATGTGAGGGACAACAAAGCATTTCACTGCACAAGAACAAAGCATGGCCGAGTGCTGTGGATCTGTGACAAGTAATGCAAATAACGCAGTCCTCAGGTCCCCTGGTGCATGCACGCTATGGCATACGATCTCCTCATATACATGGGATGAACCCAGGACATGAAAATGGTGACATTTTCATTAGACCTGAGAATGCATCAAAAGATAACGGTAGTTTCCCATAAAGGAAATATGTATAGAGCTAAGCATGACAGTACATACCCGCAATCCTAAAACTCAGGAATAGAGATACGAAGATCAAGATAGGGTAATATAGCCTACAGGAGAGGAAACAGAGATAGAGGCAGAGATATATAGAGATGTGTGTGTGTGTGTGTGTGTGTGTGTGTGAGAGAGAGAGAGAGAGAGAGAGAGAGAGAGAGAGAGAGAGAAAGAAAGAGAGAGAGGTGCCCTCATTGTCTTTTCAACCTTAAAATAGAAAACAGAATGCTGGGCTCATTAGAATTAATACCAGAAATATGATAAAACTTAAGACTAGATTTTCATTAAATACTAAATGCAGTTGCCAAGAGTTGTTGAGTTTTCTTTCTTTGAAATAAAAACCTCTGAACGTTAGCTTACTGTCACAGGGGTCATAATAAAATACACAACTAAAAACCTACAAACCATAATGTATGAAAGTGAGTTAGTGGCCTCACAGTAAGAAGACAACTGAGGACAATGACATCACCATTCTCTGGAGAGGCCCAGGAAGCACAGGTCAAACCCAGACTTCATGATCACCACTTCCAGAAACCATCTTCATTCAAAGTTTACCATACTTACAAGCATTCAAGAGACTCAGCTAACTTCAAATCAGTAAATTCCTCATATGGTTTCAAACGGCAACTCTGGGATACATTCAGCAGAAACCCAAGAATATGCACATATGCCAAGCAGAAACTAACCGTATCTGAAGAAAAACTGGTGTTGTGCTTTACAGAACAAACTCGTGGCAGACTGCTACACGGAACATGGGAAAGGGCGTTAACACTGAAGCCTTAGGAAACAATCTATTTACTTGCATTCGATACCTCTTTCTTTTCAGAGTTTCCCAAACTCTTTTAGAAAGCGGGCTTTAATTCATAGCTAATATATCTTTCTATACCACTATTTAAAATGAAGAAAATATCTACAACTCCAATGGTTCATTTGTGTGTCAAGACTGCCATCTTCTGGTTACATACAGAACTGTAGCTGTTGGTGAACAACAATTTGGAAATCCTACTTATTGTGACACAGTTTAGCAAACCTTTCTTCTTTAAGTGGCTCCCTCACATATACAAATGCCCTAGAAGCACCATAAGAAAAATTTAAATCTCTGTGGGTACTAGTCTCTCTCTTGAGAAAACCAACATTGCCCACTGGTAACCCAGACTGCACACTAAGTGAACAGCCTGCTCAACAGAAATCATCATATTGACCTGCAGGCCCTGGGTAGTGAATGTTGAAGGATCATCATACAAACCAAAGGCTTCCCACTTCTATTCTCCATCACAGAAGTGAGTCGTGATTTATGTGAATGGAAGGCCTACTCATCAATCTGTAGTTTCCTCTTAACGAATAACCCTGAAGGTGAGACACACTAGGACAGTAACTACTGTTTCTATAACACACCATCATATGCATAACAGTAAGCCGTGACAGTGTATTTTGGAAGGAATTGTGGGAAGGGACCTCCTCAGCTGATGAGAAGCTATCGGGCAGCCTTCTGTAGCAAACAAGTGTCACCTGCATCCTCTGGCTTGCAGCAGTTTGGCATTCTCAGGGTTCCCTTCCTTCTTGGTGTAAGATGCTTGGGATTGCAGTGAGCTCCCCTGATGTCTTAGGAAACCCCAGCTCTCAAGATCGCCAATCTTATCTGCCCAGTCTCCTTTGCCAAGTAGCATCCTCAGGTTTCACATATCAGGAGAGGGGAGCGTGATGTTCTCTAAAATAGTAACAGTAAATTCTAGAACATGCTTTTCTTATTTTAAAGAAACACACAATGATCTACTTTTTGATTTTTATTTAATATGTACTAAGTTTATATCATTACTCCCCTCTCTACTCTCTTATACCTCCCCCCACTCCATCTCAAATTCACAGCTTCTTTCCCATTGTCTGCTTGACAAACAGGCATGTGCAAGCATGTGAGTGTGGTGTGTGTGTGTGTGTGTGTATGTGTGTGTGTATGTGTGTGTGTGTGTGTGTGTTGAAAACTAACCTACTAAGAGGCTCATCCCTAGAAAAGACTCACTCTCCCTCTCTCCACAGTCATTAGTTGCCTGTAGTGGAACCCCATAAGATTTCCCCCCTACATTAGACATATCAACTATTAGGTGCTGTCATTGTTTAGGCAGCCTTACTGGTGAGATTTCATGAGTATAGCTTCCCTGTCATATCTAGAAGACACAATCTTGCTGCAGATTCTCTGGTCCTCCAGCTCTTACACACTTTCCACCCCATCTATGTTTCCTGAGCCTTGGGTGTAATGGTTGTTCTGTGTATTATTGGTTGGGGCTGGGCATTCCAGCTAGCTGTCCTCTGCACTGACCAGCTGTCTGTCCACTGGAGCGGGGCGGGGGGTGTTCTTTGATGAGGAGGAAGAGTAAAGCTCTCTGTGCGTATAAGGATAAGAAGTTAGAATGTAGATAGGAATCACACAGGTTGGAGAGTAGCAGCAGTGAGTTCTCCTCTAAGATCCATGACCTCACAAGCCTTGTGCGCCTGGCTGCTTTTCCAGAACCAGGAGATTTCCCTCCTGGGCCTTAAGTCTAATTGGACAGCTGTTGGTCACTGATTCGGTTCACAGGCATCAATCACAGCTACAGAGAAGTGTTTGTTGACTCCTTTCCTTGGTGGCTTGCATATCTCCTTCTGGTATTACAGTCACTAGCCTCAGAGAGGAGGCTTGTGGGTCAGATGCAGTTCAGTTCCTCTAGGTCCTGTGTCTTACGTGTGTGGTATCTAGGTCCTGTGTCTTACGTGTATGGTATCTAGGTCCTGTGTCTTACGTGTATGGTATCTAGGTCCTGTGTCTTACGTGTATGGTAACTAGGTCCTGTGTCTTACGTGTATGGTATCTAGGTCCTGTGTCTTACGTGTATAGTTCTAGGTCCTGTGTCTTACGTGTATGGTACCTAGGTCCTGTGTCTTAAGTGTATGGTATCTTTTGCAACTGTCTTCACTCTGACTGATCTGGAGGCAAACAAGACTAACAGTAATTCCCTACATTATTGAGGAGTTGTTTGCACTCTCCCAACCAACAACTCAGAAGATTTCTCATGTCTGGTACTGGAATTTTGTCACACAGTCTATGTGTAAGAAGGTTCTGGATGTCATCACCCAAACGGCATATCTTCATTTAAACTACACACATACATGCACCCACTTACATGCATGCACATATTGTGCATGATTTTAGGTAAATATAAAATAGCATGATTCCCTATGGCTTTTTCAAAGACCCTTAAGTATTATTTTCCCTCCTCCTTAGGATTCATCTAGGTCATTCTCACTGGAGAATGTTTCTACAGGATTGGTGGTTGTGTTGGGGGAGGAGGATACTCTCTTGACCTTTTATTCTGTTTCTTTCTTTTTTTTTTTCAAGACAGGGTTTCTCTGTATAACTCTGTCCTGGAACTCACTTTGTAGACCAGGCTGGCCTCAAACTCAGAAATCCACCTGCCTCCGCCTCCCAAGTGCTGGGTTTAAAGGCATGCGCCACCACTGCCCGGCTTTATTCTGTTTATTTCTAATGAAGTCTGGGCGAGTGGGTTTCTTACATTGGTTATATGGCTGATATGGACAATGTGGGCTGGGCCAGGGCTCTGACTGCGGGTCTTGGGCTGGGTATGGGGACTTGGGAAGAAGCAAGGGGGCTAGGGTCAGGCAGACTCACCAGGCTGGCCAGAGCATAGGCTGAGTGAGCAGTGCTGGGCATGTGGACCAGATATGGTGCAGGAGGGACAAAGTCAAGTGGACACAGGGACTGGGCTGGCACACAGTATGAAAGTCCTGGGCCAAGTCTGGAGTTTGGGGATGGTGCAGGCTGGGTTCACCAGATTGGATTGGTATACAGGATGTATAAACAGAGTTCGGTGTGCGGACTGAACAGGGTGCAAGTGAGCTAATCAGGCAGGCTCACGGGGCTGATGTACAAGTTGTGCTGGGCCTGGAGCTTGAATGTGGCACAGGCAGGAACAGGTCAGATGGGCACCTGATCCAAATGCCTATTACCCAAGTCCTATACCTTCTCATCTCTACTTCTGTCATTTTATACAGAACATAAAAAAGCAGAAATCTCTGCAGAGCTCCTGGCAGTACACAGAAATGCTGGCCTCATTCATCATCCTCCATGGTCTTTTATTGTCCACACAGCTAATAAATCTTCAGCAACTCGCTCAACTTTTTTTGAGTTTAATTTCTCTGTATTCTTGTATCAAAGCTGTAAAAATGTGTCACACAGCAATTTATGTGGCATGAAACCAGAAATAGCACTTATTATAGTCATGTTTGAGGTACAAGGCTGAGCACTGTGTAAGTACTGCATTAATTCATTCCTGTAAGAACCAGGAATGGGGCAGCAGGGAAACCTGTTTGTCCAGATGAAGAGCATGAATCAAGTAGTGCATGACTGTGTGTGTGTGTGTGTGTGTGTGTGTGTGTGTGTGTGTGTGTGTATAAAAGTCACAGTTCTGACCCTCGTCTATAATTTGAAAATTGATGATCTCCATATCACAAGTCCTCAAAAAATAGTCCCTGGCCATTCAATAAATAAATCCAGTGATTTATTTTATGTGCTACTCAGAAATAGAATCAACAGTTCTTATTCTGCTTCCTAGCACCTGTCATGGGACCAGCTATATATAGCACACACAAATATAAGAAATCACACAGCCACAGACAAGGCAAATCAGTGATCCAGGCATTTAACTCATTACCTTCCCAAGACCTGTAATCTAGCCAACCAGAAGATGGGCACTAGGAGGAAGGCCACATTCACAAGTCAGCACTGTCCTAAAAATGAGTTTGCCTCTAACAAATCTGTAGGTATGGGCTCACACATACAGAGCTAACCCTAACTTCCCTAATGCTGCTGTGCTTAGAGAGAAGGACTCTATTTTCCTATTCTCAACATAATAGCAACATTACACACTCACAGCTCAAAATCCTTCAATTTCATTATAATGTCTGAGTATCACGTTGTTACTATAAAGCTCAGCCTAATTGTCTTCTATTAGCTGATGTTTCCAAAATCCAAAATTAACACCTCTTTCCTTCCCTCTTGTATACTAGATAATAGCATGATCAATGAAAGATGACACTGGAACCATAAATCAATGCCATCTGCACTAAAGTTGTACACTGTATTAGAAAAAGGATAATTTTCAAGATGCAAAACCTTCAAGGGTCAGAAGGGGCATCAGCAAGAACTCTTCACCAGATTCCTCAGGTGCTCAACACGTTCACATGTCCCAGAAGTGAATAACCACGCAGGGGTGCCAAGTCAGGGCGAGCCCTGGCTTCTGCCTCCTCGTCTTGCCTGTGCACTGGGCCTGAGGTGCCTGGGACAGCTGAGAAGATGGAATGGTGTGGACTGCATTGAATCAGTAAGCTCTGCTGGAGAATCTAGCAGGCACTCAACACAGATCAGTCAACAAATGTGCTGAAGCTCTTCTAGAAAACAGTCTTTTCTCCACTGAGTCCGCGTCAGCCTCTCAAGTTTGCTGTCTTCCTCCATAGCCCCTCCTCTGCCTCTGGTGACCTCTCCACACCAGACAGCTACCGGTCAATGACCTAGAAGGCACAACTAAGATCACTGCTACCCTTCTGTGCAGAATGTCAAAGAGTGAAGACCAAGCGCATAACCAGACCAAGCAGATCCTGCAGTCTGCCCTCACCTAGACAGGCTCGTCATTACCATCCCACCAGTAGGAACTTGAAAGTGTGTAAACCAAAAAAAGAAAGAAAGAAAAGAAAAAGAAAAAAAGACTCTTTCTTGCTTCCACTCAACAAATCATCACATTGTATAATACAAGGTAATAAAATTGCATGGTAGTTGGCATTCTTATTAAATGATATCTTAACTATCCTTGCCATCAAAAAAGAACAAAAAAATTAACTATGTAAGGTAAGAGATAGGTAAACTTGTTCACTATCATAACCATTTCATTGTCTATGCCTATTCCATAACACCAATGTGTGTGTATGTATGTATGTATATGTATATATATACATATATACATATACATGTGTATATACATATATATACGTATTGCATGTACATATATATGTTTTGCATATACATATATGTGTGTGTATATATACATGTATACACACACACACACATATGAGTACACTGCTGCTCTCTTTAGACAGACCAGAAGAGGGCATCAGATCCCATTACAGATGGTTGTGAGCCACCATGTGGGTTCTGGGAATTGAACTCAGGACCTCTAGAAGAGCAGTCTTAACTGCTGGGCCATCTCCCCAGCCCCAATGAATATATCTTAAATACATACAATAATATCTACTTTTATAAGTAAGATAGGAGCAGGGGAGATGGCTGTGCAAGGGTAAAAACCAGAGTCCAGATCCCCAGAACCCACATATCTGGGGAGGCATGGTGACCACCTATAATCTCAACATTCAGGAACCGGAGATAGGGGATCCCTGAGGCAAGCTGGTTGGCTGGCTAGCTGGACTAGTTGAAACAGTGAGCTTTCTGCTCAGTAAGGGAGCTGCTCTCCCTCAGTGAATAACTATAGATAAGGCACCAGATGTTAACTTTGGGCCTCCACATGCATGCACACATCCAGAGCTCATATGTGTGCCCTCAAACATGCATACACATACATATGATACACAATTAGCTAAATCCATCAGGCTCAAAGATTAAGCATTCTATGAGACATTTTCTAAATCAACATCCCATCACCTATCCCAGTCCAGACAAAACCAATCACACCTTCCTTGCCTTTAGTATCTCACTCCCCAGTCCAGACAAAACCAATCACACCTTCCTTGCCTTTAGGATCTCACTCTACCATGGACTTCCTTTTCTTAAAAACATCTGGACCACTTGAGTGTACTGCAAGTCTCTTGCCCACTTTCTGTCCCTCTACCTCAGCCTAGACATGGGAGACTCAGATCTAGATCCATAATGTCAGGCAAAGGCAGCAAAGGTGGAGGAAATGAACAACAGTCATCAATAAACAAACAAATGGTTGAAGAAAGGAATACAGCTCTCTATAAGATACAAAGGGCAATAGAGATGGGCAGCTTCTACTGAACAACCTTTTGTATAATTCTATGGTTTAGAACTGCTAAGAAGAAATAAGTCTGCTACTTCATACATGCAATGCACTGTGTAAAACAATGGGTCCCAGGCACACGGGAAAGCAGGTTGAAGGCGCCTTGAGCATAGGCATGTGCTCACATCGTATCAAAGAGAAACAGCACCTGCCTGATTTGAGAGGTCAGGTAGGTAGCAGTTCTGTGTTAGCTTCTAATTGCATAAGGACTGCAAGCAGCTCCTCTAGCAGCATTGGAGAATTCCTTCTGATTCAATCACCTCACCGCCTTGGGCCCAGGAGAGGAGATCCTACTGTCCACTCACCAACCTGTGCCCTGTGACTCCGTTCCACAACTGAGCAGGAGTTAGAAAAACACTATGCCTGTGCGAAGCTGACTTGTACTATGTGCCTGGAATCCAGCACTCAGGACACTGGGACAGGGAAATCAGGAGTTTAAGGCAACCTGGCTATCAAATGAGATCCTAACTCAAAAAAAATGTTTAAATGTACAGAATGGTCCACATATATCTACGACTACTGTCAATGTCTATCATGAATAATTCAAAATATAAAATTATTTTCAAAAGGTTTTAACTGGGAGCTGGAAAGATGGTTCAGTGGTTAAAAGTAGATGCTGTTCTTTCAGAGAGCCTGGGTTCTGTTCCCAACACCCACTTGGTGGCTCAGAGCCATTCTAAGTGCAATTCTAGACCATCCAACATTCTCTTCTGACCTCTGTAGGCACAGATATGAATGAATGAACATACATACATACATACATACAGGCAAAACAATTTTATATATAAAGCAAAATAAATTTTTAAAAAATGTTTTTAACTCTTCTATTACCGTGCTCAATAGTCTTTTTTGTTTTGTTTTCCTTTTTATTTCATTTCTTTTCTTTATTTAATTACTTATTTTGAGGCAGGGTTTCCTATGTAGCACTGGCTGCCTCCAGCTCAGAGATCCACCTCCCTCTGCCTCTCACATGCTGGGCTTAAAGGTGTATGCCACCACACACAGTGGTTCTTAAAGGTCATAATAAACATCATATGTTCGCATAATTTGTATTTATGTGGTCACACATATGTATACATTCAGGTTCCCTCAAAGGCCAAAGAAGGGTATCAGATCACCTGAAGCTGGAGTTAGAGAAGATTGGGAGCAGCCTAACATAGGCGTTGGGAATGAAATACCAGTCCTCTACAAGAACAGCAAGTGCTCATAACTGCTCAGCCATGCCATATTTACTTTATGATACTAACAGGATAAACAGATCAGCTTCCACCCCCCACTAGGCAAAACACAGCAAACACCAGCGCGTACTTCAAGTCCTCAGTGCACTTAGCCAAGCAGATCATCTACTGGAAACCTTAACTACATTGTATCCAGCAAAAGCCTGAATGGACTGGTACACAGCAGGTCCAGCAGCCTTTAGTTACCAGAAGAGAGAGACCTTAATATAAAGTGTTTTTAGCAACAAGACTCTCCAACAGCATAAGCCTTTAAGAGCAGGCTGTAACACTCACACATCCTTTTACAGAAAAACCAAGTCTATACATATGAGTATTGTTCCACCTTCAAAAATAATCCATATGTATATAAGTGCATACCAGTGCCAGTGGGGTTTACCTGGCAGAACCCCTACCATCTCCAAAGACCTTCAGTTGCAAGCAGCCACAAAGGCAGCTGATCCCACTGTGGGTGCTCCCTGGGTCCCATGTGGTGAAGCGCTGTTGGAAGCTATCAGAACAGCATGTACAAAACAAGATAACTTAGCTCCTGGATGTTTCTGTCTTAAGTGAGCATGGGTTTGGAAAGGACAACCAACAGCACCCGTGTGGGGCACCTCCATGTCACTGTGCATAACACTTCATTCACAGTGGGGCACCTCCATGTCACTGTGCATACACTTCATTCACAGTGGGGCACCTCCATGTCACTGTGCATATACTTCATTCACAGTGGGGCACCTCCATGTCACTGTGCATGCACTTCATTCACAGTGGGGCACCTCCATGTCACTGTGCATACACTTCATTCACAGTGGGGCACCTCCA
>NW_022196903.1:88301730-88313765 GCF_008632895.1 Mastomys coucha | reverse complement strand
CTCCATGTCACTGTGCATACACTTCATTCACAGTGGGGCACCTCCATGTCACTGTGCATGCTCTTCATTCACACTGGGGCACCTCTATGTCACTGTGTATACACTCCATTCACACTGGGGCTCCTCCATATCACTGTGCATGCACTTCATTCATGTGGGGCTTTTGGATGCAAAGAATTTTTAATGTTCCCCATTTCTTAAAGTAACATAAACCAAACTCCGAGAAGTATAAGATTCAAGAAAAGTAAAATCTGAAAGCCGTTAAAGAGCGTCGCCACTGCTGGGTCATGGCGTCCACACTACTAAGGGAAAGCTGCTGCACCTTGAACCTCATCAGGATTCTGCTTTTCACAGGGCTTGTTCTGTGTGTGATGAAAGCTAGGCTGGGAAATAATTGAGGTAGGGATTTAGAGATTTGGTGCAGCAAACTTCCTAACAAAAAATGACACAAATGGGATTCTTCTTGCTGTGGTTACATATTAAATCTTATTTGATCGATTTCTCTGTATTCCAAATTACAAGCAGAAGGCAGAAGGTTGTGATTACAGCCATATTGATCCATCATTAACATTTAATCAAGCCTCCATAGCTAGAGGGAATGCTCACTTTGGCAGTGCTCTTTTCTTTCCAAGTTGCCTTTATTGTCGCTACAACAAGGAAACTGTGGATCTCTTCAATACCAACAAACTAAAGCATTGTTTCTAAGGAATCCGTGTGCAGCATAACAAGCCTGGATTGAAGCAAAGTCGCTGCCTGGGAATGGCGCACAAACACTTGCTTGTAACCCATAACCCATGCTGGGTACCTCTGACTGCTCACCCTGAGTTTCCCACCCTTTTATTTTACATATGAACTTGCATTTCCCCTATGTCCACGTGTTGCTTTCTCTTAGGTTTAGCACATTTACACGAAACCGAAACCCAAAGTTTGTGGTCTATGAAATGGGAACAAAGACACTATACTGGGAAGGAGGTAGCACATACACATACACTCAGTAAACAGGTTGACAAACTCACCCTGAACTGCAGGGGAGTTCTGAATTAAGTTCCTAGACTATTAGCATATCAGAATACTTCCATAAACCTTAGAATTTGGAAAGCTTTTAAAAATTTGTATTTGTTCTTGAGAAGTTCAAACATGTATGATATATGATCATAACCACCCTGAGGCTCATCTCTTCCCTTTAGTTCCCACATTCTCCTCAACATGCCATCCTCCTAACTTCTGGTCCAGTTAGTGCTACCCACATATGCATGGGGATGGGACCACCCACCAGGATAAGGAAAACTGCCACTGCACATCCTCAACAAAGGGTGACTCTCACTCCCCAGCAACTAGCAAACAGCTCTCAGGAAAGATGGGGCCTGGAGGGCATCTATCTCCTCCAAAATGTGGAAAACTTTTTAACAAAATAAGTTTTACTGCCGATTTTTAAAATTATTTTTAATTATGTATCTGTGTGTCTCTGTGTGGGGGTTTTTGTAGAAGGTGCCACAGAGGGCAAAGGTGTCAGATCCTTATAACTGAAGTTACAGGTGGCTCTGAGCCTCATGTGGGTTCTGGGAATCCAACTCAGGTCCTTGGGAAGAGCAGAATATATGCTTGACCACTGAGCCATCTCTCCAGCCACACTCTCCAAAAAAGTTTTAAATCAACCAAAAGTCAACACAGAGAAATGTTTCGTTTCATGCCCCAAGCATTCAATATATGCACTCACTGCTGATCCATTCTCCTCCTGAGCGCCTCTGGGGGTCATGGAAATGATAGACAGGTAATGAGATAAGGTCTTGCTACCTAAGGAGTCAAGCAACCCTAAGAGAAGCAATCACTACACATGTCCAGAACTGTGTCCTTACTCTTTTGTTTTTTTTTTTTTTTTTTTTTTTTTTTTTTTTTTTTTTTTTTTTGGTTTTTCGAGACAGGGTTTCTCTGTGTAGCCCTGGAACTCACTCAGTAGACCAGGCTGGCCTCGAACTCAGAACTCAGAAATCCGCCTGCCTCTGCCTCCCAAGTGCTAGGATTAAAGGCGTGCGCCACCACCACCCGGCAGTGTGTCCTTGCTCTTATGGAGGCTTGGTTCTCAATTCTAAGGCCTAACCTCCAGCTCACGTCCAACAATCTGCACAAGAAAATTATACTTAAAAGCTCTAATTGATAAAAAAAAAATGATAATTTCAGATATAAGAGGCATCAGAGCATATAGCAATTTCTACAAATGAAGAAATGTAGCACTAATATAAAAAATGCAAAGCTGTCATTTGCTCTACTTTATTCTGCTATGTGATCCCCAGTTGGTAGCATAATTCAGGGAAGCTATGGTACCTTGAAGCAGTGGGGCCCACTAGTGACAGTGAACTACCAAGTGTGGGCTGTAAAGGTTGCCTCTGGCCTCTGCTCTTGGCTTTGCCCACCTTGTTCTCTGCTATTTAGTGGCCACAGGCTCCTGCCACCATCACATGAGCAGTCCTGCCATTCCTTCAACACCATGATGAATGGAACCTTTCTAAAACCATGAGCCAAAATAAACTTTTCCTCCTTCCAGATTAATCATAGTAATATGCTAGTCATAGCAACACAGCAGTAACTAACAATCATCTCTATAAATTCTCTCAGTAAGCTCAGGGGAGTGTGGCACCTGAAGGAAGTCTAGTTTTCAGGCAACAAGGTTGCGGGTGAGATGAAACGAATGGCTAGCTTCTACTTTGCTGCTTCCTTTCAACAACATATTAGAAAATATAAGCCAAACACACAACTTATGAAACTATACTGAAGCTGATCGATGCAACATGTAATTACAAAATGATGGCAAGGCTAGGGGTGTAGCTTAGTGGTAGGGTGCTACATGCAAGACTCTGGATGCATGCTGGGGTGAGGAGTTAAATAACAGAGCAAGAACTGGGGAGACAAATCATTCAGTGAAATACTTGCCTCACAAACACGAGGAACTGGATTTGACCCCCAGCACCCATGTAAAATGTCATATCCTGTGTTCCAGAGGAGACATCTAGATCTCTGGATTTCGAGGGCCAGTCAGCCTAGCCTAGCAAAGCCCCAGGTCCCAGTGAGAGACTCTGTCTCAAAAACAATGAGCAGCTCAAGGACCAAGACCTAGGTGAAGCTATGGTTTCCAGATATGCCCTTACTTGCCAACACTTACAAAACATCCAGGCACCTACACATAAACACAGGAATAAAATAATAATGATAAATAAATAAAATAGGCAACAGCTATCATAAAAACAAAATCTTTACATCCCTAAAGGCACTTAAACCTTCACACACCATTTTTCATCCCTTAAAATATTCAAAATTAACTGTGTAGAATGAAGTCTACTGTCAAAACATAATCAAAATTGGTTTAAGCCTAGAACAAAGGGTTAGAAGGAGTTTTTAAATTAAATGTGGACTGATTTTAAATTAATAAATTGTTAAAATGACAAAACTCCCCAAACTAATTTACTGAATCCAATGTAATACCTCTCTAATTTCTGGCAGAAATGTACAAGTTGATTCTGAAATTTTCACAGACATATGAGGGCTGAAGAGATGGCTCAGTGGTTAAGAGTATTTGATGTACAATCAGAAAGACCAGGGGTAAGATCCCAGCAGCACATAGTAAGCCAGCTCTGAAGCCCTCTTTTGACTTCTATATACACAAGTGCCTGCACACACCTACACATGCACACACAATAAAGGAAAGGAATCTGCCAGGTATGAATGCCTTTAGACCCAGCACATGGAAGTAGTTTGAGGCCAGCCTGGTCTACATACTTCAGTTCCAGGATAACCAGTCTCCATCTCAAAAAAAAAAAAGGAGAAGAAGAAGAAGAGGAGGAGGAGGAAGGAAGAAGAGAAGGAGGAGGAGGAGGAGGAAGAGGAAGAGAAGAAAGAGGAAGAAGAAGGAGGAGGAAGAAGAGGAGGAAGAGGAAAAAGTGAAGGAGGGAAGGGGAAGGGAAGGGGAAGGGAAGGGAAGGGAAGGGAAGGGAAGGGAAGGGAAGGAGAAGGGGAAGGAGCCCTATAGCAGTCAAAACAATGATGAAAAAGCTAGAAAAGAAAACTGTCAATGATTTCCAGACTTACTACAAGGCTACAAACCGTGTAGTGCACATGCAAGGACACACAGTAACAGTGGGCCAGAACTCAGAACCCAGAAATAAATCTCATGCTTACGGTCAACTGCCTATTGACAAGAATGCCAGGGCCACTCAGTGTAGAGGACACCAGTAAAGACAGTAGAAAACGGGGTACTTATATGCCAAAGAATAAAGTGAGATGGCTCAGCAGGTAATAATGCTTGCTGTGTTCTAGTTTGTTTTCTGTTGTAATAATACACTAAACCAAACCAACTGAAAGGGGCAAGAAAGCGCTTATTTCTTCTTACAGATAGCCCATCATTAAGAGCAGCTAAGGCAGGAACTTGGAAGCAGGAACTGAAACAGAGGCCATAAGGAAACACTACTTACTGGCCTGCTCCCAGGCTCACATTCAGCTACATTTCTAATACTGCCCAGGCCAACTTCCTAAGGATAGTCTGTCTTGCAATAGGCTGGGCCCTCCTGCATCAGGCCAATCTGAAGGAGGCAATTCCTCAACTGAGGTTCTTCCTAGCCACATCAAGTTGACAATCAAGATTAGCTAGCCATCACATCACGTGACACAGCTTGGCTACCTATATTTGATCTTCCCTCAGAAGCCTCTGACCCTCCATATGCATATGGTGGCACCAGCATTCAAATGCACACACACACTAAAAATAGACTTAAAAAAGAATAAAGTTAGGCCACAAGCCCAAACCATACACAAAACTCAACTCATAATGTAGGAAAGATCCAAGTATTAAAGTTAAAACTATAAAATATGTATGTAAGAAAATACACCTAACTGCAGCATCCACATAAAAAGAACTGTTAAAGCCTGGTGTGGCTTAACATATCTTCAGTTTTTGTATTCAGGAGACTGAGGCAGAGGGATCACAAGTTCAAGGCCAATTACCAAGTTTACATGGTAAAACCCTGACTCAAAAGGGGTTTAATGGGCTGGAGAGGTGGCTCAGTGGGTAAGAGCACTGACTGCTCTTCCAGAGGTCCTGAGTTCAAATCCCAGCAACCACATGGTGGCTCACAACCATCTGTAATGAGATCTGACGCCCTCCTCTTCTGGTGTGTCGGAAGACAGCTACATTGTACTTACATATAATAATAAAATCTTTTTTAAAAAAAAGGGGGGGTTGATGTATTTAATTAAATAAAATTCACCATAAATAATACATTTTGAGGAGATAAATATGTGTATTCTGATATAAGCATTACACAGTTGAACCTGACACAGTGATAAAGAGTTTGTCTAGCATTTAAAAAGCTCTGAATTTGAACCACAGCACCAAAATAAAACAGCATAAATAACATTATACAATGTATATGTTTTAAAGCATTGGTTTAAAAGATACATACAATTTTTAGATTTTTATATATTGGTTATCTACCAGCTAAAAGAAATTTAAATTTTAAAAATGAAACAATTATCTGTACCAACAAACACAGGCATAATTTACGTTTCTGAGATACTGTATACATGTAGCCTATTGCTCACCACTTCTCCTGTAGAGGCAGCCAGCATGTGCTTCACGGGTCTGAAGTGTGAAGTAGAGTCAGTGTGCAGCAAAGACTTCACGTACTCATAGGTGAGGAAAAACACAGCAGCTGAAACGCAAAAGTCTTCGTAAGAATAACTAAATATCTCACCTACTAAGGATTGTCTCTCAAAAGCTGGGGCCATACTCATTAAATTATGAGATAAGAAATGGTAAGTGCATGCCTTTTCCCTGATACCTGACCCGATCCAAGGTGCACTTAACCGGTAGCCTGGCACCACCACACTTCACTGACAAGGGACTTACAATTTCCTAGCAAACTTCTGAGAACGGACTGTGGGCTTCACAGACTCAAAGTACCATTACACAGTCATAAAAACAAGCAGCTGCACTGAGTTGGAAGAAGGTTAAGACACATACCTTAGGTAAAAGTTCTACAATGTTTACTGCTGATTATGCAAAATAACCACAGTACTTTTCACTACTTCCTCTTTACAAACATCAACTACTTCATTTAAAAGTGGAGGTCAGTCCCAGGCTTGCCGGCACACACCTTTAATCCCAGCACACTGGAGGCAGGGGCAGGCTGCTCTCGGTTAGTTTGAAGCCAGTGTGGTCTACATAGCAAATTTTCTAGGCTAGCCAAGGTTACACAGTGAGACCCTATCTTGGAAGGAAGGGTGGCAGGGGGCAATCAATAGAAAACTACCTTTCTTGCTATAAAGTTATCAGAACTGCACATGAGGCTTTAAAACTTTCTGTATACTATCAATCAAGAGTTTTGTTTTGTTTTGTTTACCTCTTCCATAAAAAATAAGGCATGAAGGCTAAAGGGTCAACAAAGTCCTCTTCTGAAGGATTGTGAGAGCACTAAACACCCAGGAAAACAATCTAGCAGTAAAAACCATTCCCAACAAAGTCACCCAGTGGGTAAAGGGCCCACCAGCTGCTCACATGAGTAATTACAAATACAAATTCGGTAAGTAGCCCGTCTATTCCCTTGTGGTTCCTCACACAGCTTTCCCCACTTCAGCCCATTTACTACACATCCAGCTATAAGGTCTCTACTGCACTCAGCTGTGTGTTCTGCAGTTGCATAAATTCCCTAAACCCTGCCCCACTCCAGGACACAGGAGGAAGCTAAAGGCCCCTAGATTCCACCATCAGCCTCAAGCTTGTCATTTATAGCTACGTTTGTGATGTAGAAATATAAGTTCTGGCCCCTACCAAATAGGTAGCATCCAAAAAGGCTCTACTAGTTGGAAATGATGGCACAGTGCAGTGCTAGGAGAAGCTCTGAGCAAAGCAGAGAGAGGAGGGGGGCTAGCCAAGACCCACACCCCCACACGATCAAAACCCCAGACTGGTGCTTCCTCTGTTATGCTTTTTTTCTGAAAGGGAACTGGTCTTTTTAAGAGGTCCCCCACCCCTTCTCAATCCTTCACCTGTGCTGGCTCTGTTCTCAAAAATGCCCACAGCCATCAACAGTTACAGTGGGTTCTGCACTCAGACTAGACAGAGCTTTGACCAATGACAAAAGAACAATGTTTCTACAAAGGAAAGCTTAACTCATCCAAAATTTATAGAAATCTCCATTTCAAAATGGCTGTGCTTGGACTTCTCCTGAACTTTATGGTATAAAAGACAAGAAGTCTAAATATAACCTTCCCAGAGACAGACAGACACACAAACACATATATGCATGCTGGTGTGTGTGTGTGTGTGTGTGTGTGTGTGTGTGTGTGTGTGTGTGTGTGTGTGTGTGTGTTGTACATTCAAAAATCTTATTCTGCATGTAAACACCCTGGAGAATGTAAAACAGTCCTATGTGCATAAGAGCACATGTCCCACATAACCACCAGTGAGGTCACACCTGCCTGAATCCTTGCTGCAATACATGAGAGAGGGGGATCTAAAGAACCACAAAAGCCCAAGAACTGGTGACTATGAAAACTATGAGCACAGAGCAGACGCCTTTGTAGCTCTCCGGCTGAAAGGTCCTCAAACAGAGGACCTACAGAGGAGGATCACCTTGAGGTTCAGTTTAAAGCATCGGTGTCCAGGACAAAGCTAAGACTAGCCACAGTCTCTGCAGGTCGACCATGGGCATCGGTGGCATTAAGCTCCTTGTTGATTGGGTCATTCTATTTGGGATAACCTTATACTTTTGCCCATACTTAGAAATGTGCATTATACAGAGCCGGGGTTCAACAACAGCTCATTAGCTAATATTCAAGGGATTACCACACAGAGAGAATCAAGGTAAACCCAAGGGTGACTCCTAGGGGCTAGGGAAGAAAGTGACCTGACAACAAGCGGCTGGGAGACCATTTTCTCTTTGCACTACAAATCTTTCTTTATGTGAAGGCTATGCTCAAGGACTAGGCACTTACGTATCAGGTTAGCATACTCATGCATTATCTGGAAAAAGGGACAATGAACCCCAGCATTTAAGAAGCTAGAGCCATGATTTTTTGGATGCATGCTGTGTAACATTTTTGTTAGTTGGCTTAGTTTACTTTATCCTTCAGAGACTGGGAGATGGGAGGTGGGGACCGCCCAAGAGAACACTACCTGCTCTGCATGTGCAAGGTCCTGGATTCAATCCAAAAGAAAATAAAGCATCCACTGGGAAACAATAAAAGTCAGGTAAGTAACTGAAAATAAGGTATGCTCCGAAGTAAATTAAATAAAAATAAATCACCCTAATTACCAAAGGAGAGCACCGAAAGTCAGGATACGACTTTAAAGCCCAAACAACAGATATTGGCTACAGAGTATCCAGGAAAAAACAGCATGTGCCTCATCTAAGATGTAAGGTGAGCAATGCCTCTCGATCTCACCTGCTCTCATCCCACAGCAGTGATCATCAACCAGGTTCACACTGGGTCCCCTGGGATGCTTGCAACACTCCTTTATAAAGCTGCCCAATGCCGGGCGGTGGTGGCGCAGGCCTTTAATCCCAGCCCTTGGGAGGCAGAGGCAGGTGGATTTCTGAGTTCAAGGCCAGCCTGGTCTACAGAGTAAGTTCCAGGGCAGCCAGGGCTACACAGAGAAACCCTGTCTCGAAAAACAAAAATACAAAACAAAACAAAACAAAAAAAGATTTCTGGTGTGTCACGAGATAAGAACCATCGCACTAAGGAATCATGCTGAAAAGGCAACGTTTTAAAAATTCTAACTGGGGGCTATAATAGCAAAATCATTTTTAAAAAATTATCCTTTACATTCCTTTTTTTGGTTTGATTTGGTTTTTTGGGTTTTTTTTTTTTTGGAGGGGAGGTTAGTATAAACATCCTGGGTTCTAGAATGGAATCTACAACACTGTGCATTCTATTTAAATATAATCAAAGAACAAAAAATAAATTAGATTCAGAAAACCAGTTGTAAGACTTAATTAATCCTATGAATTAAAATAGTCACACTATTCTGAGACCATTACCTTGGGCTCTGAGCACTGTGAACATCAACGCCCTTACCGTTAGGGAAGGATCCAACAGCTGCAGAGGGGACACCAGCGTATATTCCACGAAATCCACCAGCCTTGTTAAATCCCTGGGGACTCTGCAGCCTTGTCTTAATAGTATCCAAAGGAAATAATATCAAGTCCACAGAGGCGCCTGCTACCCCTCCAGCCTGAGCAAAAGGTAGGGAAGAGACAAGAGAAAAGTGAGCTCTCAGCCATGCAGGGACAGGCAAAGGAGTCTTGTCTTCTTTTTCTCCCATGCTAGGTCAGAGCTGTGGCCATCCGCCCAGGCTAAGCAAGTACTCCACTACTGAGCTATGTCCTCACCACTGAGGACGTCTTTAAACAAACGTCTCACATCTTCCAGTCCACGAATTTATTTGCAATTCTCAAAGGACTTGCATTTTTATAAGAAAATAAGATGCTTATCAGGTGTACTAATTTGTAACTTGTATGTTTTTTGTACGAACATGTCCTGACTTTTAGGTGAATTTTAGTGAATTAATTTTTTAAACAAAATTAAAGCTCACTCTTAATTTACTCTTGTAATTCAACAACTGGTTAGAGCCATTATTTTTTAAAAAAGAAAAAGAAAGGTAAAAAGTACAAAGCATACTAAATATTCAAGTAGTTCCTTTTATTGGTTTCGTGTTGTGTCTTTCCAAGGTGCCATAGGCATATTCAAGCAACTATGAATAGCCTTTTTTAGTTTATTTTGGTTGCTTTGTTTTACTTGGTATCTGTACTGTTCTTGTGCTTGTGTGGAGACCAGAGGTGGACATCAGGCATCTTTCCTTGGTTGCTTTTTACCTTTATTTTTGAGATAGGATCTCACTAAACCTAAAGCTTATGAACTCAGTTATGCTAGCTGAGCAGTGAGCTTCATGTCTCCCTCCTACCTCCCTTCCTCCCTCTCTTTTGAGGCAAGGTTTCCTGTAGACCAAATTAGACTTGAACTTGTTTCATAATCAAGAAGATCCTGAGCTCCTGAACCTTCTTCCTCCACCTTTCAAGTGTGACGGACATATGTACACAACAGAATACTATTCAGCTGTTAAAATAAAGAAATAAATTAAAAATAAATTAAAATTTCAGGTAAATGGATGGAACCAGGAAAGATTAGAATAAGTAAGGTGTCCCAAACTGAGAAAGACAAATGCCACATGTTTGCTCAGCTGCACCTCTACCTCAGAATCGTCAGTAAGTGTATAATCTGGAGTAACTTGAGAAACCAGGAAAGTAAAAAGGGCCCATGGAAGGGGGCTAGAGAAAGGAGAGCAGGATTCAGGTGATACAAAGAGGGAAATAGCAAAAGCGGGAAGGGAGACTCTGCTTTAGGGAGGAGAGGGTCAATACAGAGTGAAAAAGGAAGAGAGAAGAGATGAATAACACCAATGGCATTTCATAAAACATCAAGAAGTCATATTAGTCATGTGTATTTACCTAAAATCATACACAGTACATATAATAATTGTGAGTGTGTGTGTGAGTGTGTGTGTGTGTGTGTGTGTGTGTGTGTTTAATGAAGGTGTCCACTTGAATTGACTCCTCCCTGCACATGTAGTATGAGGCATGAGAAATCTTCATCTGGTCAGAGTAGAGTGACTCCGAAAACAATATAGGCCAGGACTCTGAAGATCTGATCTGGACATAACCTGTAAGCCTCCTACCAACGATCTACCTTTTTTCCCAAACCTTAGTATCAGAAAGTGCTATGCAAGCTGCCAAGGGAAGGAAGCAATCAATAGTCCTATCCAGCTATGGCAGCAATAAATTTGAACAATGACTACCAGGGCAAGCTAGCCCAAAAAGTGCAGGAGTGGTACTCGAATCTTGGTGGTAACCAGCTCCCATCAGGTTGGGCTTAAGACACCATTCAACAGGAAGAACATCATACTTGGTACTAGAAACCTAACCAATGACCTGGGGCTAGTAATGAATCTTAGAACAGAGCCTACTACCTCCAACAGAACCTTCTACCTCACTTCATTAGGTCAGTGTAACTCCTATCTGTATTCTAAAATAGATCCTTATATTCACAGGAAATTTCTCTCCATACCAAATGGCGGTCGTTACTGAAAACTACAGGTCATATGCAGAAATCAATGTGTTATGGGAAGCCTGGCCCCAACTGATATATCTACAACAAGACTCCAGCACCTAAGGCTCAGAGAACATTGTGGAGGAGGCAGAGAGAGTGTAAGAGCCAGAGGACGAGGACGTCTGTGGTGAGACTGTGTCTTCTAGAAATGACAGGGAAGCTACACCCAAGATACCTCAACAATAGGGCTGCCTAAACAAAATCAGAACAATGATATATCAACAGACATGATAACACAGATGTGAAATCTCTGAAGGGGCCCCACCCACAGAAAAAAAAAAAAACTATAGGCAACTAATGCCTACTGAAAGAGGAGAAATAGCTCTCCCAGAGATGAGTCCCACAATTGGTTATTCAATAGAAAGTGGTCAGCCCTGAAATCAAACACACACAGCCACAAAGGGACTTGGCAGGTTGTATTTATATATTTATGCATTTGTATGGAACAATAATAGTCAAAAGAGGCCATCATTTTGATGGGGGAGGGGTATGGGAAGGGAAGAGCAGACAAAGGAAGGAAGTAATATAATTACATCTTAGGTCTTTCAATCTTAATAAAAAGTGAAACTAAATAAAAAGTAAAAGAGAGTACCCTGATATTCCAGCAGTGTAATCCCAGCACTGAAGAGGTTGTGTCAGGCAGACCTGGGATTCAAGACCAGCCTCAACTACACAGAGAGAATTAATTTTAAACTTCTATATAGAAATAGGTAGATGGCATACAATATATAGGTTGTCCAATAGTACTTATAGTACTATAGTCCAATAGTATCTCTCTCAACAATTTAACTTATGGCCTAATCAAATCAAATGCTCTATTTTGTCTTTTGAACTACTGAGTACTAAATCTGCAATAATGGCTTTTTTTTTTTTTTTTT
>NW_022196903.1:88296594-88301538 GCF_008632895.1 Mastomys coucha | reverse complement strand
GCCAGGGCTACACAGAGAAACCCTGTCTCGAAAAACAAAAACAAACAAACAAACAAACAAACAAAAAAGAAGCACACATCTAATGATTCATATATTATTTTCTATGTTTATTATATCTGCTCATCCCCTGATAACTTTTATTAAGTGACTAAATTTTTTTTTTTAAAGAACTGGTGCTCATTCCCAAGTTTCTTTAAAAGTAGAACAATAAAAACTGAACCTCATGACTATGGTGACATACAGGCAGAATATTTTAATACTAATTAAACCTTAGTAAAAGGAGTGTGAAGTTTTGAAAAATATAAACACAAACACAACGCCAGAGAAAGGCACCATTCAGAAGTGGGCAGATGGGCAGACCGTACAGTCTCAGTCCTACCCAGTAACTTGTACGTGCGGTTGCAGTTTCTATCTTTTTAATATTGATACATACAAATATATATCTCTTTAAAATATAGACATTTACAACTAGAAAGCACATGTCTCTTGGCAAAGAGAGGAAGGGAGATGGGGAGGGAAAAGAATGGGTACTATTCACATTTATGAGCAAAGTTCAAATTCCATCTATCCTTCCTTTGGGTTTACACAATTACCAGTTTGTGCAAAGTTTAGTGTAAGGCACTTGCTCTACTTGCCTGTCAGCACAGAACCACTCCAAGAGTTAACTGGAAAAACAAAGCTCTGGTGAGAAACAGAGCAATGCCTCTCTCTCTCTTTTTTTTTTAATTAAATAATACAAGTGAAGTAGTAAAAGTCAAAGTACACTGGCAAATGTACTAACACTACATGATCAGTCTGAAAGACATAAAACATTAAAGAATATGACCGAAAAAGATGTCACCAAAGAGCTCCGAGATGTGTCAGTCAGAAAAGGGCTGCAAATGGTACTAAATGACCAGGCCGGGTGTGTGGCATGTACATGCTCTATGTAGCCCAGAACGATGGATGGGGGGTGGGGGGTCATGGGAGCTAAAGCCACAAAAGAAGGAGGAGGAGAAAGAGACAGGATGCATGGTTCTTTGTGGAGACAGGGTGGGCTTTGTGCATCGTAGAAGAGGTTCAAAGGGATGTTGGAACAGAGCCACCATCTGGCATCCTTGTCACTCTTTTAAAGGATTTTTATGCCATTCAGCAAATAAATGTGCTGCCTTCCTTTTCTTAGAACACAGAACAAAAATCTAATGAGAACTGTGATCCACACCAATTCTTTAAAAACAAGCTACACTGTGGTTTTCTCTTTAATCTCCCACTGTTCAGAGAAACGCTGGCTATCTGGTGCTAAACTTTAATCAATGAATTCTTTTCTAAATGTAAGGCTGCTGTGAGGGCATCGATTCTCTAAACCTTTCTCATCACAGCTCTTATTATCTGATGATAAAATGACCAGAGACTGACCTAGTAAAACAGGAACCACAAGTTATTGCGTGTGTGGACTTCAAGCTTCTATAACTGAGATGTCCCATAACCTTATGAGCATAACCTTATGAAAAACAGAGACTCTAAGAGTATCTGTTCAGCCACACAATATATTTAACACTTAAGCAAAACTTTTAGGGAATGCACACAACTTCACAGGTACTTTGTGTATAGACACAAGGCAACATCAGCTGGATTTTAAGAGACACTATCAGATTCATTTGTTCTTTAAGTTTGTCTGATCATTTGCTGAAAAGGTTATCAGGCAACTGACCAAGTTCAAAATTTAGGGTGGCTTGTGTTGAAAAAGTGTAAATTCAAAATAGGACAAGAATGGGGTGGGGGCAGAAGATGGGGTGGGGATAGAAAACTCGAAAGCTGTACACAACCAATCAACTACCCAAGACCTGAACAGCATGTACGAGGCTCTAAGTTCAAGCACCAGCACCACTCTCCAAAAGTCAATCTGTGCCTCTCCCTGCAGAGAAACATACATTATGCTCTTAAATTTATCAAGTGATACAATACATACTGTACATTCCCACCACTGACTACACGAAACTATGTGTGAACCCAAGTCTAGAAGCACACACACACAGGTGGCTAGAAGCTAAATACCTGCCTGGAATGGGGTTTGTGATAAGTATTATACTACTTCTTATTGCTCCATTTATAAGGAACATTGCAGCCTAAGTAAAAGCCATTCAACATGAATATGCCTAGTCCTTCAAAACCTCTTCAATCCACTGGCTGCAGTTGGCAGGCACTAGGTAAAAAATAAGTGAGAGCGCGCCCTCATAGGCCCTTGCGCCTCCTCTCCATCGACAACCTGTATGCTTGCACAAAACCTGGAGCACCATTCGCTCCAACCACTATAGTTCCCAAACATGTCCAGAACTTTCTCCTTCTCTGCTTTACCTTAGGTTTTTCTCACAATCTGTAATGGCCTTACCAACTAATTCTCTCCTTTTTACCACACAGACACACATATCTCTGCCAAAATCCTGTCTGTGGGTTTGACAGCATCCAAATGCTCTATTCCTCATAGAGCTATTCCCAACCTTCCAGATAGAGTTAAAAGCTATCTCCTCTACTCCTCTCATAACTGTATTTATATTTTCCTTTATACTAACCATCATGTGTGATAATGTAAGATTCTTCGGTGTACAAGTCACCTTAAACTTGCTTGACAACTAACCCAGCACCTCTGACACTGCAGGGTTTCCCAACAACTGTAAGATGATAACATTTCTTGGCATTCGTTCCCCAGTTACAGTGGTACTTATATCCTGGGACACATCTCTAAAAGCCAATTCATCATTGCCTCCTAATAGGAAGACTGTAGGGTTCAATCTATTTAATGAGGCTGCTCTTAAGAATGAAAGGGTGGCTGTAGAATTGGGCTTGAGTATTCTTCCATTTCTTCAGAAATTTCCTCAGGTTAAATTACTGCCTAGGAGCACAGGTTTGTTATCAGACACAGCTAGCTAGCTTGAGCTCACTTCTTGGGAGAGCCTTGGATCTTCTTAGAAAACTATTTCATTTCTATTTCTTCATGTACAAAATGGGGGAAAGAGTGCCTATGCTTTAAGAGCTTTTGAGAAGTAAATAACAGTAAATGAAAACTAAATACAATTAAATGAACCTGTTTAATCCTGTGTCTGGGTGTGATGTGCTGTGTGTGTGTGTGTGTGTGTGTGTGTGTGTGTGTGTGTGTGTGTAGTTACAGGTAAGTGAAAATCCCAACCTTGAGTTAGAAGTCTTTCTCATTGTCTCTCCACTCTATTCCCTGAAGCAGAGTCTAGAGATAACCAAAGGTTAGTCTAGCTAGCCAGCTTCCTCCAGGGATCCTTCGACTCCACCTTCTGAGCACAGGAATTACAGATGGGCCACCATACCCACCCAGCATTTCCAAGGGTTCTGGGAACTGAACTAAGGTGCTCTATCTACTGAGCCATCACCCCAAACCCAAATGAATCTCATATATTTAGAGTGCCTGGCCCATAACCAGTTATCACCTCTTCCCATAATGCCCTGAACCTAGTCCACAAGTCATTTACCCAAGCAGTCACTTCTGTACTGTCTCCAACACCTGACTCTTATGGGCAGGTTTCTCTTGTTCATCACTCTGTCTCCAACCCTTTCATCAGAGCAGTAGGTAGTTCTGTGAACTAATGCCTCTGGGCTTCTTTTTGCCCTTTGCAGGGGCATTTTAAAAATGAAGGTATTTTTTGTCTGCTTCTGTTCACTCCTCCAGAATGAAATCAAAGTTAACTAATCTCTCTTGCATCTGCTGAATCTATTATGCCCTGCTAGACCTGCTGTTACAGGTCCCTCAAAAAGCATTGGTTCGAAGTTTGGAATACAGGAAGAACAACCCACAAACCACAAGAAACTCAAGAAGAAGGAAGACCAAAAGAAATGGACATTTCATTCCTTCTTAAAAGGGGGAACCAAATACCCACGGAAGGAGTTGCAGAGATTAACTATGGAGCAGAGACTGAAGGAAGGACAAGCCAGCCTAAATATAGCTATCTCCTGAGAGGCTCTGAAAGTACCTGAATAATACAGATGTAGAGGCTCACAGTCATCCATTGAACTGAGTACACGGTCCCCAATGAAGGAGTTAAGAGAAAGGACCTATGGAGCTGAGGGGTTTGCAGCCCCTTAGGACGAACAACAATATGAACTAACTAGCACCCTCAGAGCTCCCAGGGTCTCGACCACCAACCAAGGACTGCACATGGTGGGTCTGTTTGTTCTGGCAGCATGTGTATAGTAGAGGATTGCAAATTTGATCATCAATAGGAGGAGAGGACCTCGGCCCTGTGAAGATTCTGTGCCCCAGTGTAGGGGAATGCCAGGCCAAAAAGTGGGAGAAGGTGGGGTGGCAGGCATGGGGAGGGAGGAGGCAACAGGGGTTTGTTCTTGTTGTTTTTGTTTGTTTGTTTGTTTTTTGGAGGGGAAACTGGGAAAGGAGTAATTTACATGTAAATAAAGAAAAAAAACAAACAAATGCATTAGATGTTAATCACCTAATTGACCAAAAATATATTCTCATCTCCAAAACTGACTTAATTTTGAAAATGATTTGAGCATAGAAGAACTCAGGAAATATTGATAAAAACCAGTAACCATCCTTAATTCATAATGAATGTAGTCATTACTGAGTTGTTAGTATAGTCATTATTTATGGACTAGATCCCCCACATGCTTGTAAGATGCTAAATTTACAAATATGGAAATCTAAGGGGAGGTTTCTTGTTAAGTTCATCTATTAAACCTGATGTTTGTACATCCATAGTCCCAGCACTTGGGGGGCTTTGACAAAGGGGCAAGTTTCTAGTCATCCTAAGGTGCATCCTAAGATGTTGTATCTAAATAAGTAAACAAACAAATACAAAAGCATCAAAAAGTCAACTGACAACTTTAAGTAAAAGCCCTTTGAAATCCAAAAACAAAAAACAAAACAAAACAAAACAAAACAAAAAGCATTGGTTCTCATAATTCGACAGAATTAGCCAAAAA
>NW_022196903.1:88262272-88296584 GCF_008632895.1 Mastomys coucha | reverse complement strand
AAAAACAAAACTATCGACTCCACAACACCACTACTTAAGCTCAGTATCTCTTCAAAGCCTAAACTTGGAGCAAAATAAGCAGATTACTATGAACTAAATGTGTAGAAACTGCAAAAAGACAAGCTAGTGTCTTGGATGGATGGGTCATAAGTATTTTCCTAAATAGTGTGTATTTTACATGTTTAATTCACAAGTTCAAGTGAACGTGGTGTATAAGGGAAGATGTTTTGCCTTCAGTAAATAAGACAATGTGTCAAGCATATCTCATCTCTAAAAGACCGGCAGGACCCACCTGGCCTTGAGAATAACTTCCCGATGCCCCTAAGTTTGGTCCTAGACCTAGCTGCCAGTGACCTGAAGACAGACCACTGCGTAAACCCGGAAGAAAGCGGTAGTGCAGAGAAGCCGCCACAGCTCCCATGCAGCCTGCACCCAGCAGCCCACTCCCACCCCTACCTCGCACTCACCACCAGCGAGGCCGTGAAGCCCGGCGCGTCCATGGTCTCGCCAACCCCGCCAAGGTTAAAATAATAAGCTGAGCAAAAGCAGGTGCTGACTTAAAGAGCTGGGCGCCGCCATGTTGGGGCGGGACATGGAGCAACTACTTCCGGGGCAGAAGTCGTGACGTCACACCACAACAACAGCACGTGCGTGGCTCGTTGCGGGTCGCAGAGCCCTCTAGTGGAGGACCCCGGGGGTTTGGAGCACCTCGGGCTTCCCGCCCTTCTGCAGCCGGCTCGCAACGTGCTAGGTAAGGACCTCGCCGTGGCCCCGGCTGGGATCTACGGACGAGCCCCATGGAGAGCCCAGAGCTGTCTGGAGGAAGGACTGGGACCCAGCGACACTGCCTGTACCCGAAGGCCAGCCCTGTGGTTTCCTACTCGTAATCCAAATCGTTAGTCCTTCGCTTTATCTGTGCAAGCTCTGTCTGGATTTCTGTTGATCCAATTCCAGAAAAAAAAATCGTTAAACAAAAATACGTTTTTATTACCAAAAAAAGTACTATGCTCCCTTTGTACTGACATTTATTTCCCTTTAAATTAATGTACTTAAAGTAGGAGAGTGATCACTAGAGGCTAGTAAGGGAAGAAGGGTAGAGGTGGCTACTATCAAAATACAATTAGATAGAGCCAGTGAGATCGCTTAGTAGGTAAAGGTGCTTGCCACCAAGTCCGGAGGTGGCTGCTAACAAATTGCTATTAGATAGGGCCAGTGAGATCGTTCGGCAGCTCTTGCCACCAATCCTGCAACCCGAGTTCACTCCTTAGGACCCACAGAGTGAAAGAGACAATCAGCTCCCACAAGCTGTCACCTGCCCATGGGACACACACTCCTAATATTTATTTTATATCATATATTTTGCATATTAATATATTTTATTACATATATATTGATAATGAAATAAATAGAATTTAATACTTAAAAAAACAATACAGCTTAATAGTGAGCATAACTCAACGATAGAATATGTGTTTACCTAGCAAGGCCCCTGGGTAGATGGGGGAAGATAAGAAGAATAAGAATAAGTACTATTGCTCTGCAGAACAGTACGATTGCTAGTCTACAACAATTTGTGTGTGTGTGTGTGTGTGTGTGTGTGTGTGTGTTTGTATTTCAGTTTGTATTTGAGTTTTGTGGGCAATGAGATCTCACTGTAGCCCGTGATAGGCTAGAAGTCACTATGTAGCGCTGGTAGCCTCAAACTCAGCAATTTTCCTGCATCTGCCTCTCAAATGTTGGGATTACAGATGTGAGCCATGACACCTGGATAATAATTTGGTTTTTTTTCTTTCCAGGGCCTTGAAAATGCAAGGGCAGCATTCTACCGCAAAAGCGGCATCTATAGTTCCACCTACCTAGTCACTATGACATATTTTATAGAGAACTAAAAGAAAGTAGAAAATTTCAAAGATGACCCACAAAGAAATGATATTTAAGGAATTAGACATGCTAATTGCTCACTTAGCCATTTCACATTGTATGAATGTATTGAATTATCACCCACTATCCCCATGATTTGTAAAATCACTGTGTCAGTTAAAAATAAAGCGGAGTAAAAAAAAAAAAAATTACTTGCTCTGATATGTGATTGTTCATCTTGCTTACTGTGAAGGCAACGTGTGCTCTTGGATGAACACATCAGTAACTATTTAGCAAGTTAAATAGTTAGCTTGGAGTAGACTTGTCTTTACGTTTACCAGACAATACCTTCCAACCTCCACTTATATTAAGGGCCGACTACATCTCAGGTAGCAGGTATGTGACTAATGGACTTTTTAACCTCCCGTAATTTTGTGTGAGCCACAGAGGATAACCTTGACTAACTCAGTCAGTTTATTGGAGACCTGATTTAGAACTGCAAAAACCATTTCTGTAATGTAGAGCAACATGACCATGACAGCAGGGCTCACACAGGCCATGCTCACACTCAAGGACAATTATACAGACTGTGAGCATGAGAGGGCAGGAATCCTGAGGCCAGCGGAGAATTCACCCTACCACACTCGTTTATAGGGTGGCTTCATTGGTAGCCTCCTCACAGACAACTGGGGTCTGCCAGTAAGCTTCCATTAGCATCCCCCACAGAGTCCCTACAGCTTTTCCTTTTGCTTGGCATCAGGTATTCCCACAACTCACTAAATACTGTTTTACTCCATCTCCATGTCCAGAACTCTGGTTTGTTTGTTTGTTTGTTTGTTTGTTTCAGCTTAACAAGTAAGTAGCTTAAAATACCAACAACTTTTACCTCTTACTATGTTAGTTAAGAATCTGGGAAAATTTAAGCTAGGCAGTTCAAAGTCGGGGATTCTCATAACTTACACTGTCAGCATTGACCAGTATCGTCTCATAACTGAAGAATCGACTTCCAAAGTGGTAGCTCACTCCCATAACTGACAAATCAGGGATTGGCCGGGTTTCTTCAGTCCCCATCATATTTACCTTTCCATGTTGCTACCTAACGGTCCTCATGGTGACTGTTTTCCTGAGTGAGTACTTTAAAAGGTTGTTACCTTTTAAAGATAGAAACTACAGTATTTATTTTTAAATTTAGAAAATTGTATATGTGTGGGTGCTTTGCCTATCTACCACGTACATGTATGGCGTCAGATCCCCTAGGACTGGAGTTGTAGATAGTTGTGAACCATCATGTGGGTACTGGGAATCAAACCCGGATTCTCTGGAAGAGCAACCAGTACTCCTGAGCCATCTCTCTATCCATCCCCAATCTTTTTAAATTATTATATCTATTTTTATGTTTATGGGTGTTTTGCCTGTCTGTATGTGCCTGAGAAGGCCCGAAGAGGGTGTTAAGTCCCTGGAACTAGAATTACAGACTATTGTTCATGTGAGTGCTGGGAATAGAACCACGATCCTCTAGGGGGAGGGAAGAACCAATGCTCTTAATCCATAAGCCATCTTTCTAGACCAAATTGTTTTAATTCTAATTTAAAATGCACATCATTTTTCCCTTCCCTTTCCTTCCTCCAGCCCCTCCCATTTCCCCCTCTTATTCCCTCTTAAATTCATAGCTTCTTTTTCTTTGATGATTATTCTCACACATACAACCTGCTAAGTCCATTTACTGTTTTTGTATGAACATCATTTTAACACTGGTTCTTACTATTGGATAACCAATTAGTGGGCTCATCCCTGGAGAAGACTCTTTCTTCCTCACTCAGCAACTGTTAAACTGTCTTTTATGACCTGACACAGAAGGAAGTCGGTAGCCATTATTCCAACAGCTTACTGGTAATACAAATCATACATATACACCAGTGTGTTGGACAATGTGAATATCAATGGCTTCCATATTGGAAACTGGCACCCACATTAGAGAAATGCAGGTAGAGACCATAATAAAATACCACAACACTCAAAAAGCAAAGGCACAGGATTGCTACAAATTTAAAGCCAGCCTGGGCTACATAGTGAGTACTATGCTAGCCAGTTCTATATAGCAAGCAAGAAAGAGAGAAAAAAATCACATTCACTGGAGTGGCTAAAGTTAAAAAGACCAATGTTGTCTAAGATGTAAAGATAACTAATGCACTGTCTTGCTAAAATATTATACAACTACTATAAAATATAATTGTCACCCTAAAAGACAAACATGGTATATCCAAAACTTTTACACTACTATCAAAAGGTTTATATAAACAGGAAAAATAGAAATATCCAACTGTCTACCAACTAATGAATGGATGAACATATTGTAGTGCATACTTGCAAAAGAGCCTTACTCAATCATACAAAGTAACCTGGGGGCTGGTGAGATGTCTTAGTGAATAAGAGCACTTGCTATACAAGGATGAGTTTGAATCTCCAGCAAAGAAATCTCTCACATAAGAAAGCTAGGCATGGCTGAGTGTGCCTGCAACCCCAGCACTGGGGTGCAGAAACAGATGAATCTCAGAGCTTACTGGCCAGGAGCCTAGCCAAAACTTGACAACACTCAGGTTCAGTGAGAGACCCTTACACAAGTGAATAAGGCAGAGACTGCCTGATAGAACAGGATACCCAGTGCCTCCTCTGGCCTCCCCAGGAGAGCACATGGCGTGAGCATGTACATGTGTACACACATGTACACATATTGCACACACCATTCACACCCAACAAATAATCACAAATAAACATTTTAAGGTAATTACCAATGTGTACAACATGGGTTACTTAGTCTCAAAGCACAGTAGTAAGTGGAAAATAAATGTTAGAGGACTCACACTTGGCAATGTTATGTCAAACTTGAGAAAAGATAAACTTTTAAAGTACTATTTTTACGTTTATTTATTGTGTGTGTATACATACAGACATACATGAATGCATGCATATGTGACACAGTATGAATGTGGGTCCTCTGAAAGAGCAGCTAGTACTTTAAACTGTGGGACCACTTATTTTTCTTCTTTAAAAAAAAAAAAATGTAACACATTGATCCACATGCTGGAATGGGATTCACAGGCTCATTGGCAGACGCTCATTCATTAGCAGACATAACAGGAGAAAAAGCTGCCAACTGCAGATCTAACATTGCCTGTAACATCCCCTAGAACATCTTGCAGGGCAGCCGTGTACATACATGCTTGTACAAGCTGCAGTGCTCTTAGACCTTTGGGCTGCAGTCTCATTTGGGATTTGACAGTGTGAATGATCATGCACAGCTCTGTACTGTATGATTGACCCCTCAGGTGGTTCATAGGGTTACTGGGGCTGTGGCGTTAGAAAATCCATGCAAGCTGCAAAGACAGAAACAGAAGAGCTACAGATGAAAGGGATGACCTGGTATAATTAAAAGTTAAAGAAGTTGCAAGAATAATTTATATGGTACATAATGAATTAAGGATAAAGCTTTTGAACCAGAGCTCAGCTGGGTGGGTGAAAGGAAGACATGAATTGTTCTGAGAGATCTAAGGGAGGAAAGCAGAGAAAAGGATGAATCAGATGAGGACAGTATGTAGTATTTGTGCTAGTATTTAGTTTTACATTTCTGTGATAGACCCATGTGGCTGCTTAGTGTCACAAAATTTCCTCTCTCTCTCCCTCCCTCTCTCTCTCTCTCTCTCTCTCTCTCTCTCTCTCTCTCTCTCTCTCTCTCTCTCTCTCTCTCTTTCTCCCGCCTCTCGCTCATCAATTTTCACTAAGCTTTTGTATCATAAACAATTAAAACAAGAGGAAAGAAGGAAAGAAGTGTTTGATTTTTATAAATTTCTGCGTGTTAGTTCTCACTACTTAGCAGCTTCAGACAGCCCACATTTAGTATAGCACAGCTTCAATGAAGCTAGATCTAGATGAGGCTTCTCTGGGTTCTGCTGGCCGGGAGTTTGTCAGGAGCCAGAAATCATCTGTCAGCTGATTCTGAGTGCTCAGTGGAGGAGGAGCCTTCTTTCATACCCACTTACCTGTATTGTCAGCATCAGATCTACTCAGAGTTCAGTGAGGGACTTCACCCTCTCACTCTCTAGTCTCTGCTGACTAATGCAATCTCAGCTTCTTGGGAAGTGGCTTCTGCATGTGGGGTGGCAGGAGAATAATGCAAAGGAGGAGGTATCAAGATTAGCATATGAAAGAAGGCAGTTAGCAAACTCATCAGAAAACTTTGTAAGTAAAGGACTTGTAAATACAGCTTTTGTGAAAAAAGCCAGAGCTCTCTGAATTCAGCAAACAGTAAGTACAAGACCCAAAACCAGTGCCATTTCAGACCATCCCCTGCTTCTCTAGTCCCCTAGTATTGTAGAAGCCATCATGGGGAGCATGTTAAGGTTGCAGGAATAGACATTTTGTAAGGGTCCGTGATTCGCTGAAGCATGATACCTCGGACTCAGAGTATATAAACGCAAGCATTGTTTCATTGTGAAGAGAGGTCCAGCACGCGGCGGTCTCCCACAACCAAGGGAGCTTGCAGGCCTGATTTATAGCACATTAGGGGAATTCCAGGGTAGATGACTTTATCTTGCTCCATCTCTAGGGATATTCCAATTCCTGGGGCGTGGGGGCTGGGAACTGTTGCTGAGGAAGTAGCTGAGTGCTGCTTGAGCCCTGGACTACTCACTACCCAGCCCTCCCTGCCCTAGGGCGTTGGAGGTAAGGTGGTGCAGAATCAACGACACAGACTGTAGGAGCAGATGAGAACCGCTGTAGCAAGCTTGACTGAATGCTGCTGCAAGCTCCTTTAATACCCCCCACCCACACCCCATCAGTCCCAAGAAAGCATCTCTTCTAAACAGCAGTTCTCAATTGGCTGGCATTGTCTGCATCAGCAATCCTTGGTCTCTCAGGCAGCCTTCAATGAGGTCCTCCTGCAGGAGATGCCTTTGCGGCTGTGCAGTCCCCGGTGGTTACATAGAGGCGGCCACCACACCATTCTCCCTATTTTTGCACCCTTTGGCTTTTAGATTTTGACAGCCTAGTGGGAACTGGGGTGCCATTTCCTTGACATTGTTGACCCCCACCTCAGAGGATTCCCAGTGACCCCAGGGGCTGCCTGCACCAGGGTCATGAGAAACTAACCCGAGGTGCTGTACTAGGGTCATGAGAAATTGACCCCAGGGACCCTGGGACCACTCCTCAAGGCTCAATACCCAGAGGAAATGGCCAACCAAAGAGCGGATGTTGCCAAAGATAGCTGAACAATCGATCAATGTATAGGAGATATTTGTATAGCTGTATACTGGAATTTCCCTGGAACACCACCCCCACACCTGCTTGTGGTTTCTGAGCTTAACTCTCTGTAACAGTCACTCGGGGTTCGGCTCCTTCCTTAAGGCAGCTGAACCCCTGCGCGCTGGACCGATTAAATCCTCTTGCTGTTGCAACGAATTTCGGACTCTTGGTGGTCTTTGGGCGAGGGTCCCGAGAGAAAGACTCTTTGGGACTTTCACTGTCTTCTAGAATCTTGCCCGACATTGACTGCCATCCCTCAAAGAGCTATCACTCCAGAGGCTTGCCACACAAGGGAGAGACAAGGAACAGCCCACATGGTGGTCTCATGGATCTCGGCTTTAATCACTTCCTTAGGGGGGCTGCAATCAGGATTTTCGAGAGCCATTAGCACCTGCAGGGTCACCTTATTTATGGAGCACTGCTTAGAGATATGCTGTGCAAGACACTTAAAATAATTATTAGTATGACAACTCCTCCTATCATAAGTGGCCATCTATGAGTGGTCAAACAGACTCTTAATATTGTCCCATACTTTTCCCAAGAATCCGTTATCTAGGGAGAGCACAGGTACTCTGGTCTCATTTGAAGTTGGCTATGTTCCCCCTTAGCACCACAGAATTGTTAAGGAATTTATCTGACCAGGTACCTTCAAGATATTAAGTCAACTCTTGTTGGCTTCAGTGGTGTTATGTACCTGGTAAAAGGTTAGGCAGATCGAGTGAAACCTGGGGTCACATGCCAATAGAGACATGTCCTTAGCAAGGGCCAACTCTTCTGCCAGTAAGTCAATTGTTGTAAAATGTGGATGGCTTGATAAAGATGTTGATTTAGTACCGCTTGTGCTTGTAGCCTCTCAGCTGACTTAGAGACTACAGCATTGAAAGTCTCTGCCCTAGTGGCTGTCTGGATCAAGGCAACAGCAGCTGTTGTTGCCCCAGCAATGCCTGCAATGATGCAATGATGTAAATGAGCCTGGTCCATCAGAGTGATGGCATGAAAGTTGGTGGGATTTACCACAAGCATCCAAATAGTGGCTGGTTTCCTTCATCAGGATAGCTGTTACTGAATACTCCATCCAACAGGAGGTCAGGAGACATTTTTCATTAAAGCAGTTAAGGCTGTCTCTGACAATGGAGGTATTGGTGCCAGAAAGGAAAAGGGAGGTCAGACACAGACTGGGCCAATCTGGCTGCCAATGGTCACGTTCACAGGGGTTGCCCCAGTCCACATTTTTGCTGACTGGTTTATATGGAACTATGTCCTATTAAAATGATGGCCACCTTTTAGGAGAGTAATAGGGTGTAAATCAAGACAATTAGAGGGGCCACATAAATCCCAATTGTTCATAATGGAGTCATATCAGAATCTAATGGGATCCCTGTTAATATAGGGAATGATATTGGGAGTATCATGTGAAGTAAACCTCCACATTCCAAGTGTGAGGTTAGATGACAATATTTTGTAGTCTCAGGCAAAATTTATACCTAGTGCAGGCCATCAGTGTTCCCAAAGAATAGGAAGTCCCACAAAAGTGGGCATTTGAGGGATGCTTGGACAGTGCGGCATGGGTGGGTGTGATATGCTTGGGAGATCCTTTGGGGATTTGTAATCAGTAAGGGGGATGTGATGTTCCATGCCTAACATGGTGCCATAGGTTAGATTGCCATGAAAACCCCCCATGATCATATTGGATAGCTGGATACAAGGGCAGATGGAGGAAACATTGGTGGTAAAGCAGAGAATTTCTTCCATGGGCTAGGTGCCTTCTAGTCATTGTGTAGTAGTGACTAAGTCCATGAAGGGCAAACCCAAACTCACACTGGAAGAGAAAAGAATAAGGTAGGCCAAGGAGTTAACTGCCAAGACAAAAGAATAAGGGACGGGGCATCAAAGCCCAGAGCTCATCTACCCTTCCAAGCTGAAGAAAATTAATAAACACAGTATGTGCATTACGCCCCCACAACCTGGTCTTCTTGTGGTTCCTTCATCGTCCCTTGGTCCACGGCTAGGTGAACATCTCTCAAGGGCACCCATATTGGTGCAGTTGCATCCTGGGGGAAAATACAAATATACCCTTGCCCCCTTGTCAGAAGAGATTGAATGGTTGCCATTGAGAGGTTAGTTATTGGGTCCCTCCATCTAACCAACAGGAGGGGAGTGTCCCTCAGCAAAAATGTTTGTAAGCAGAGCTCAGCCCTTTCTCATCAAAGGAGAGAAAGTTCACATGAAACAGGACCTTCACCAAGGCTGGGTATGGATCTCTTCTGGATTCTGGGGAGGTGACCCGAGCAAGTGCTCCTTTCAATGAGCAATTTGCTCTTTCTATGGTTGCTTGGTCATTTCTATGGAGAATGTACCCTATTCTCTACAGCCTTCTGGATAGATCGCATACAGACATGTATGGGACTGTTTCCTCTTTAATGTAGGGGAAGGACAGGGTATGGACAGCTTGTTCTACATATTGGCTATCTGAGAAAATATCAACTGATTCCTGTTGGCAATACTTGAAAATTTTCAAGAGTCCAAATAATTCACCCGGTTGCACTGAACAAGGATTAGGGAGAAAATGAGTTGTGTCCGTTTCCCCTGGTCTTTGGATAAGAACCCCATATCTGGCTTTATTCGCATCAAAAAAGGCCATAGTTCCCTTGGAAATGGGGGGAGAGCTAGGTATGCTATGGGGTTTAACTGTAATTGGCAGCTGGGACAGAGCAGTAAGTTGTGTGTTTGGTAGCATATGACTATCCAATGAGCCTGTGCACCCCACCACCATTTCTTGAAAGCTGATGGAATGGGCTCATAATGATTGAGAATACTGTAAGGAGAATGGTAGAATTATTTTGTCTGGTGCCCTTTTGTAAGTTCTCCTTGCTAAGCCTCTCACCTTAAGGGCAAGGTGGAAGACAATGTCAAACTCTGACGTAACCTCAAATAAATCAGAGAGGGCCTGGTGCAACCACATGAGGAGCCTATTCTGCCATGACACTTCTAGGATCCCCCCCTCCTCAAAGGACCACAGAATTATGGCCAAGAGGGGTTTTCCTGGATCAAGCCTTTCCAGAGTTGATACAGAAAGGAGCGCCATAATTTCTCTAGTAGGTTGGTAGCCTCAGATGTTAGTTTGAGGAAGAGAGAAAAGAGGTGCCTCGTCTCCTGGTCCTGAATAGGCAGGAAAGGTTTGAGCCAGTTAACAGTTCCACACAATTGTTGTAGTTCCACAAGGGAGTAGGAGACTTTTGTCATGATGGAGAAGGCCGGGGGATTAATCTTGTTAGAAATAGAAAAGCCCAGGAAGGTGTATGAGGGAACTCTCTGAATCTTTTAGGGAGCAACCTTCAAGTTGAGTTTTTCTAAGTTAAGCAACAATTGAGAGGACACCCCTTCAAGATCGTACAGGCTAGGGTGTGCAAGTATTATATCCTCTGTGTAATGGACTACAAGGACATCCCTGGGGACTTCCTGTATGGCTTCAGCCACATATAGCTGACAAATGCTTGGGCTCTTTTTCATGTCCTGTGGCAGATGGTCCATTGATATCTTTTAGCTGGCTTATTCATATTAGGTTCCCATACTGTGAAGGCAAAACAGCATCTATCCTCGGGAGCCAGAGGGATCTGGAAAAAGCAGTCCTTAATATCTAGAATCACCTTGCCGGGCGGTGGTGGCACACGCCTTTAATCCCAGCACTTGGGAGGCAGAGGCAGGTGGATTTCTGAGTTTGAGGCCAGCCTGGTCTACAGAGTGAGTTCCAGGACAGCCAGGGCTATACAGAGAAACCCTGTCTCGAAAAAAAAAAAAAATCTAGAATCACCACATGGTACTTGAGCGAGATAGCACTAGGATGAGGTAGTCCTGCTTGAGTGGTCCCCACTTTTTACATGTGTTCATGGATGGCTCTCAGATCCTGTAGAAGCCTATATTTCCCTGACTTATTTTTAATGACAAAAATGGGAGTATTATGTCTGCTGGTTGAGGGTTCCAGGTGACCCAAAGCTACTTGTTCCTTGACAGCAGAAAGCTTAGGTTTCAAAATGGGCCACTGGTCTACCCAGATATCAGCTTCAGACAGCCAGGCCAATGGTATAGGGTCAGATACCTTGAGGTAAATTGAGGTCAATTGGCACTGGGTAAGTAGTGGCCAATAGAATTGGGGGGGCTTCCCCAACTTTGTAACCTGTGCAGTCTAGTTGGTCATGTTGTATAATGTCATCAAACAAGGCACAATCCATCTGTAGTAAGGACAGCACCCATGTCTTGCAGAATATCTCTTCCCCATAGGTTTCAGGGAACATGAGCCACAACAGGTGTCAAAGATCCCTGACTGCCATTCAAATCCTGTCAGCGGTCAGGTCAGGTGGTCATTTTTGTGGCCTGTTGGCCTCCAGCTCCCATAATGGAGAGACCATACTGGACTCTCCAATGAGAGAACCGCAATGATTCATTTTTTGTTATTATAGTGATATCTGCCCCTGTGTCAACCAACCCTTTAATGGGCATGCTATCTAAATGTACAGTTGTCATTGGAGTTTGAGGAAACACAGGCAAGGTCCAAAAGACTCCTGGTGAAGCAGGAGGGTCCCTCTTACTTGCTGAGCTGAGGGGGTTGGAGTTTAAATTATCTTCTTGCTTTTGAGAACAGCAGTCACTAGCCCAGTGGAAACCTTAGTTACAACAAGGACATCTGGTCTTGGGCCTAGCTGAAGGGTAGTCCTGTCTGAGTTGACTAGGCTTGCCACAGCCCCAATAGGTGTGATCAAGGGGCCCTTCAGAGGGAGGGCACATCCTCTGCACATAGTCCATGACTGAGGTTAATGCATGCCCTGTGGCCAGTAACCATATCAAAAGTAATGTTAAGGTTGTATTCCAAATTAATCCTAGCCTTACTCTCAGCCAAGTCATGATATGCAGACCTCCAGTTAAGAAACACAGTAGGGGATGTGAGGGCGATCTGGCTGCGACATCTGTCACTCCATTGATCGCCAGGGTTGATTCGGCTGATCTGGCTGGCTAGGCGGGTGTCCCCTTCCTCCCTCACTGCTCCATGTGCGTCCCTCTTGAAGCTGTGTGCGCTCGGTCAAAGAGGACGACATTCCCCGAGTAGAGGAGGACCGGTCTTCGATCAAGGGTATACGAGTAGCTGTGCTCCCCTGCTAGAACCTCCAAACAAGCTCTCAAGAAACACAGTGGAGTCAAGCACTGCATTAAGAAGCTTATACCAATGGTAAAATGTCTGGAGGCACATGGCCCATTGCTTCAGTACTTGCTCAAAATAAGGGGAATCTGGGCCAAGAATCATTGGCGGCTGTTCTGATTAGTGCCAAGTCTTCTAGAGGAGTGGGAATCCAGGGTCTCCTCTCCACATCAAGGCTAAGATTGACATGGAAAGCCTCACTATGTACTTGGGAGAATAAGGCCCCCAGGAGAGAGGCAGGCACAAGAGACAGGCATTGCAGGAGCAATCACTGAAGGAGTGACCAAAGGCAAAGTCCCCTTAAATCAGGACAAGGGTAAGCTGAGGGTACCTCTGATGGGACAGTAGCAGAAGAGCTAGTGAGTGAGGGTCCTGGGACAGCAGGGCTAGAGGGCAGCTTGGACCCTGATAGCCAGAGGACTGGAGCAGAGGTGCCCTCATCCTCATTGCTAAAATCAACCTGTTTGCCCAGAGAAAGTGGGACAGGGTCAGTAATGGAAAGGTGAATATTAGTCTGATCCTGGCAGTGTTTGTTATTCCTCTGAGGAAGAATTCTTAAGACTGGCAATGACTGCAAGGAGGATGGGGACAAAGAACAAGGGAGGGATAATCCCAGACATCGTGCTTTGGGGCAAGGAAGAGAACACACATCCAGAGGTCAGGGTCCCACATGTTCTCCAGGGATATCCAGGGGGCCAAAATAGCAGCCTCCTCCCAAAATTGGTCCAGGTCATGAGTCTTAACCTTGAGACCACGAGTAACCAGAAGAGTTTGCAGCACCCTAATCTGGGGTTCCTTGATGGTAGAGGAGAGGGAACCCATGAGACAAGCACAAAGGAAACAAACAATGAACTGAAAGACCCCCAGAACTGGGGAGATCCTTACTCAAGTCTCGGGATGACGCGACCACCCAATGACTCACGAGAGACCGAACTTGCTGCAATCACATGAGGTTTATTGGGGATAGGCCGGTACTGGGTCAATCTCATGACCTTGCTGGCCAGAGTTCGACGCCGGGGTCGATCTCGTGACCATGCTGGCCAGAGTTCGACGCTGAACACAAGAAGTGTGGAGTATTTAACCCAGAAGTTGGGGGCAGGGAGAGAGTTACCAAGGAAACAACATAAACAGTGGAAACTTTCAGAGGGACCTGACCCAAGGTATTCAGTTAGGGAGGGGAACACACTCATTCTAGGAATGCAATCCACAGGGTGGAGAGTCTCATTCCTAGGGTAAGCTGAGGGTACCTCTGATGGGACAGTAGCAGAAGAGCTAGTGAGTGAGGGTCCTGGGACAGCAGGGCTAGAGGGCAGCTTGGACCCTGATAGCCAGAGGACTGGAGCAGAGGTGCCCTCATCCTCATTGCTAAAATCAACCTGTTTGCCCAGAGAAAGTGGGACAGGGTCAGTAATGGAAAGGTGAATATTAGTCTGATCCTGGCAGTGTTTCTTATTCCTCTGAGGAAGAAACCCATTCCTAGTTCCACCCTCATCGCAGATCAGTCAGGAGGGGCAGGTATCGGGAACCAGAGCCCTGAGGCTCTCAGTTCCTAGAACTGGCTATTTTATATTTCTGGCTGGCTACAGTGGCCCTTCAAGTCCTTTTAGGTAAAGGTTATACACCATACATTTGTATTAAATGCCCTCATTTTAAATTCTAAAATTCTCCAGCCTTTCAGAACCAATATGACAAATATACAGAGAAGGTGACCAAAATCACGTACTAAGCAGGGGACTCCCTCAGGTGTAGCTCAAAGGCCCTGTCCCTGCACAGTGTCCCCGGGATGGAGAAGGCATTCAGGAGCTGATCCCTGGTACCACTGCCTGCGAGAGCAGCCCCTATGTCAGATACCAGGATGAATCTAAACCAAAAGAGAAAATGAGCAGACAAATACAAAGAAGACAGAAAAGATGTCCGCACTCTCACCCTCTCACGGAGACCAAAAGTAAAAGTACAACTGTCACCAGGACAAACAGACAAAAGAGACAAAGAAGACAGAAATCAAGTCTGCATGTTCACCTTCATCCGACCACCACCACCACCACCACCACCACCACCACCAACAACAACAACAACAACAACACTAACAGGCCAACTCACTGAAGAAGCAACCAAAGGAGGCTCAACAGCAGCAGCAGCAGCAGCAGCAGAACATGAGAAGATGAAGAGCAGATCAGGTCAAACCTCGAACACAGGCCTTGCAGCAACAGGCAAAACGGAGCCTCCAGGAAAGGAAAATGAGGACAATGGAGTAATCCATCAACCATTTTGAGCACCAGATGCTGCCTGTGCCCTGAACTACTCGCTGCCCAAACCTACACCCACCCCCCAACCCCAGCCTCCAGTTTACATAGAGGTAGCCACCACTTCCTCCTACAGCTGAGGAAACCTAGAAACTGCTGTAGACCCATTGTCCTTGTCTGTCTGCTGTCATGTCCAGCATGACCCCAAGGATGGATCTGACTCAGGTGTGCAGGGAATGAAGAAAAGACAAGCACAAATATACCCAGAAAAGCTGGGATCAGGTGGAGTGGGTTCTTTGATGGAGAAAACCCAGTACCCCAGAAGCTCAGAGTGTTTATTGCATACAGTTGGATAGGGAGCTGGGGTTATTGCATTTAGCTGAATCAAGGAGACAAGTTTAACTAATTTAAGTAGGAGTTGTTTTTGTAGATGAGACATTCTTCAGACCATAAATATCCTGAGGGAGAAAGCTACGGTGAACAGTTTCTACACACACTAACTGTTAGGATCCAAGAATCACCCCCACAAACCACACAAACACCAATCTCAATCAGACCAGGGTGGTTTATTGAATGCACACCCTAATACTGATTGATCAGGACCTTAGCACAGAATTCGGGGACTGAAGACAATAACAAACATCTTTCCCTGTCAGCATTTAAGGGCTAAAATGGTAAAACCCACAATGAGCTTATACTTGGGAGCAAGAAGTGCTGCCCAGTGGTCAGCTCTGACTCAAGCCATTTTAGACATATTAGTTCATATTGACCTTTAATTTGATGGGTCCTACATAAGGTTTTGTGAAATTTCTTAAGATTAACAAACCTCAGAACATACAGAACATAACAGGATATGTGATGAGCATTACCTTGCTGTGAATCAAGTTACTTTTCTGTGTCAAAGTCTGGCAGGCATTTTACAGCAACAATATGAAATAGCTGGCAGGCATAGGACAAAGTGGCTATAACTAGGCTGCAGGGGTGGGGGTGCAGGCCTCAACACTAACAACATCCTCACATGGACCATAGGAAGGTTTTGCCTTTCCCTGAGCCTCACACCTCGAGGGATGTGAATTAGTCAGGGTTCTCTACAAAAACAGAAGTTATAAAATATGTGTGTGTGTTCTGTATGTTATAGAATTATATATTACATATAAATTATAGAAGACAGAAAAATGCCACGCACACTTTGTGTGACGGCGGTATTTGAGGTGTAAACTTCAAGGAAAGTCAGTCTCCTGCCTCCGCATTGTCGCCTGGCACCCCAAACTCAGAGGTAGCCCAGATATGTCCTCATACTTGTGTGCTAGGGGCTCACCAAGATATCATTTCTTAACAGCTAGAAAAAGAAAATTCGGACATTGCTCTCTGACCTTCACCAATGTTCCAATGTCCTAGGCAAACCCTGGCTTGGAATGTTAAGCCATCCAAACTAATTGCCTCCAGCATTGTGGGTAGGGTACTGAAGCTCACAGAATGAGAGACTTATCCCAGGACAAGGTCAAGTAAAATCCTCATTCTCAGTCATGTACTATAGCTGAACCAGTCCTAGGAATTAGCAAGAGACAGGTCTCTACTTCCCCAAAAGATTAACATAGTGGGCCTTTTACCTAGGATGGGTGGGACCGTAATCTGAGAGTGTGTGTGTGAGAGACAGTCTACAGCATTCAGCATTCTAGATTCAGCAGTCTGCATTCAACATTCAGACTAGTTCGCACTCAGACTAGAACCAGAGCGTAGGTAGAAGTTCGTAGCCCCCCCCCCCCCGGGCCCAGAGTGCTTGGGCCCGGGGGAGACCTAGTGTGTTTTAGGTGGCCTCAGATGTACCTCGACTACTGAGCTGCCAGATTTATCATTTTTCTCTTTTACAACGATTGTAAAAGCCTCATGTCATTTTTGAGAAATACACTCAGACCTTACACCACTCGTGTTGAGTCTGTTTGTCAAAAAGCCAAATCCCGTGCACACCTGGCCAGAACCCATCGTCCCGCAGAACAAGGGACCCTGCAAGAAACCCCAGTCCATGGCAGAAAAATACATGATAGATGAATAGATAACATAGACAGACTGACAGGCAGACAGATGATAATTTATTAGAATGTTTTACAGTCTCTGGTCCAGCTAATCCAACAATGACTGTCTACCAACAGGAAGTCCAAGAACACAATAGCTACATAGTCCACGAGGCTGGATGGACTCAGCCAGTCTTCAGGATACACTGAAATTCCCAAGAAGTAGGCTCTAATGCCAGTAGTGGAATGGACTTACCAGTGAGAGCCAGAACAAGCAGGCAAAGAAAGTAAGCTGACCTTTTCCATGTCCTTTATATAGGCCACTAGCGGAAGATGAGACCCAGATTAAAGATGGATCTTTCCATGTCAAAAGTTATTGGTTAAAGATGTATCTTCTTGTTTCTAAAGATCTGTATTAAAGGTGTGTCTCCCCGCCTCAAAATATCCAGATTAAAAGTGAGTCTTTCCCACTTCAAATGATTTCATTAAGAAAAAAAATGTCCTTCACAGGTATGCCCAGCTGTTTGGGTTTTAGTTAATTCCAGATGTAGTCCAGTTGACAATGAAGACTATCACAGTGGGATTAAGCAATTTCCCATGGGTCTGAGGCTAGCATCCTTGACAAGGCCAGCTCATGTCAACAACATGCATTCCCTCAAATTTTCACGCACTTAGGACTTCCTCCTCACCAGCACAGTCCACATTCTAGAGATTTGTCTGACTCCCTAGTCCCTTAACTCTGGGAAGAACTCACTTAATAAAATGTCTCGGTTTCTGTCACTATCCGTATCTCTGGTCCAATTTTTTGTTCTAGTGCACAAGAACCTTAAAATACCAGTGAGGGTCCTCTGAACTCAAATTCACACATATAACTTGTGACCTGCCATGCAGCACCTGGCTTCCATCAGAGGAAGTGATCAAGAAAGGACATAAGCACCCAAGAAAGAAGTCACAGTTTGCTCTGGGGTATAGCTCCATCGATGGCACGTGCGCTTACAATGCGTGAACCCTGGACAAAATCCTCAGCATGAAAAAACAAAGCTACCATATTTTGTAACCAAATCCCTGAGATGACATCCCACATTTTTGGCAGGCACACTTAAAAGGAGTGAGTGACGTATGGGCATGAATACAGGGCAGCAGAGGTTGTCTTGGATGTAGTGTAGAACTCAAGGGATTGGAGTTTAAATTATGTTCTTGCTTTTGAGAACAGCAGTCACTAGCCCAGTGGAAACCTTAGTTACAACAAGGACATCTGGTCTTCGGCCTAGCTGAGGGGCAGTCCCATCTGAGTTGACCAGGCTTGCCACAGCCCCAATAGGTGTGATCAAAGTGCAGAGGAAAGAATCTGTGTGCAGGTTGATGAGACCTGCAAATCTCTGAGTAGTGCATCTGTTTTCAGCTTCAGGACATCACAAATAAACACTCATTAGTGCTGCAACCACCATCATTTATATGCCCTTGTTGATACCCTGTATTGTGCTGACATCTACTCACAAGATATTGCTTAATCCCTCAACCTGCTCTGTGAACAAGCTGAAAGACACCTACCTACACTTTCCAAAGAGTGACTCAATTATCTTCCATAATTGGATTTTTGTTTCATGAACCTGTGGCTCAGTTTTCAAGATATATAAAAATAATCATGATGGAATGTTGTTTGGCTAATTGTCACCATCTCTGACAAAGACCTTCATTTTGTGAGGTGTGGGAATTATCCTAAAGCCTTAAGCTTTGTGCATTTACTATGCATCAGGTCCATGGTCCTGTCACAATGATCTATGACAAATGAATGCCTCTTCTGTAATTGCTCCCCACCACTGAAGTGCCAGTAAATAATTGTAAGTCACCTTGTGACACTTGCCTGACACAGATAATGGTATCCAATGATTTTTCTCAGTTTTGGTCTGGCAGTCAAGGGCAACATGGGCTGATTTTCTTCTCCAGAAATAAGGAGAAGCCCAGCATGCTGACACACACTTATAATCCCAGCACATAGGGTATGGAGGCAAGAGGATTAAAAGTCCAAGGGCATCTTCAGTCATGTTGCCAAAATGTCTGCCAAACATTTATGTTTGTGCCTATAGATTTGTGTTGCTCTTCGTCTGGATCAGGAAGGCTGGTTTTTGCAGTGGCCTGCAGTTAACACAGAGATCCATAACTGGTCAAAGCACTAAAAATAAGTTCCTGTGCTGCTCAGCCCTAAATTAGATGTTTATATCAACCCCATAGCCCCAAGGCTCGGGGAACATTGTAGAAAGGGGGACAGAAAGAACTGGAGGACAGAGAGGAGGGCTATGAGGTGCTGTCTTTGGGACATGGTGTGACTATTGCCTCATGGAACTTACAGCAGCTGTGATTACAAGATCAAACAAGCCAGAATTCCAGCATGGATGGAGAGGGTTCTATGAGGCATTTAATGGATGCTGGAGGAGAGCAGTCAGTTTTCTCTGGGACGTGGCCATTGATGGGTTGCTTATGCTCCAATGGATAACCTCACACCATGAACATATGGTAAGCACTAACTGGATTCACTGGGTTATAAACTTTTTTAAAAGATGAAGGTAGGAGAGGGACATGTTGAGGGAATATGTCCAGGGACCGTAGGAGCAAGGAGTAGTGGGTGGATATGATTAAAATACATTGTGTACATGTATGAAGTCCTCAGTGAATAACTTAAAAATTGTATTTTGCTTTTTAAGAGCTCAAGACCATTCTCAGTTCCATGGTAAATTTGAGGCAAGCCTGGACTATACCTTATATCAAAAACAGACAAGGAAATGAGTTTCCTTGTTTAGAGTGTGGGCTAGGAAGTGTACAGCAAACAAACACAGTGCTACTACACCTGAAAACCCTGAGTTTGAGCCTTAGACCCTGTACTGTGGAAGGAGAGAACCAATTCCTGACAGTTGTCCCTGATTTCCACATTAATATCACAACAAACACACACACACACACACAAGAATGCTTGCAAGCATATACATGCTCATACACGTGGACACCCCTACACTCACACTAAATAACTAAATGTTATTTAAAAAAAGAAGAAACAAAAAACCACAAACATGGTTCAATCACTTAAACAAACATAAATAAAAATGTTTGCTAAAGACCTATACTTTTCTAGCTAAGCACAGATAAGAACTTTTATTTTTTCAAATTAATTTATTCTATCAGAATTGCTAATCACTGATTATTTCTCTAATGATAATTTTCTGTATAACCCTCTTGCTTTTTCAACTTATTTTAAACTTTTTATTATACTTATTTACTATGTATGTGCAGGTATATGTCCTCTCTTCTGCTATAGTGTTCTGTGAAGGTCAAGAAGACAAACTGGGAGTGAGTCTCTCCTTCCACTGTATGGGTAGGAAGGATTAACCTTAGTCATCAGTCTTGGTGGCAAGCCCCTTTACCTGAAGTGCCACCTCGCTGGCCCCCCACTTGAAGTTTTTCTTTACAATTTAATCGTGCACGCGTGTGTGTGCGTGTGCGTGTGTGCGCGTGTGCGTGTGCGTGTGCGTGTGTGTGTGTGTGTGTGTGTGTGTGTGTGTGTGTGTGTGCGCGCACGTGTGTGTGTTCATGGATCTATATGTACCCATGTGTATCAGTGCTCTCAAGGTCAGAAGAAGACAACACATGCCCTGGATCTAGAGTTACAGAAAGTTACAGTCAGCTTGATGCCTGCACTGGGGACCAAAGTCATCTTGTACAAGGAGGTGCTTTTGTCAGCTAAGCCATCTCTCCAGCCCTACCTACTACTTACTTTCTCATTTTTTAAATCATGGTTACACTCTGCTTGAAGTTGGGTAGATTAAGAAGTCTGCTTCTTGTTTAACTTTTGAGAGAGAAGAATCATGGAAAAGGGAGCAGGGGAGGGGGAGGGAAGGGAGGGGGAGGGAAGGAGGGGAAGGGAAGAGAGGGGAAAAGTGGGGAGAGGAAGGAGAAGGAGGAGAGGGGGAGGGGGCGGGAGGACAGGGAGAGGAGGGATATTTACTAGGTAACAGCCTAGCTAGACACTTGCTAAGTAGCCTAAGGTCTTGATCCTTCTCTCTCCACACCCAGATTAAGTGACATTTGTCAGGTGGGGACTGACCCTGAGTTCCTTCTCAGAACGTTGTTGAAGAAGAGACGAGATTTGGTCCTTTTTGAACGTGCTTCTTACTCAGCAGAACTAGCTAATCTGAAAGAATACATAGCAGACATGAAGGAGAAGACAGCTCTAGGGAGGCGATGAAAAGCGTTAGTGGGGCCGAGGGGACAGCTCAGGGGAGAGTGCTTACCTGGAAGGGGTGACATCAGTGTTATCAGATTCTGGGGGAAAGAGAGATGAGCAGCCCGAGCATGCAGGATTCACTGGGCAGTGAGAGTACTGTATGGCTATGATGATGATATGTGATGATTGTGCATCTGTGAAAACTTAGAATGCGCAATACCAAGAAGAACGCACTTAATGAAGATCATGAAGTTTGGGGGTAACAATATTCAGGTTTTGATTCATCTGCTCATAAATACACCTACGTGGAGAGTCCGGGCTGATGAGAAATAATTAATTCTTACCAGTTTTAGTGTAAACCTAAGAAAGCTATTTTGTTTATTCCTTAAGATGCCCAATGATAATATTGCATAGTCAAATCCCAATCTCCTACTCAAGGCAGAAAAGGGAGGAGGAGAAGGGAAGAAGGCTGGAAAGGACAGAGACAGGAAAAGGGAAAAGAAAGACGACCACCAGGTCTCTCTGCTTGTGCTGGTCAGCTTGGCACAAGGTAGGGTCATCTGGTAAGAGGGTAAGAGGGCACCTCTGCTGGAAGATGCCAGTAAGCAGTAAGAGACCAAAACTTTTGGGTTCAAACTCTATCTTAGAAAACCTGACCTAAGATTGAACTCAAGTAAACTAACAGGCAGGTAGGTACCTAGCACCAGTTTCCAGGTTATTTTCCAACAAACCTGCACCTCCAGGTTACAAGCCTACCCTGGCACTTCACTTCCTAACAACCACCAATCAGGAGGAAAGCAGAAGTTACGTTTATGGGTTGGTTCTCAGGACCAGCCAATTATGTTAAAGGCCATAATATAATGCCCCCCAAATCAGATGTGTACCAGGCTAGATACCTCCTTATTGCCTCTATAAATGCTTGCCTAAAAGTGGGCTGGGGTGTCCCCTCCTGTCAGAGATGGTAATGTGGCCCAAGCTCCAGCTTGAATAGAGACCCTAATGTAATTAAATTGGGTTAGGCTCCTTGATGGTCTTTTTGGGATTCACGAACAGTTCCTGGCACAACATCAGTACTCCTCTAGGGTTAGACCTCTGCCCCTCCTTGAGTTCCTGCCCTTGCCTGCCTTTATGGCAGACTGTATCCTGTCAGACAGAAAAAAACACTTCCTCCCCCAGATTGGTTTTGGCTAGTGTTTTGTGACTGCAGCAGAAAGCAAAGAAGAACACTGACCCACACTTCAGAGACGGCTTCCCTAAAACGCAAAAGTTTGTATACATTTACACACACCATGGGATGTTACTCAGCCTTAATCTCGCACATGCTGTAACATGGGCGAAGCTTGAAGAAACTGTGCTCTGTGAAATGGCTAGGGCTTAGAAAGGACAGATAAGATCCACACATGTAAGGTACACAGAAATGTAAATTCCATAAAGATAGAAATAGACTGGCGATTGCCAGGGCCTAGGAGAGGGGAAACACACTTCCATTATTTAAGGAGCAGCTGAATGAGATGGTTTAGGATGCTTCCATAAGAATGGAATGTACCCCATTCTACTTAACTGTAAGCTAAATATGTCCTCAGCCCCAACCCCTTTGGTGGTGCAGAGGTTCACACCAAAGGGCCTCATGCACATTAGATAAGGGCTCTACCAGTGAGCTACAACCCCAGCTCCCTCCATCCCTCCATGGCAATTTTTATATTATATGTATTTTATTACAGTATAGATATGCTTTTTCTTTGAAGAAAGTGCAACACTCTTAATGTATTTAATCTCAAAATAAAGCATGTCTCACCAAAAAAGCTTGGCTTGGAGCTGGAGATGTGAAGCCAGGAGAAGGAACCGCACATTAGACTGAGCCATTTGCAAGACCATTTAATTGATTAGAACTCCACTATTGATTGTGAAGAGGTTGGAATGTTACAAGTCCAGAGCCAGTTATCCTGAGCCAATTCTTAGGAGCCCCTAATTGACATTTATTGCCCTCCTTAATATAAGATCTAACATCTTTGTGGCCATTGGATAAATCCTGTGGAATGTTTAAAAAACACCCTAGTGACCAACAACCAAAAGGCTAAAAATGTTACCAGATACCATTGGAGGCCCAGGGCAGAGATTTCTCTTCAACTGACCAACCTGATATACGTTTTATGTACCTTAAATTATGACTTTGTTTGTCTTGTTACTACAAAAACATCATCACACTGTTATCACATTGGAAGACTGGAATTTAGGATAAACTGAAGTTTCGTTCTCAGACCCTGGCCACTCATTTGGTTCCAGCGTAAATTGTCTCTTACCCCTTTGAGGTGAGAGCTGTTTCTTTCATCAACAAAACTCAGTTAACGAGAGCGCTTGCCTAGCATGCATGAAGCATATCGCCTAAACTGGCTGTGATAGTCTATAACCCCAGCACAGGGGTCAGAAGTCCAAGGTCATTATCAGTTACATAGCTAGTTGGAGATCAACCTAGTCTACATAAGACCTATGTCAAAGAGAGGGGGCCGGGGAAGAGAGAGAAGATAAAAACTGACATGTGTTTAATCAATTAATAATCTAAGCTCTCTCCCACCCTCCAAAGTTGTTGTGTTTCTGAAGTCAGGAGAGAAGGCTGCAGTAATATTGGCCAAGGGCTCTATTAAGTGCTCAGAACCACAAGTAATCCCCCACTAAGGAGAAGTTTTAAAGAATGATGGACCTCACTTTGAATTTCTACTCCCTGGCTCCCTCACCATTACGTGACTGTCGCATGCTCAGTTGGCCATTTTTTACCTTCTTCATATTGAACCTTCCAAAGTGCTGTGGGGCAGTGCAGGCTTTTTATTTATTACCTTCTGTCAAGCAAACAGCAGGCCTCTATACCAAAGAGTGCAACCTTTTATTCTTCCCAGCCACCAGCATGCACTCTAAATGAACACATTAGGCTTAATGTTACAGACTGAATATCCATCGTCTGCATCCATCCCCAGGTGAGCCTGCTTCCAAGAACGGCTCTTTAAAGTGAATGAATACCTTTGTTTTGCCATAAGCTCAGTGCTGCTGTTATATGAAATGGCCGTCACTTCCCCAGATAGTTACAAGGGGACATGTTACTACATGAAGGGCCATGTGTCATCTCCATGAACAATCCTGTTCCCCTTGCTCAATTTTAATTTTGTTCAATTTCCTGGTGTTATTTCCCAAAATAATTGTTGAGGTGTTGTCTCATATATCCTGGGCTGAGTTGAATTTTCTGATTTTCCTATAGCTGAGTATGACCTTGAATTTCTCATTCTCCTGTCTCGGCCTCCCTAGTGCTAGAATTACAGGTTATCAGCATACCAGGCCAGGCTTGCGCAGTGCTGGAGAGAGATCAAGCCAAGGTCCTCTCAAGAGTTTATTTAGCTTACAGTTTCAGGTTACAGTCCATTATTGCAGGGAAATTAAGGCAGGAACTTAAAACATCGCGTCCACAGCCAAGAGCAGAGCAGAGAGAGAGAGAGAGAGAGAGAGAGAGAGAGAGAGAGAGAGAGAGAGAGAGAGAGAGAGGGAGAGGGAGAGGGAGAGGGAGGGGGGAAAGGGAGAGAGAGGGAGCAGAGAGAGAGAGAGCAGAGAGAGAGGGGGAGAGAGAGAAAGGAGAGAGGGGGAGAGAGAGAAAGGAGAGAGGGGGAGAGAGAGGACAGAGAGATGGGGGAGAGGGAGAGGGAGAGCGAGAGGGAGAGAAAGAGCACAGATCCTTCCTTTCTTGTTCTCACCTAGATTCTAGGTTTATAGTTCAGGACAACGCCCCCCACCCCCATACACACACCTAGGGAATGGTGGTGCTCACAATGAACAATGGGCCAGGTCTTCCTACATCAATTAACAATGAAGACAATTCCCTATGGTCCAATGAGATCTAGACAGTTTCTTGTTTAAGGCTCTACTCTTTAGGTGATTCTACATACTGGCAACCTGACAAAAACTAACAACAGCCTTGTGCTTGCTTTGTTCTGAAATTTCTTTATCTTTCTACAGTAATATCAAGAACAATACTCTTCATTGGTAGATTTTCTTATAAGACAGGGAGTGGACAAAGTCTTGCAGGTTCTTCATTGTGCAAGGGATGTCTACTATACCAATGATGACTATGTGAATGGTTTAGACTATTATATACTGTATAATAGTATAATGGTTTATACTATAAACTTTATGCCTTCTTCACTGCACAGGTCCAGGAAATGCTAAGGAAATGACATTTGCAGTCAATGTAAGTGGCAGTCTCTTTGAGGTTCAGCATTAAGTGATCTCCATGGCAACTGTGCATTTCCCTCCCTCTGAAGTTTGTTAGTTCCAGAAAGGAAGGAGTTTATAAAAGCCGCTGATCATGTTGCACCTGATAATCTCCTGGCTCACCTGAGTTCACCTACAGCAAAGGCAAAAAGTCATGGCGAACTAACAGTGTTCTTCCTCAGAAGTTGATGCCATCCATCCTCTTGCCTCTCTGTGGACACAATCAAGTATGTGGGTGCAGAGGGGCTCCAGACTTCACTGCCATGGGGGATCTTATGTAAGTTCCAGACAGCTTCTCAGAGATAATCATGACTATTGAGACCTAGTTGCTTGTAGTACTCATCTGCTTGGTTATGTATAACTTATCACCTGTCTTAGTTAAGGTTTTACTGCTATGAACAGACACCATGACCAAGGCAACTCTTATAAAAACAACATTTAATTGGGGCTGGCTTAGAGGTTCAGAGGTTCAGTTCATTGTCATCAAGGCAGGAACATGGCAGCATCCAGACAGGTATGGTTGAGGAAGAGCTGAGAGTTCTATATCTTCACGGGAAGGCTGCTAGCAGAATACTGGCTTCCAGGCAACTAGGATGAGGGTCTTATTGCCCAACCCCACAGTGACACACCTATTCTAACAAGGCCACACCTCCAAAAAGTACCACTTCCTGGCCAAACATATTCAAACCACCACATGACCTCCCTTCCCCCCCCCATTTCCTGTCTCATCTTTCTTTTTTTTTTTTTTTTTTTTTTTTTTTTTTTTTTTTTTTTTTTTTTTTTTTTTTTTTTAAGATTTATTTTATTTATTTATGGTTGTACAGATAGCCGTGAGCTATCATGTGTGTGGCTGTTGGGAATTGAACTTGGGACCTCTGCTGACCCCACTCTCTCGGGCCCCACCCGCTCTGGCCCCTGTCTCATGGTTTTCTACTGGCTTATTCGTGCTTTAAGGCATTTCCTTTCCCCAAGCTACCTGTATCGCAGTCCTTGTCTGAAGTTCTTGCACAGATGAAACACAAATGGAACAGACTCCTTACAAATGAGTAACCTCGGTAGGTCTAACTGAATATTTATTAAATGAATGAAGGAATGATTCTAACATAGGGTCAAAGCAGTTGTCTCCACATACAATCACATGATAGAAAACTCAACTGTCTTCCATCCAAGCTAGAAAGTATCCTCCATTCCAAGTGTGACTTAACCCTGTTTCGTATGCAGCTGACATGAATTATATAATCTTGAGTGGATGTAGGTATTAGACCCTTGCATTTATGCTGTCAAATGTCTCCATCCACCCATGAAATTCTCTCCAGTCTCTTAACACCATGTACAAGTACCCCACTGCAGTGCCAACCAAAGCCTTGCAGCAATCTAATTTGGGAACAATAGCTAGACCTGTGAGTACATCTACTTCCTAAGTAGAAGAACTTACAAGACTCTGGGGATGAGACATTTTAAATCCGCTTCTTTGTTTCTTAAAATTATGTCTTTATCTGTGAGCCTCAACAGTGGTTCCTCCTTTCTCATTCAAGGGTAATGTGTGCTCAAGGAGTGTGAAATTAGCACAGTGCATGTTCAGTCTCAACAGATAAACATGAAAACCTTTTCACTCCACATCACTAGCTTCATTCAATTAGAGAAAAGTTAAAACACGGTGGCGTGGTACAACCTAACCTTTTAATTTCTGGAAAAACACAATAGAACAAACAACTAATAAATAAGGCAACCTGGAGCTCTTCCCTTTCCCCCAAAGACAGTGTTCTTAGCCAAACGAGGAAGCAGCAACATCTGTTTTTTGAAATCCACATTTCTGCCCCAAACCCCTTCATCGTGCAGTCAATACCCTTCACCCTTGTCCTCGTTTTATAACCTCCCTCTGCATGATCAACCATTGTCTGGACTATTAGCTAACAGGCAAGTGGTTTAACACAGCCATGGCTAACATGCATTAAGTACCCTACTCTCTGTCATGCTGTCCACATGGCAGACACAAAGCTCACCCATCACTGAAACAGCATCGTGCTTCTGAACAAATGCTACCAGCTACCAATAGCAACTAGTCAGAATTAGTAAAAGAAAGCCATTCCTTGCCCAGTATTTACTGAACTCCTGCTGTGTTCTTGTATGGCTGTATATGGTCATGAATAGATCACATAAAGAGGATCCCTGTGTAGTACTGAACAGGACCGGAAGTGCCTTCTTTTCTGAGGTTTAATTATTCTAAGTGCTTTTGTTTATTTGTAATTATGTGTGTGTGTGTGTGTGTGTGTTTATATGTCTGTGTGTCTGTGTGTTTGTGTGTTAAGGCACGAGTATGTGTGTTCAGTTGCCCACAGAGGCCAGAAGGTCAGATTCCAGGAGATTCAGGAGCTTATTATAAAACAAACTTAGGCCCTTAGCCACTAAGCCATTTCTCCAGCCCCTACTTACTTACATTTGTGGGGGACAGGGAGTGGTAATTAAGGCAGGGTCTCATTCACCCAGACTGGTATCAAACTTACTATATAGTTAAAGATGTGCTTAAATTCCTCATCTCCTTGTATCTGACTTGCAAGGACTGATAATACACAGTATGCCACAATGCCTGGATTTCTAAGTTCTTTTAAAACCAGAAACCTTACTGCCAGGTGTGGTGGTGCACACTTTTAATCCCAGCACTTGGGAAGCAGAGGCAGGTAGATTTCTGTAAGTTCGAGGCCAGGCTGGTCTACAAAGTAAGTCCAGGACAGTCAGGACCCTATTACACAGAGAAACCCTGTCTCAAAAAAACAAGAAGAAAAAAACCCAGAAACCTTTGGCCTGGAGATGTAGTATTATAATTTTAAGTTGGCCTCCTTCTTGTGTTGTCGCTGAAGCTAGCCTTGAAACTCTGATCCTCTTCCCTCCACCTCCCAAGTGGTGGGAGTGCAGACATGCACAACACCAAGCCCTGATCTGTACCTTTTTTTTTTTTTTAAATACATTACTCAGGGAGACCCTGCTGATTGAACCCAGGGCTTTATACTAAAATGGAAATTTATTTTGAGACAAGATGATAGAATGTAGTCCTGTTGATGTATAGGGTCATATGAGGTGAAATCACGACAATTCAGACATGATGCACAGGAATCCTTGCTGTTGAAGTGTCTTGGGTCATACAAATGCAGCAAGTCTGAGACATTTGAATGCCTTGCTCGGGTAAAGTTAGCCAGTGAAATCTTTCCTTCCCTGCAGCACAAGCTTTCCCAATTTGATGGCTTTGCTCTAGGAGTTCAATTCTGTGTTCACTCTCTTGTTACCTGTGGACACCAATACCGTGTAATAGGCCTGTCTTCCTTCAGTTTTGATCATCCATGAGTGCAGAAATCAAACCTTGACCTCTCCAGGGTTTAAAGCAGCACTTTTCAACCTGGAGGTCATGACCCCTTTGAGGGTCGCGCATATCAGATATTCTGCATATCAGATATTTATATTACAATTCATAATAGTAGCAAAATTACAGGAGCAATGAATTATGAAGTAGTAATGAAGTAATTTTATGGTTGGGGGCCAGCCCAGCATGAGGTACTGAATTAAAGGGTTGTAGCATTAGAAAGGTTGCTCATTTATTAGAAAGATGGGCTTCAAGCCAAGTTAGCCACCGTGGCAAGGCCAGCTAGTTGTAAGGGAGGATTAAAATTGTTAACTCTCTTGGCAAGTTGACAGAGTCTGCTTGATCCAGGAAGTGCTTAGGTTTATTTTATTTCCTGGTTTTAATAACATGGCCATTTTTTCTTATTATCAATTTCTTGACTTTGCCTTTTTTCTGGGTGTTTTTCTCTGGTAAGGAGTAAAGTGGAATTCAGTGAAGGAAGTAAATATGGTTGGACTGGGGACGTAGCTGAGGGGTAGAGTGCTGTGATGCGCATTTGCAAGGCTCAGAGTCCATGCCCAGGCATCCATGTATGTGTGTATGTATAAATGCACATATGTATGAAACATTTTAATGAAGATATGATCCTAGTATCAGTCAGTTGTATTTTATCCACCCTGACCATTGGCCACTTTATTGAACTGCAGAATGATTGTTTATGAAGTAGAAATGTTAAAGTCTTTTATCTTCACTGGCAATCACACACTAGACTAGCTTTTTGAGGCAATACATACAGACAATATTCTATACTCTTTGTCATTTGCTATAAGCTAGTTCATTGGCATTTGTTTATTTATTTATTTATTTATTTTACACTCCATATTTTATTATCTCCACCCCCATCCACCCTCCTACTGCTCCACATTCCATACCTCCTCCCCACCCCCCTGTCTCCATGTGGATGTCCTCACCTCCCACACCACCTGAACTCTAAACTCCCTGGGGATTCCAGTCTCTTGAGGGTTAGGTGCATCATCTCTGAATGAACACAGACCCAGCAGTCCTCTACTGTACATGTGTTGGTGGCCTCATATCAGCTGATGTATGCCGCCTGTTTGGTGGTCCAGTGTTTGAGTGATATCAGGGGTCCAGATTAATTGAGACTGCTAGTCCTCCTACAGGGTCGCCCTCCTCCTCAGCTTCTTTCAGTCTTTCCCTAACTCAACAACAGGGGTCAGCTGCTTCTGTCCATTGGTTGGGTGCAACTATCTGCTTCTGACTCTTTCAGCTGCTTGCTGGGTCTTCCAGAGTGCAGACATGCTAGGTCCCTTTGTGTGAGCGCTCCATAGCCTCAGTGACAGTGTCAGGCCTTGGGGCCTCCCCTTGAGCTGGACCTTTTCCTCAGGCTCCTCTTCATTTCCATCCCTGTAATTCTTTCAGACAGGAACAATTATGGGTTAGAATTGTGACTGTGGGATGACCCCCACTCCCTCATTTCATTGGCATTTTTTTTTTTTTGGTTTTTTGAGACAGGGTTTCTCTGTATAACTCTGTCCTGGAACCCACTCTGTAGACCAGGCTGACCTCGAACTCAGATATCAACCTGCCTCTGCCTCCGAAGTGCTGGGATTAAAGGCATGAGCCACCACCGCCTGACTTCAGCGGCATTTCTTATCAGATATTTTTCAATGAAGACTTTTTTCCAATAAGAGCTTTCCAAAGACCCTCTCACTTTAATTTTATAGAAGCATAGCTATGTGGCTTGTTAGTTTAATCTTTCAATTTATAAAGTAGCCTTTATAAAAATGGCTCCTGGACAGTTATATTCAGTGGCTAAGAGTTCTTGCTGTTTTTTCCAGAGGACCTGAGTTCAAGTCCCAGTATTCACATCAGTTGAGTAACTTCTATAACTTCAGTTTTAGGGGATCTGATGACCTCTTCTGGCCTCCATGGGTGCCTAAACATATGTGGTGTCCACATACACTATAAAAACATATACACATAATAAATAAATAAATATCTAAAACCAATAGCTTCTGAGTGTAAACGCTTGTTAGCCTTCCTCTGTTAGAGATGATAGATGCACACTGACCATTGATAGCCTTCGCTCTTGTTGAGCACACCCAATGTACGTTTTACCATTCTCTACACACATGGATATGGAGAGAGCCAGCATTTATACTCTTTATAATGAAGAAGACACAAAAATCCAGGGCTACAGCTGTAGTAATATGGGAGATATTAAAGGTGGCATCTGGGCTCCAGCCCCTTACAAGCTGGGCACAGCCACCCATTCCCAAGAACCTAATTAAACAGACAAGTACCAGTGAAAGGCAAAGGAAGGAAGTTTATTCACGGTGTCACATTGGGAAGAGGAGCAAATAAGGAAATTCAGTAACCTACCTCAAGGCCGGCACATCCTAGATCCACTTAGCCATACAACCTGTACCATCCTTAGGGTCCTTAGGCTCAGACTTAAATATAAGGTAAGATGTATACATAACTAAGCAATCCTCGTCAAAGTGTGATCTGGTCTGTTTAATGGCTGGTCATTGTGCTGGCTCTGGTCTGTCCTGCAAGGTGGTCCAACAACTCAGAACTGCGTGAAATCTTTTCCTGAGAGATGAGTTCCTTTGCTGGCCGTAACCAACATGAGATTCCTGAGGAAATTTCAATTTCTTAGAGCCTATTATTTCCATAAATAGGATAGCCAAAGCGACACAAATGACTCTTAGAGAGTCTTCACTCCTGCCGGGATGGTTGTAACAGCTCTTGAGTCCACAGCAGTGAGCCATAAGCTGTGAACCATAACTAAGTCCTTGTAATCTGTGTGCTCTGCTACTTGCCCTTCCCCACTATCTGTATTGTGCTGCCAGCTAGTCTATTCTGCCCAGTACCTGCTTAATAAAAGATAGGAAAGACTAGTGGCAGTATGTGGTTCCCAGAACATCTGTGCTCCATCTGTCATGCCAGGAGGCCTCTCCACAGTACTTGAATTGGTTTGGACTCATGTGAAGGTTTTTGTTTTTATCTGTCTAATTTATAAGCCATCCTAACTCTGTTACCATAGCAACAAATAAGGAAGGTTTTTTTTGTTTTTTGTTTTTTGTTTTTGTTCTTTTTTTTTTTTTTTTTTTTTTTTTTTTTTTTTAGCCATTGTATTAGACCATACTAACATGAATCAAAGCATATTTAAAAATAAGTATATCAAATATGAGCGAGTTGATAAATATGTATAGTTCTCATCTCAAGTCACAAGAAAAGAAATGGTGATGAAACTAAGATGTGTACGTGTAAAGACGTCATGCTTGAACTCAATTTCGAGATAATAGTCTAGGTCACATAAGAGTATGCCTGAAGGTCAAGGCAGGAGTTGGTGTGAGGCTTTGGGGCTGTGTGATCTTCAGAGTCATGATGAGGACTGGCTGCTGTGAAGACGTTAGTATCAGGGTTCAGGTGAAGAGGGCCAGGTTAAGAGTCAGCATGAGAGGGCGAGTAAAGATCAGAGTCAAGGTCGGTATTAGCATAAAGATCAGTGATGGGGTTAAGTTGAAGATCAGGATCACTGTCAGAGTCATAGTGGACGTCACGATGTGACTAACGTCAAGCAAGAGTCATGGCTCAGATGAATCTAAAGGCCAGTCTCAGGGTCAGGAGGAGGGTTAGGATTAGAGTCTGGAGGAGTGAGGAGTGGGTTGAAGATAAGGGATATCGTTCAAAGGGAGAGAGGGAGAAGCAGGGTGAAGGTCCACTTCAGTATCAGTGTAAGGCAGGAGTTAATGTATGACTTAGTTCACAGCTGGGGACGTGATAAGGATGAGAGTAAAGGGAGGGTGAAAATCAGCTCCTGGATGAGCTTTGTCAAAGCCATGCTCACAACTTATAAAATAAAGAGTTTGTTTAGTGTTATGATTGAGGGAGGATAAGGGTCGATCATGACAAGGAAGCATGGCAGACACGAACAGAAAGTTGAGAGCTCCCAACCTCAACCAAACACAATGAGAAAAGAAGAAACTGGAAGTGACACAGAGCCTTTAAATTCTCAAAGCCCACCTCCAGTGACATACTTTCTCCCACAAGACCACATCTCCCAAACCACCCCACATAGTGCCACCAACTGGGGACCAAGTGTTCTAACATCTGAGCCTATGGGGGATAGCCTCATTCAAGCCACCACAAGGGTCACAGGAAGGACGAATGTAAGCATAAAGACAAGGATGCAGTTAAGGCTCAGAGGCATGTCAAAGTAGAAGTTCAGAGTTGTGGTTAATGGTGAGAATCATGTTCATGATCAGGTCAAGATAGTGATAGGCAAGTTAGGTGTGAGAGTCAAATTAAGTACCACAATAAGGGATAGGCTCATAAAGGTCAAGGCTAGAGTGAAGAGAGGGTCAAGGTAAGGATTAGTGACAAGGCATATGACAGGAAATGTGAGGGTAATTGTTACTGAACTTGAGAGTTGAGTTCAGGATCAGATTCAGAGTGAAGGTCAGCTCTGTCAGTATGAGAGTCAAAATAAGGGCCATTCACATAACAGCCATGGACAGACTTAGGATCAGAGAGAGGATACAGTAAGATTCAGACTTTACTTGAGAGAAAGTACCAGTCCAGCTTGGTAGGCAGTTAAGTTTCAGAAAGAAGGCTAAGGTCAGTCAGCACCATGCTGGGGATCCGAGTGATCTGCTCAGGTAATGCAGGGAGTCAAGTTCAAGAACTAGAGTGGGGGTCAGTCTGGATCAAGGTCGGCTTCACAGCCACTGTCAAGGCTGAGATGTTTTCAGAATGTAGGGATAGCCAAGATCAGGTTCTAGGCATGTTCAGTGTTGGACTGATCAAGACACTGAATCTGACCTTTCACCTGGACTCTCGCCTTGACTTTGACTCTCACCATTAAACCTTAGATGTACGTTCACCCTCACTATGAAATGCTCTGGATCTGAGTCCTCCTCTTCCTCTTTTTAGTACTCATCCTGGCCATGACTCAGTCCAATCTTCATCCAACTCTGACCTGTGCTAGATGTAGACTCTGATTTTCACCTTGACATTCATGTTGGCCCTGACCCTGAATCTGACCCTCACTGTCACTCTTTCCTCCTTTAATAATTACCCTATGTGTCACTTCCAACTAGCCCCCCTATTCTTGATGAGCCTCAGGCTGCCTGTCTCTATTTGCCCTGTCCTCAAGCAGTTGTATTTCCATTGACACTGTCTGTCAATCCAGCTCTGACTCTTAAGCTAACCACGCCTAGATAATATCCCAACACTTATTCTGACACAGTGTTCCACTCTGTCTGTGGTGCTCTGCTTTTGTTCCTTACTCTGAATTTGATTCTCACTCCTACACTGATCCAGTTCATTAAGTAGACTGGAAACATCTGATCTAATCTTTAATCTGACATGGGCACTGATACTCAGTCTTCATCCTGGTCCTTAATCTGACCTCTACCCTAGGCATGCCATTGGTAACTAACCTCATTTTATTGCTATCCCTGTCTCTCATCTGTTTCCACAATAGTCCTGTGACCATCACTATGATGCTGGCATTGATGAAGAGTCAGTCTTACAGTTTTATTTCTGTGGCTGTGATCAAGTACCCTGACAGAAGGCATCTTAGGGGAGGAAAGGGTTTATTTGGCTTACAAATCCCAGTTACAACCCGGCATGTTATAGAAGTCAAGGCAGGAACTCAAGAAGCTGGCCACAGCCACAGCCACAGCCACAGTCACAGCCACAGTCACAGCCATGCCACAGCCACAGCCACAGCCACAGCCACAGTCACAGCCACAGTCACAGCCACAGTCACAGCCATGCCACAGCCACAGCCACAGCCACAGTCACAGTCACAGTCACAGCCACAGTCACAGTTACGCCACAGCCACAGTCACAGTCACAGCCACAGTCACAGTC
>NW_022196903.1:88214568-88261979 GCF_008632895.1 Mastomys coucha | reverse complement strand
CACAGCCACAGTCACAGCCACAGTCACAGCCATGCCACAGTCACAGCCACAGTCACAGTCACGCCACAGCCACAGCCACAGTCACAGCCACAGTCACAGTCACAGCCACAGTCACAACCACAGTCACAGTCACGCCACAGCCACAGCCACAGTCACAGTGACAGCCACAGTCACAGTCATGCCACAGCCACAGCCACAGTCATAGTGACAGCCACAGTCACAGTCATGCCACAGCCACAGCCACAGCCACAGCCACAGTCATAGTGATAGCCACAGTCACAGTCATGCCACAGCCACAGCCACAGCCACAGTCACAGTCAAGAACAAAAAGAATAAACGTATTCTTGCTTGCTACTCGGCTATCCCTCTCTACTCTTCACCAGTTCAGATACCAACCAGTGATTGGTATTGTCCACAATAGGCTAGGTCTTACTAGATCCATTGAAAACACCACTCTCTATAGACATATCTATGGGCCAGACTAATGTAAATAGTTCCTCAATTGAGGCTTCATTTGAGCCTGACTCTGATCCTGATGTTCATCTCAATACTGACACTACCCTCACCCCTTTTCCTAGACCAACACTGACCTGGAAGTTTACCCGCCTTTGATAGTTGCTTGACACTCTAATCATGACCTGGATCTTTTCCGACCTTGACACTGATGTGAATATTGACCTAGACCATGATCCTTATGACTGAAAACTGAGGTGACTAGTACTCTTAAATATGAATGGTTTTTTTCTAATTTTCATTTATTTTTCTTTGAGATGGGTCCTCACTACAACCCAGGCTAGTTTTAAACTCTTATCCCCAATTTTCTGCCTCTTGAGCAGCTGGTATGAGAGGTGCATACCACTGAATTTGGTTTTAAAACTGATTTTCAAGTTCACAGTGACTAGAACCACTCTTATGCTCATCCTGTCCTCTTAGCTCTTTGCCATGACATTCAGTCACTACCTAAGATGGACGCCAAGCACCATCCATATCTTATTTGATCTCTGAGAGTGGCCCTCACAGTGACTCTGAGACTAAATCAACTCCTCATCCTCAGTTGACTTCTCATCCTGACACTAGCCATAGTCTCATTACTTCACTCTGATTTTGACCCTAACCTTTATGCTGCCCATCACTTGCCTCTTATCCTGATTATCCCTTCCCTGATTGGAGTTCTTATTTTGATCCTGCTTCATACCTTGACCTCAGTCTTGTCCCTGATCCTGACCCTTATTGCTATCCTAGGATCACTACTATTGAACACTGACTTCTACATTGACCTGAATCTTGGCTCTGAGTCTGACCTGAACCCTATGTACACTTAATTTTAATATAATACTTACTTTCCTCGAGAAATTGACCCTGATCTTGAACAGAGCCCATTGCTGATGTGAAACTATTATATCAGGATGATTCACTACCTTATGTTGAACATTGATTGCCATGAGGACATTAAATCCAATAGACATGGTCTAGCTTCATCTAGCTTTCTTAGAACACTCTATGGGATTGTGGAGATTTATCACTCTAATCAGGCTGACACTTGTACTGAGAGCTTGTAAATATGTTCTGATTGGTGTCAACATGGTCTCCAAAGCAAAATAGGCAATTGAGAAAAATGCATGATTCTCATTGAGTTGCCTCAGATAAGGCTAGGCTCAACTCCTCTAATTCTAGTAGTAATTAAGAATTGTCTTCAGGGATTGACATCTAAATCTAAGCTTGACTCCATCTTTACTCTTTTCTCTTTACCTTTGTACAGTATTCAACTTTATTCATTTTGACAATAAATAAGAAATTCCAAGAACAATGTACAGATGTAGATGCATTTTTGGGTACACACACACACACACACACACACACACACGCATGCACACACACATGCACACATCTTAAATTATCTTTGTCTTCCTTTCCTCCATGGGAAGAAACCATAATTGACATGAATGCAAGTTTCTACTTTTTAGGGTTCTTCTCACATAAATCTTACCTTCACAAGTTTAGGCAAATGGATAAGACACTGGAAAAAAAATCATTCTAAAGTAAATCAGACATCAGATTCCCTGGAGCTGGATTTAATGGCAGTTGTAAAGCAAAATCACAACAGCAGCAGCAGCGACAATGAAACTTTGGACTGCTTCTCAGGAAACTGAGAGAAGTGTAAGCAGAGGAAAGTACACCCATTTAAAAAGTACTTTTCTGGGGACATACTCTTTAATACACTTTGCTCAGCCATGCACCAGCCTGGCTGGTGACAAGTCCAACAGTTCTCTGACGGGGAAGTGAGGATGGTTATAGGAAAGATGGAAAGGCAACTCAGAGACAGAGGTTAGGAATCGGGAGGGCTGTCCAGTCAGTACTATAGCAGCCTTGAGTTTAATTCTCTTAGGCTTTATATACTTTATAGTATCATGAGAAACAAAGCCACAAGCTAGCAAGAAACAATTTGCTAAAATGTACACAAGACATTCCTTCCCATTCCAAAATCCTCTGTTCTTTCCACCAAGGTCAATAGACTCTTCAACCCCTAGCCTTGAGCCCCAGGTGCACATCCTCTTATCATGCCATGCCTTTAGCAAGCTGAGAAACCTGCCAACAGGCCCCAACCTGCCTTGACTCTGCTTGGCAGGCAAACTTTTTCTCTCTGCTTCAGAGAAGTGAAAAACAGCTCCCAACACAGCATCTAAGAGCTGATCTTCCAAAGGATCTAAGCTTGATTCCCAGCACCCAAATGGTGACTGACAACTACCTGTAACTCTAGTCTCGAGGACCCAACACCCTCTTCTGGCCTCTTCAGGTACTGCACATATGCAGTGCAGAGACATACATGAAGGCAAAAACCTGTACACATAAAATAAAAATAAAAGTTAAATCTAAAACAAATTAAGGTACACTCTTAGTAAACATATTAGGTATCACTATTCATAAGGCATACTTTTAACTGACTTGTGTTTCTTAAAATATCAGTGATTCACGAAATATGCAAATATCTTTTGATGACAATACATGTATATTTGTGTTTGCCACCTCAAAATGTTAATTGATAGGAAATAATGCTTTATGAAAAACAACTGGCATGTTCTTGAACTCTCCATCCTCTAGGTGTCACTTATGACTACAGAAAAGGGAAAAAGAAATAGGAGTAGTCACTCCTATTTGAGACAATAGTTAAAGCAGAGAGTTTATTATACTGGGTATAACAGAATTTCTATTGATTTTCTATTGATTTTTAAAGTTATTACAGCTCATCTACAAGATAAATTTAATTTCTTATTTACTATAGTTAATTATTCTTTATAGCTAAATTTAAAAACTTTAAGTTATCATTTAATCATCTGTTGCATATACACACGATACCTTGGTTTTGTCTTGGTTTGATTTGGCCCCCTCAACATCTTATCTAGGCACAAACCCTCATGCCCTACGGCCCACACTAAGTCTCCTCACAGATGACAAGCTTTATAATAAATGGACTCTGACACTTTCGTGTTGAGACAGCTTGCAGTTTCCCTGCCATGAGTTCTCCTTCCATTCAGCTAGTAATCCTTGCAACACCATCCACAGGTGTGCTCCTGGGAATCTGACTCTGGGCCTGGGAAAAGTCATTCTGTCATGTGTACAGGAGCTGTGAGACTAACCTGGCCAAACTGTCACTGCCCCCAACCCCTTTTAAATCATAAAATAATAGGAAACATATTCTTATTTTTAAAGCTATTTTAATTTTCAATTACGTGTATATGTGTTTGTCTGAGTGTGGGTGTGTGTACATGGGTACAGGTACCCGGGGATTCCAGAAGAGAGCACTGGATGCCCTGGAGCTGGGTTTACTGGCAGTTGTGAGTAGATACTGAGAAACAAACTAAGAGCAGTACTCCCTCTGAGCTGTCTGCCCAGCCCCAGGGAGACACATTCCTACCACGGGTAAGCTGAGTGCTTTCAAGGTTCTGCAGACAATTGCCTCTTACCTCTAGAGAAAGGATTGATTACTCAGTGGAAGACACTTCTTAATATGTGTTTTTGTTTTGTTTTTTTTTGTTTTTTTTTTTTGCTTTGTTTTGTCTTGGTTTGATTTGGTTTTGGTTTTTGAGACAAGCTTACTATTTCGTGTCCTGGAACTCCCTCTGTAGACAAGGCTGGCCTTAGACTCACAGAGATCTGCCTGCTTCTGTTTCCCCAGTGCTGAGATCACAGGTATGCACTACTCCTCACTTGAGAGACTGTTAATGTAGATGTCAGTTGTGCCATATCTAAGCTGCAGAAGAACAGTTCTCTGAACAGGGCACTACAGCGAGAACTTTGTATGTTTGTCTCGGTTTTTTGAGACAAGGTCTTACCTTGCCCAGGCTGGCATAGAGCCTGCTTTGCAGCAGATGATCCTGAACCCCTGCCTTCACACACTGGGATTACAGAAGGGCACCTCCATGCCTGCCTCCTTCTCAGTGTTTAAATTTTTCTGTGCACATGACTAGATTCCTACAAATGTTGCATATTAATAAATCTTTACCACTAAATGGATAAGGAATAAGTGACTTGCTTTACGGGCAAGATAATTGTTATTTTACTTATGAGCATCTCCTTTTGTCACCAAATCACTGTTATTTCTTCATAACAAATCCTCAACTATTCTTTTAGGTATATCCCAATGTTATATTTTTCCTATTTTAACATTACCCAGCAAAGCTTAACTAAGTACCAGTAGGTGGAGACACTGAGCACACATGGACATCCCAAGGGCCTGGCCAGGCACAGAAGCACTTATTTAAAGGGGTGGGAGGGAATCCAGCTTTTTTGCAGAGGCTGAGATCCTTCCTTCTTCTTTGGGAGAAAGGAGAAGAACGCAACAGATCTCCAGCTAATTCCCCCCATTCGATTCACCGCGAGCCAAGCCACCACAGCAGGTATCCTCAAGGCTGCCAGAAACTTGGTACAGAACATAGAGAACAACAGTTTGGCAGCGAAGTACCTGGAACAGTTTCTGCACACTCAAGGGTTCAGCTGAGCTCTTTTCTGCAAAGCACACACAACAGGGTCAAGGGATTGTAGTGTGTTTCCTAGCAACAGCAGGACTGCACTCTCTGATACTGTGGAGGAGGTGCAAGCACATAGTTACCTTAAGAAAGACACCCCTGCACACTGGCCAGAATGTTTTGAAGAGCAATGGGAGGGTAACACACACACACACACACACACACACACACACACACACACACACACATATATTGCAAATGTTTTAGGGTGCATTAAACTTGCAAGCCATTACTAGGTCACTGTCTAAAAGGTGTGGTTAAAATTTTGACAGGGAGATGTATTGCAGTATAGTCCAGCCCCAAGGCAGCAAGGAGGCAGGAAAGAGAAGCCCCAGGTAGATCCCAGGGGCTTCAGCTACCTGCTCATTTAGGAAAGGAAGTCTCCTACTTACAGCTTGAGAGTCCCAGTAACTGACAGGAAAACTGAAGGTACTGCTTGGAGACATGGGAATCTTCCTTACTTTTGTTTCATATTGAGGACCACAGATGATGACGACTCTAAGTTTCTGGGTCAAATATTCAGCAGTGGTATTAGTAAAGTGGACATCTGCATCATTAGAGGGACAAACGGGAACTTCCCTGGTTTCAACAAAGCCAAGCCATCCCCTCCACTCTACAGCCAGAGAGGCTTAGCTCTCCAGGGAAGAGAAACATCAGTGAGCCCTGGGAACAAAATACCCAATAAACACAAAAGGCACTGTATGAAGCCCATTGGCTGGCGTTTAGAAGTCATAGGGCTCTTCATTCTCATTGGTGGCCCCTGTGGAGCTTTATCAAGACTCTGCCTGGCAAGTAGGACATGCTTTGGATCACAATTCTCTAATGGGGATTTAAAATTAGGCTACCAGTGTTCATGGGATGTTTATCTCTGCCTGATGCTGACAACTTGAAGAATTTTTGTTCAACTCCCACTTTCAAGTGTTTTGGCATCGTTGCTCAAGCAACCCTGAGATCTAAGTATCATCCCAAACCAAATTAGGGGCAATTTACTGAGCATTAACAGTGAATTGATTCTGCAAGCCTTGTGGCTATGGTCATAGGAGTATCTATCTAGATTAATATTGATGTCTCAGCATAGCGGTAAAGATTTTCATTTTTTGTGCAATATGTATGTTTTGTTTTGTTATTTTTTTTTTAAGATTAGACACACCCTTGTGTTGAAATGAGCCCGGTTTAGTCTACTATGCTGTGATGGTTACTATTGATTGTCAGTTTGACAGGATTGAGCATCACTGAAGGGAGCATCCTCTGATGATGTCCTTGTAGAGATTATCTAGATCAGGTTAGTTGAGGTAGGATGACTTACCCTAAATGCGGTGGCACTAGTTCATCGGCTGGGGTCCCAGACTGAGTAAAAGGGACAGTCAATTAAGCATCAGCCTTTTTCTCCCTCTGCTTTCTGACTCTGGGAGCAATGTGACCAACTCCCTCATACTCCTGCCACCATGCTTCCCTGTCATTCTGTACTAACTTCAAGCCATGAAACCAAATAAACCCTTGTTTGGGTTGACTTTATCAGAGCAAAGTATGAAAAGGCTAATACCTATTCAAACACACACACACACACACACACACATACACACACACACAATTCCTCTTCCACCTCGTCCTGTGAGCTGTCAATCCCTGTGAAGATGATGACATTAGTCTTCACAATTGACTTCATTTCTGGAAGTTGTCTGCATTTTGAGGGTGAGCTACCTGTGATGGCATTTTACATTTTGAACAAGAACATTGAGGTCAAGGTTATCAATGGGACTTTCTAACGGGATGGCTGGAGAGTGTGCAAGAGGCATCAGCATTGGTGACAAAAGGGAATGGGAATGTCCTTTGATTGTTGTGCTACCAGCCAAAGTGATGAGTCATTTTACACAAAAAGTCTCAATTCTGCTAGACATGACAGTGGTACACACCTTTAATCCCCACTCTTGGGAAGTGGAAGCAGGTGGATCTCTGTGAATTTGAGGCCACCTAGACCTACATAGCAAATTCAAGGCCAGCTACTTAGCTATCTTAAAAAAGGAAAAGGAAAGTCCTATTCTAATTTTACACTTTTTGTACAGTAGTTTTGCAATATATGTGTGTGTGTGTGTATAGTAAAAGATACAGTCTCTCTGTATGCATTAAGGCATATATAAATATATAAACATAAGTAATAATATAAACTATAAGGTTAACATATAGCTGTTAGTATACTTAATAAAACAGTATATGCCATGTTACATTTGTTATAGTAATGAACTACACACCTTTAAAAATACTTAAACAGAAGGTCAAATATTATATCAGTAATCCTGTACCAAGAACAAAAATTATGTTAACTACTATCTTTAATTAAAGTAATTCTTTTCCTAGAGGACATGAAGTTTCAAACTGCCCAGCTATGTTTTTACGAGCGTTCATCTTATTAATTAAAAGCTCTGAAAAGGTCAATCCAAATGCACATGCATTATGAGCCAAAGAGATTTACATATTTTGTTAATTCGCTGGCATTTTAAGAATAAAGAATGGATTAAGATTGTGTTTAGTTGCTTCTTTTTGGTGAGAATGTGCCTTTGATGTGTAATTTGTTTAGGTGTGCATTGTCTCTGAGCAAGACTTTAAAAGGCAGGTCTGACCTGAGCTTAGTGATACTATACAATTTCTTCTCATTGATGCTTCTTAGCCTCACTCTACTGTGCTCTACTGGTTCAGCCTGGTTCTTGTAAGAGAACTGGTTGGCTTCAACAACTGGCATTTGTCACTCATTGTTCTGGAGACTAGGAAGCCCAAGATCAAGGTCCCAGCAGAACTAGCATCCGTGTTTACTATGACTTACATGGTAGAGACCAGAAAAAGGAAATATGCATTCTGCCTCCTCGTAGAAACTCTCTAGTCACATTCATTCCTATAGGCCCTGTCATCAGATTATAGGTTAGGACTCTAATGTAAGATTGGGAAGTGCGAATATTCCAACCCTGAAGGAAGAATATACCCTTTAGATGGACACATGCTGTTCTTACATTCATCTTACTTCATTTCAAGAAGCAATAAGGAGTTTTGTTGTTGCCGTTGTTGCTGATGATGTTGATGTTGATGTTTGAGACAGGCTCTCTCTAAGCAGGTCTGAATGTTCTGGATCTCACTATGTATACCTGTGGCTGGCCTTGAACTCACAGACATCCTCTTGCCTCTGTCTCCAAGTGCTGGAATTAAAGGTGTGCTCCATCAAGTCTGGCAGGAGTTCTTTTTAAGAAGAATGTTTGAATGTGAGCTTGTTTATACTAATATTCATTCTGCTAATGCCACCGCTTAGACTCTTCACTCTTTGTGCCCCTCCCTGTAATGGTGTACCTCGGAGATTAATGACATACACACAGTCTTCTGTGCTTATGCTCATGGCAGTTTAATCTAAGAAGCAGTGAGCTATTTGAGAGAAACATGTAAGACAGCTTGTTTCCATTGGCGAAGAGTTTCTCAATACTACATTTGTTTGCTTCAACCAAGATGCATATAGGGTTGATATGATTTTAAACATCCCTCAGAAATTCACATTCATCTGAATTACATTTTCTTCCTTTGAGTCAGACCAAGTTAGAAAACTCTAAGCTCCATACAGTTACATATTGTCAGTTAAAAAAAAAAAAAAGTATCTCTGAAAATTGTATCTCTGTAAACAGACTGGGAGAAATACAGAAGAAACCAGGCATTGAATTCACACATACACGCACACACAAATCTTAGTAACTGCCAGAATTAACTGAAGCTATGTCTGAGGCAAGTAAAAACAACAACAAAACATTCTTCTCAAGCATATTTTTACTTTGATATATTCATGCAGATCAAAAGAATGTATTTGAAAACACAGAGTACAAGTATAAGCACGTTTGGAGTTACATATACTTTTCGAAAGTGCATTTCTATTGTAAATTGTAAGGAATATAGATTAAAATAAGACAAGTATATAATATTTCATGTTCAAACCAAGTTTAGTTATGGTTAGGTCATTGTTAATAGAATCATTATGAGAGTCAGGGTCAAGTTGAGAATCAAGGTTATAAAGATAGTGAGCTTTAGGGTAATGCTAAGAAGAAGGTTTAGGGTAAATGGAGTCAGGCTGCAAGTCAGGAACAGTGAGAGTGTATTAGGATGAGGATGAAGAGAATGGGGTCAAGTGATTATATGTTTTAGGGTCTGTGGTTTGGGTCAGTGTGGTGGTTCAAATGACAAAATATCCCTCATAGGTTCATGTATTTAAATACTTGGTCCCCAGTTGATATCCCTGTTTGGGGAGGCTATGAAACCTTTAGGAGGTGTGGTCTTGCTGAAGGAACAGTGTCCTTAAGGGTGGGCTTTGAGGGTTGATAGCCCTGCCCACTTCCTGTTCATCTCTGCTTCCTGTGTGCAGTTGAGATGTGATCCACTACTTGACTGCTCCTTCTGACATGCGTTCTCCACCTCTGTGAACTGTGGAGCTATAAACCAAAATAAACTCTATCAATGCAATAGTAGAAACATAGCTAATACAGTTAATTTGAGGAGCCAGTTCAGAATCAGTGTATGGAAGCATAAAAGCAGGGGTCATGCAAGGACCAATGGATGGATGAAGTTCATGGCCAGAGTAAAGTTTAGGATCAAGGTCAAGGTGAAAGTGATAACAAGGACAAGGTAATTGTTGAGGAAGAAGACAGGGGTGAAGATACAAGTTAGAATAAGAAATCCAACCAAGATTTTTAAGATATGAACTAATTGAGGGGGAGCCTAGCATATGGTCATGATGTTGTGCATGATCAGAGCGATTGTCAAGGTCAGATTGATTGTCAAGGATGAAGTAACAATTGATGTGTGAGGGGATCAGATAGAGTGTCTGAGTAACATGGGGTCAGGGTCAAATTGCAGGTAAAAGTCAGTTCCAGTGTCATAGACATGGGAAACAAAATGGTGACTTTTGTTAAGAGGGTCACAGTGACTATGAGAGTCAAGATGGGGTTAGATTATTGATTATAAACACTGTCAGTTTGAAGAATATGGTAAGAATAAAAATAAAAGTTAAGGTTCATGACCAAATCTTGGGTTTTGGTCCATGTAAGAGTGATGTCCAGATCAGATCATGTTCAAGAACATCATGATAGTCATGAATAATGTGCCAGCTAGGCTTTATGTCAGGCTAAAGTTGCTTGGGAAGAGGATCCAGGAAAGAGTGGTCAGAGTGTAGGTGAGAGCCAGGGGTAAGTGTGAAAGTGAGGTTTACCAGCATCTTGAGGTAGTTTTATATAAAATAATCACAGACACTGTGTCTTACAGGAGCATGATATACATTCATAGGAAGTTAACAGCTGCTTCATGATCTTCCATATCACTCCTCCAACCCACTACTTTAACTCTTGAAATAATCACCAAAACACTGTAGACTCTTATGAACTCAGCTAGAAGGGCAAGGGAGATCTGTGTTTGTATTCCTTCAGCCTCCCTAGGGACATCCTTCAGGCCAATGTCCTTGGTGGGTGGCAGCTTTCAATAGACACATTTAAGTTTCTATCTTTGGAACGAAGAATGATATGGCCATTCTCTGGTCTTTCCCACTGATACTATCTCACTGCAGGCTGAAGGAAGAGCAGAGCCTGGCACATCTGGCTATAATGTTAGATCTTAGGCCTGGAGCTCTTTTCTCTTCCAATCAAATTATCTGTAAAGCAGGAGAGCTGGATTTGATAGGCTTCTCACACTCTATGGGGACTTTTCAGGCATGAACTAAAACCTTTTAGGCCTTGCTTCTCTTCTGAAGACTCCATGGGACAGTGTTTCTTGGTTTTTAAAATTTCACAGCCTTGGGAACCCAGAGATAGATCAGAGAACCCAGGTTCCTTCCACAGAACCCAACTTAAAGGGGGCGGGGAGGGGAAGTGAGTGATCAGTGAGTGAGCTGAGTATAGAGATATCCTTGTAATCCCAGAACTGGGGAGGTGGAAGCAGGAGAATCCCTGGAGTTTGTGGGCCAGCTGGCCAGGTCCACTTGGCACCTTCCAGGCTAGAGAGACTCTGTCTTAAACAAAAAGTGAAAGCTGCCTGAGAAAAGGTACCCACAATGGTCTTTTGCCATCCCCACCCCCAAGCACACATAAAATTCATGTCTCTTAATGACCTCACATCTAATAGTTTAGAGCCTCCTTCCTGTCCCATTGGGAATCACTGCACCTCCCATATAGCATCAGAGATCAGAAGCATCTGCTCAGCTTTAGTTTTCGCCAGTTTGTAGGAAGAGCATAAAAGGGTGGATTTTGACATTTCGCCAAATATGGAAATGGCCATCTGAAATCTGTTCCTTCAAACAGTACCCTCCCCATCCACAGGGGACCCCAAAAAGCATTCTCAGGCTGTCATTTTCAGGACTTCCTCGCCTCCCCTTAGAGAAACTTGCTCTCAAGTCATCTGAAGGTATTGATTATCTGCACCATCACGGCCGCTGTTCTTTCTTTGTGTCCTGGCTGCCAGTGCTTGGTGTCAGTTCACAGATAAGAAAGGAGAGTGCTGTTCAGGATCTATTTATACCGTGTCCTTGAAGGCTGAGGTCTGACTTCCTTAAGAGAAAAAGCTGTCAGGTATGGAGATGACACAAAGTGAGTGGTCACCCCAGTGCGAATGGCAGCACTGGATGCAGAGGCACCAGGACGCTCTTGCTTTCCCAGGCAGACTTGCACACTTCACCGCTAATTATGGAAGTCCGTAATAAAACAAAGGAAAAGAAACAGAGTTCTGAGGAAGGAAAGAGATGTTTTTTGAAAGCATGACAGAAACTCAGTATGTGTTGGGAGAGGGAGATGACAAGAAGAAAGAAGGGGAGGGAGGAAGAGGGGCACCAGAGAGAGTACTAATGTACCAAGGAAAGCCATAGACTTGGAGCCAAGGGATGTTCATAGGAAGCTTGGCTCCGTACTTATTAGAAATTTGAGCTTGGTCTAGCTGCTCGATATCTCAGAATTTTGGTTTTCCCCTGCCTCGAGTGAGTATCATATATCCTTTTCCACTAATCTTATCAGATTGCTATAAAAATCCAATTTGAGAATGGCCATGGAAACACTTGCTAAGCTGAAAATACTGTACACAAACAAGGTCTTCAGTGCCTGTCACAGTTAGTGATCTAGAGTTCTGTGAGTGTGCACATGTGTTCTACATAGAGAAAGCAGTTCACCTCATGGCAAACTTAGCAATCTGCCATTCCTCTTCTGCAGAAGAGGAGACATAAAATAGGGGTAATAATTTGTTGGAGGTCACTCAACTAGCTAGTGGACTTTGAAGCAGGCCGCCTAAATCCAGCAGCCAACTCTTCCCAGCATTTCCTGAGTCTAAATGTATTCATAATGGCATTTCATCTTTTACGTCTAGTAAGACCTGCCTTCCAGTGTTAAAGGGCATTGTGTTGGTGTGCCAGGTCTACCAACACCAGTACCAGAGACTGGAGGCTGGACATTTGAGAAGAAGGTGGAAGCAGGGTTAGTTTATGGGGAGGGGACACTTCCTGGCTCGTTCTATCTCACATGCTTCCCCCCCACCCCGTACAAACCCAGTTCTTGGGGCCTCTTTTCCACAACGTTAGCCTTCTTATATTATAGCTCCACCATTATGACCACATTTGACCTTGATTGCTCTCCATAAGGCCCCATCTTGGCCACACAAGGGGCTAGCTCTTTATACGGAGCTGAAGGAGGACACGAGTTCAGCCCGCAGCAGGCATGTAATAGACAAATGCCCAAAACATTTTAAAAAGAAGTCTTTGTCCCCCTTTTTTTTTCCTCTCAGAAAGGCATCTCTGAACTCTTATCAGGTCAGTAATAGCTTCTGCAGCAAAACAATTCAACTCTCGAGTCCTCCCTAGATGCCTGCTTTCTCTTAATGTCAGGGACCACTGGCGTAATGGAGAGGAGCCAGGCCTGGGCGAAGCCTTTTACACGCTCCTTCTGCCTTCCTCCTGCTCAAGAGCACTCAGAAGTGAAGAGCTGTCTGCCTCCCCTTCTCGCCAGGCAGGCATTCCTATTTATAGGTTTTGGTGCTGGTAGACCAAAAGTTTTAAAACCACTTGTACCCTTTGCAGCTTCCCTTTCCGTCCCTTCACCTGGACCATTAAGAACTGTTTATTCTGCCTTTTCACATAGCAATAGCTTGCAAAACTATAATAATGTGTCTTTGTTAGGAAGCAGAAATAAAATTTTAAATTACAAAAAAAAAAAAAAGAACTATTTATTATTCCTGGTTCCCCATGGGAGGAGAGGGGTGTAAGAGGCATGAAACAGGGGGAAATGGCTTGCAGCATGCAAAACCTGAGTTTGTTTTTGAGAAGGTTCTGTGGCCAGTGCATTGTACAATGTTTTGTATTCACAGCTGCCCCTTAGTAAGCCCCTTTCCATCTGTACTGGAACCTAAAGAAAGAGTTTTCTGTTGACTTTCTCCTTGAACCCTGCTCCACAGAGATGCTGATTAGTTTGAGGACAAAGAAGAAAAGGCCAGAAGGGTTTGTTCCCTGCATGCAAGGGGCCATTAAAGGGCTTCACCATTCATCTCTCTACTCCAGCCACTAGTGATAAATTACCAACATCAGCCTATCTAACAGTGTCAGACTTCAGAACCTATGAGCCGTATGCTCACGGCACTGCTTTGTGCAAATAGATGCTCCACAGACGCATCAATCTGGCATGTATCACAAGTACCTATTAGAGTGCTCTCTTGTCTCCCAACACATATATTAATAATAATAATATTAGTGAGTAATACAAAGTTGCAGCCAGGCACAAAATTCAAACTGTGGGTTCAGTTTGCACTTGTAATGAAGGCTATTTGTAATCATAAGAAGGGTGAAAAACCCAGTAGCTAGAAATTCTTGTGGAACATAGAGAATAATGCCGGTATGTTGCCATTTTATAAATGAGTGGTGGAAGGAAGAGAAACAAAGTTGAAGTTGATTCATTCTCAGTAAGAACCAAAGGTTGGTTTCCGCCATGTGCAGGAAGAAAGGTTCTTCATCTTTGTGTCCATGAGCTAAGTCAGATCCCATATATGCCCACATGTTGCTAATCTCACGGTTTCTAGAAAACAAATATATTTTTAACTAGTATCTGTTACAAGACTCTCTTCCTGGCTCCTACCTCCAGGAACCAAATTGTGAACCTCTAAAGACACAACAAAACTAGTGGTTGTACATCAACAGACTCAGGGGGAGAGGGGGTTATCTGAAAAATTATCACTTTACCAATAGAGTGGATTCTTAGCGAGTTCATAGATTAGCCTAATACTTTTCCAAGTTTTGAATTTGATTTCACTAGAAAACTGCTTAAACTTTTAATTTTGACATGTTTTTAAGCATATACAATAGAGAAGTCTGGCAAACCTGTGTGATACCTTCCAACAAACAGCCATCTTAGTATCTTGTCAACTTTTCTCTCTTATTTCAAACACATCAAAAAGAATCATAGATAATACTGAACTTCTCACTGGACTTCTTGACAGCCCCATTCTTTAGTCTGCCTCTCCAAAGTGGCCACCACTAAGAATTCGGAATGTATCTTTTAGCCACAAACATGTGATTTCAAGTAGTTACATAAATATCTTACAGTATCACCCTTCAACCTAATTTCTCATTCTGCTTTAAGCTTTTTAGAAAGCTTTCCTTCTGTGTCACATGCTGACATATTTTGCAATATTTATTTTTTTTAAAAAACAACCTTCACTTCCTCTAATTAGCAAGATAACACATGTTACTATTTTAATAAGTCAAAATAACTGGAAGATGTCACTTCTGGGTAAGAACAACTGTAGAGTCCCAACATTTAATAGAATTTTCTCAGAGATTTGCACCCCCTTGATTTGATATCTCAGTCACAGACTCTAGACTTAAGGACAAGGATTTCATGTGGTTAGTCTAAGGGAACATCATAGGAGACAGAAGGGAAGCAAGCCTCACTCCATTTGGATGCCACAGGAGTTGAGTCTAGCAGGACCTCTTAAAAATGCAGGTAAACTGGCCCTCAGGGCTTCAGTACTTCTCCCTCACCTAATACCAGATCAAGGTCCTCTTTCCCTACCCCCATCCACTTTCCCTCCCAGGTCCCTTCCTCCCTCCCCACTTGTGATTGCTTTCTTCTGTCTCCCAAGTTGGACTGAGGCATCCTCACTTGGGCACTTTAGCTTGTTGACCTTTTTGAGTTCTGTGGACTGTATCTTCAGTATTCTGTCCTTTTTTTTTTTTTTGGCTAATATCCACTTATTAGTGAGTACATACTATGCATGTCCTTTTGGGTCTGAGTTACCTCACTCAGGATGATATTTTCTAGTTCCATCCATTTGCCTGCAAAACTCAAAATGTCCTCATTCTTAATAGCCGAGTAGTATTCCATTGTGTAAATGAACCACATTTTCTGTATCTATTCTTCTGTCGTGGGACATCTAGGTTGTTTCCACTTCTGGCTATCACAAATAAGGTTGCTATCAACATAGTGGAACACATGCCCCTGTAGCATGGTGGGATATCTTTTGGTTATATTCCCAAGAGTGGTATAGCTGGGTCTTCAGGTAGATCTATTTCCAATTTTCTGAGGAACCTCCAGATTGAATTCCAGAGTGGTTGTACCAGTTTACAATTCCACCAGAAATGGAGGAGTGTTCTTCTTTGTCCACATCCTCTCCAACAATTGTTGTCACCTGAGGTTCTGATCTTAGCCATTCTGACTGGTGTAAGTTGGAATGCAAATTTTGATTTGCATTTCTCTGATCACTAAAGACTTTGAACATTTCCAGCGGGAAAGAAGGGAAACAGGCAACCTCAGGAAATAGGAGGTTGGGGGGACGCTCCAGAATGCACCAGAGACATGGGAGGTAAGAGACTCTCAGGAATCAAAGGGAGGGACCTTAGATGAAATGCTTGACAGTAGGGAAAGGGAACTTATAGAGCCCACCTCCAGCAGGAAGACAGGGCGTCAAGTGAGGGATGGGGTCTCATCATAATTGTTCCTGTCTGAAACAATTCCATACAGGGATAGAAATGGAGAGGAGCCTGAGGAAAAGAAGGTCCAGCGACAGGCCCAAAGTGGGATCCAGCTCAAGGGGAGGTCCCAAGGCCTGACGCTATCACTGAGGCTATGGAGTGCTCACAAAAAGGGACCTAGCATGACTGCCCTCCAAAAGACCCAACAAGCAGCTGAAAGAGTCAGATGCAAGTATTTGCATCCACCCAATGGACAGAAGCAGCTCACCCCTGTTGAATTAGGGAAAGCTAAAAGAAACTGAAGAGAAGGGTGATCCTGTAGGAAGACCAGCAGTCTCAATTAATCTGGACCCCCGAGATCTCTCAAACACTGGACCACCAAATAGGCAGCAAACACCAGCTGATATGAGGCCCCCAACACACACACAGTAGAGGACTGCCGGGTCTGTGTTCATTCAGAGATGATGCACCTAACCCTCAAGAGACTGGAGGCCCCAGGGAGTTTAGAGGTCAGGTGGTGTGGGGGCTGGGGGCATCCACATGGAGACAGGGAGGGTGGGGAGGAGGTATGGGATGTGGAGCAGTTGAAGGGTGGATGGGGGGAGCGGGAAATGAAATATGGAGTGTAAAAAATAAATTAATTTAATAAAAAAATAAAAATAAATGTAGGTAAACTGGCCAGCATTCCTGTGAAGGATGTGAGGACCGACCAGCCATCTGTGAGCTCCTTCTCCCTGAAAGTTGAGACTGGTCCCAATACATTAGCTTTGTCATTTGGGCACATTTGACTGTACTTTCTAGGGTCTACATGGGCATCAGGAAGGGCTTTGATGTTGGACAAAAAAAATTACCCAGTATACACTCCACTAAGACTTGGGCACCCTTCATGCATCTTGGAACTTTCAAGCTATCTAAACTTGAAAGTTGATCCAGTAGTGCCAGGAAGCCAACCCATATCTTTATCAGTGGCCTATACTAACCACAACAAATAGAATGAGTATATCTTTGTATAAAACTCCAGTTCATAATAGATACTCAGAAAAAAATATACTGATCAGAGCCTGTTGCTGAAAATGCTGTCTTTAGTTACCATTGCTCTTCTAGGGATGAGTCCATATCCTGAGTTTTTAATGCACCATCCAGCTTACCTACTTCCATATCTCATGAGCCCTGGGCAACCACAGGCTAGAAGATGGGCTAGAAGATGGGTGTGCTGTGAGAAACCATACTATAGGTTCTCTCAAGGGAGGAATTCAAGGGTGAGTATTCGTTGAATACTGAATTCATTGAATTCAATGGAAGGTAGAAGAATGTCCAGCAAGACAGAAGGTAGAGCTGTTGTGGGTGAAAAAAATGGATGTATTATGAGTTCTCATTGATGACAACTTTCTGAAGCCTCATGCTTTTGCTTGCAAATGTGCTGTGACTCTCCTTTCATGCAAGGAGTGGTTTGTCCCAGTTGTCTTTGGAATGGTTTCCCTGTTCCGATTTCTCCTGTTACTTATTATTACTTAGATTGCACACGATGACATGATTATCTCTTTTGCTCAGTCCACCATCTCAGCACTTGTAAAGTTCTGCAAGGCAGAGATCACATCAGCCAACATCTCCGTGGTACCCAGCACATATTCAGGTCTCAGTGCACCCAGCTAGCCATCTATTTTCACTCTATCCAGAGGGCCTTTCTTTTGATTAAGCATGCCAGGCTTCCAGTGCCAAAAGGGAGCAGAGATGATAGTAATTATCTGCAGGACTACAGCCATAATCTCACTTTTGCCATAGTGTGAGCCTTACCTTAATTACCTCAGTAGCTAGACAGAGGATTTATTCTTGGAATTACAAAATTATAGGTTTGGAGGGAGATCTAAGGGGGTCATTTATCATCAGGATAATAAGCTTAATTATCTGGTAGAAATAGATACTGGAAACCTTTTGCCTTTGAAGAGCGTGGTTGCTTTCTCCACATCTTAATCCCCCATCTTACCCTTTTTCCAATTAAGGCAACCAAAAATGAGATCCTCAGCAGGTTCTACAAAGTCCTGAGAGGGCCCTAGGGAAAAAAATGACAATTTAAGAGGTTCTTTGTACTAGTGTGCAGATAATGCCATTTGTTTTATTGGGCAGGTATAATCTAATGTAAGACTTTGAAACCATGAGTCAAGTCAATATGAGAGTCTGAGACCTTCTAAACTAATACCTTGTATTTGGTTGGCATTTTCTCTCTCAATAGCCTGAGATTTCAGGTAATATCCTGTAACTGCAAATAGGTTTCAGGAGAATACTGATTTGATTTTTGTTATTTAATCAATAAGGTTCAAATGTATTTTTGATTTACTAGGCTCCAAGGTACCCATTGGCTTTATATTAAAGCAGCGCATTAGAGAAACAAGGCTGTCACTTGTAAAAGGTGCCATTATCCACAGCCTCCCTCCTTGATTTCCCCATCCTGGCTCTAAAAGCATTCCTCTTTCCCAGTCTTTATGCTTGTATAACAGCTTAACACTTGGCTCAAGTTTGCTCAAGTTTTTTTTTTTTTTTCTTTTTTCTTAAAGAACTCTATATTCTATGAGGGGCAAGTGGACTGTGCCACCAGACAGAAGAATTGGTAAGGTTGAGAAGGCTCAAACCCCAAGGAATCTCAGAATTGAGAACAGCAGATGTGGAGCCAGCTCCCTGCCAAACTACCTGATCTGGAACTTGTAACCATGACACCTCACTGAGAGGACCAAGATAATCGGTCACTTAGCATAAAACTCTGGAGTTCTTCATGATAATGAGGTTATCTAGTGTTTAGCCAATGAGCTTCCCTTCCTGGGCATTCCTTCCCACAAAAGGTATTTAATCCCTGGTTCAACCTGAGTAAGGTATAAGCATTCACATCTGACATCAAAGAAAAGAATTTGGACAAGCAAGGACTGTCCCCTTCATCAAGGATCACCTGGTGGGGCGGGGGTTGGGGGGTGTGGAGATGCTTCATCATAAAAAGCTATGCCTAAATCTCCCAGAGAAGGCCTTCTCTCTTCCAGCACAGGGACACCCCACCACCACCACCTCCCCCACCCCCCCCTTCCCAATTCCCAGTGGTAGCCAGCAGCAGCGCCTGGGTACAAAGGAGACTGGGAACCACAGCATTTGTTTCAGACTCCACTATTTCTCACCCGGGGAAACTCGGACTGGGACCCCTCTTACAGACCGTGTTCTGCCTTTCCCCTTTCCGGAGCAGCTTGCTGGCAGCACTCAGGCACCCCAGCGGCAAAGCAGACACGAAGCCATGTAATTCTACATATGCATACATGATTTTCTTTCCATTTTAAACACATCTGTGTATGTGCGTATGCGAATGCTTGTGTGTGAAAATATGGGCACATGCTTGGCGTGGTGTGCATGTGGCGGTCAGAGGACAACCTTGGGTCTTAGTCTTTCTACTATGGGCCAAGATACTTCTGGGGATTCTCATCTCTCTGTATCATCTTGCTGTAGGAGCACTGGGATTACAGATGTGTATGGCTCTGAACTCAGGTCCTCACACGTACAGGGCAAAAACTACCATTGAGCCATTTTCCCATCCCCTAAGACCCCTAAGATGGCCTCTCAGAATAAGTTCCCACAGCATTATTCTTGTACGTCAGACTCAACAAGCAATGGAGACTCTCTTCACAACTTAGTAAGGCACTGCTTTTAAAATTAAATTATTTATTCATCTAAATGGATATAGAATTAAACTAACTCAGAATGACTCACTGCCATTGTTCATGGATAGTGTTTCTCTCAAGCCTCCTCTTACAACAGAAGTAATTGACACAGAAACTCTCAACTGGTCCATGGACAGAGACTAAGAGACTGTGGGGTGCTCAGCCCTCAATGGGACCTCTATGTCACATCCTTCCCTGCAGTTCTCCAGGATCATTGTGAAAGAGGCAAGGAGCCATAAGAGTGAGCAAACTACAATGGAAAAATGTTTTTCAGATAGAGCAGGGTAGTTGCCCCTATGAATTATGACAGCATGCATAAGACCTACTTGAACTCAGGCCAGGCAAAGTCCCACCATACAGAAGGAGGTGGACATAGAGTTCCACCCCTAGCTGAGGAGTTATTGGCAGTTGATAGCTACTGGGAGAGAGCCTGTTTTCTTTAAGGATGTGACCCCCTGATAAGTTAGCCATGCTCCAGGGACTGGTCCTATACCCAAGAGTATTTGGACAGATAAACTGGACTTGATGGGTTATAGGGAGGGTGGGCATGAAGTTGGGTGAGCAGATAGGTGGGGGTGGATCTGAGAGTGACTATGATCAAAGTACTTTTGATGAGATTTACAAAGAATTAAAATATGATTTTCAAAATCTTTCCCAGGTGGAGTTTTCTGAAGAGTCCATCTATGCAAATGTCATGTTCAAGCAAGTGGGTCAAGAACACTTGTGATTGTCTCATTATGGATTGTCTCATAGGGATACCTGTCTATGAGTTATTGACCAGAGGGGCCCCAGAGACAGCTAAAACAACATAGGTTATTGCCGTTGCTCTTGATCATCAACCATAACTAGATGGCAAGACCCCATTGCCAAAGATACCACTCACTTTGGATACAAGAGATGGAGAAATCAATCCTGACTGACTGGGATTCTCAGGATACTGACTGAGTTAAATGTTGCCAGAAGGTGTTATGCAAGCTGCTGGGGGAACAGCATGTTGTGATCTCCTCCATCACCCAACACTGCATGCTACAAGACTGACCTGCAAGACAAGATGTGCTCCTGGTGTAATGATGTAGTATGATGGGTATGGAACTTATCACTTTCTGATTGGATATGAGGTGTGGTCCCCAGGAGGGATTTCATGCTGAATTATAAACCTGCTCAAAAGGCCATGACTGGGGAGATCACTGGATGTGGGAGGAGCCGATTGTTATTGTTTTGCTAAATGATCCTGTTGTCAGAGAGCCTTCTTAATATTTATGCCTATTCTCGTAGACTTGCATTGCTCTCCACTTTGGTCAGAGAAGCTTCTTATAGCGGGGCATAGAGGTTAATGCCGAGAGGCTCATAACTGGTCCAAGTGCCAAGTGTAACAGGAAGTGCTAAGCTGTGGTTGCGTCACCTAGATTAACCTCCCTGCATCCAAGGCTCAGGCCGCATGGCAGAAAAGGGAACGTGAAGAATATAAGAGCTGGTAAGTGGGAAGAAGGCCTGTCAAATGCTCACATCTGGGCACGACACGGCTGTTGCACACTCCGATTCACAACAGCTGTGGTTACCTGTACAAGATCGAGCTAGTCAAGATTCCAGCAAGAATGGGAGAGGGGATCGGAGGCCCCACCCTTCTCAGATCTATGAGCAGCTGACTGTGGTTGACGGATTAAAAAAAAAAATGTACTCTCCTTTTGGGCCATTGCTAATGGTAGGTTGTTCACACCCCAATGAATTCTTCTCACCCATGTGTATATGGTCAGCATAATTGGGCTCTGGGTTATTAACGACAACAACAACAACAAAAAGACATGAGTTGGAGTGGGAGGAACAAGAGAGAGCTGGAAAGATATAGTGATGGATAAATATGATCAGAATGTGTTATATAAATGTGTAAAATTTTCCAAGAATTAAAAAAAAAACAAAACCAAAAACTAACCTTGCAATGATGGCCACTTTGCCAAGTGCTATAGATGAGCACTAGGGCATCTGGCTGAAGCTTTATTAGCCAGGTATTTTTATTCTTCACATGGATAAGCAGGCTGATTCTTGGAGCAGTTCACTTCTTTGCCCAGAGAATTGAAAGTAGGTCTGCATGGATGCTGTCTAATTTTTGTGTTAACTTTATAGAACCATGGGGGAGTTTCAGCATTTGGTCCAGTGGTATTCTACATCTTTCTATGTAGTTATTTTTGGATAAGATTAAACATTTAAATCTGAAGATGGAATAAAACATCTCCCTAATGTGGATGGACCTGGCCCTGTGAACTGAGGCCTAGATAAACGGAAGACTAACTTTTCCTTAAGCAGAGAGCCCTTTCTGCCCGAATAGCTGACTGCCTTTGATCTGAGACACAGGCATTCCTCCTACTTCTGTACTCCAACTGAAACACAGCTCTCTTCTGGGATCTCAAGTCTGTGAGGTTTCAAAACTAGAACAGACAGCTTTGGCTCTGAGTCTCAAATTTAGTTGTGCACCTATAAACCTTTATATTTTTTCCAAACCACAAAGGCAAATTCTTTGTAATAAAGATCTCTCTCTCTCTCTCTCTCTCTCTCTCTCTCTCTCTCTCTCTCTCTCTCTCTCTCTCTCTCTCTCTCTCTCTCCCTCTCTCTCTGGTGGGAATTGTATTCCAAAAAGGGTTTCACTATGTTAAGCAGACTGGCCTTGAACTCACAGAGATCTACCTGCCTCTATTGCCTGAGTGCTGGGCTTAAGGGTATGTGTTCTCATCACATCTGGCTAAATATTTTTCTTCATCATGTTATTTTTATACATACTTCCTGCTGGTTCTGTGACTCTAGAGAATCCTAATTAACTTCTGTTGATAACTACTTCTAATAGTATATGATTTCAAGTCAGATTTACTAACCCTCACTATATACTGGATACCAACAGTGTGACATTTTAATGCAGAAAACCATATTCAATGTGCTTATCTACTGGGTTATCTATGGTGTAGTGCTAGGGGAAGGAAACAAGCTGTACCAACTATTTCTTTGAAACTAGGTGGCATCCTCTGCCTAGCACTGTTTTGTGACTTTTCATAATACATTTTCATAAGCTGACAACATCATCTCATTTTGGTCTTCATTTAGAAATAATGATGAATATTAATAAGCGCCCAAGGCACAGTGTCTCTTTTCTTAGGAGGGCCTCGTCACATGCAGAAGAAAACTTGTAGAAAGTTTTGTTCAAAATGGAGATGTGGGTTATAAATGCTAATGTAGGAGAATGTGGGTGTTCTGGGCTCTGTAAACTTAGGAACAATTTCTGGAGCAAATGGTTAGCTTGGAGAGTTGGTAAAGACCTTGGAATTTTCTGGGGAAAGCGCTTCATCAATCAGAAACTGTCTTTAATAGAAAATTAAGTAAGTCTCATTCTGTGGAATACTGAACAAGAGCCTCCTACTATTTTTAAGTAAGCTCATTCTACCAATAGCCATAGTACTTGTACGTCACAGTTCCAGAGAGCAGCTGTATCAGTGCGAGGAATAAAGTCACTCCCCATCTGAACACAAACAACTAAAGGCTTATAGAGATTTAAAGCTTGCTCACCTCAGATGTTACTTAGATGGGAAAGGAGTTTAAATACGTTGTGAAAGAGAATGATGAAATTTTACATTTGTGGGAGGTTAAAGATGATGTGAGTTCATGAAGGAGATGGGGGGTGAGGACTGAGGGATGAAGCCAGTGCTGCACTAAGACAGCATTGCTGAGCACAGTGGTCACCTCTCATCCACCTCAGGAAACCCCTACTTGATAGTTTTCTCAGGGACCACTTTTCCCTTTCCACTCTCAATCCATCTTCTTCCTTCATCTACCCTAGCACAAAGAAAAACCTGGGAATTTTGACTATTCACTATCTTTGGTCAGGGACCAGGTTGATGGCAGGTGATAGGTTTGTGATCCATGTCAGGCCTACCATGGACATCAACTACTTTTCTTACTGTGACAGAAAAAATGAGACAGAAATAACTTGGTGGAGGAATATTTTAACTCACAGTGTTAGTCTATCACAGTGAGAAACACACAGTGGAGTTTACAGCAGTAAAGACTGTGTGATGGAAGAGCCTTGCTCATATCACGGTCTGGAACCATGAAGCAGAGAACTCAGACCAGAACCAGAAGTGGCTACAACATTCAAGGACCAAAAGTAGATATAATCATGCCACTTCTGCCAACTAGGCCATGTTCTCCATAGGTAACCTCCAAGGACAATGCCACCAGCTGCAGCTCATGAGCTTGTGGGAAACACTTGAAACTGCAACCATAGTGGGAACTTTTTTTAAATTGCAAAGCAAACTCCACCCCCCCATCCCCACTTATCTCCCAGTTGAAGATGTTGGTATCCATCTTCACTGAAATTTAGAGACAGTCTGGCAAGAATTTCGTAAGCCCAGGGCACAGAGCCAGGAGATGCAAAGGGAGATGGTTCTGTCAGGGGCTGAGGTATGTTCTCCTCATATAATTCACAACTGGGATACTAACCTTCATCCCCTCCTGTGACCTAACTTGGAAATGGAGTCATTATAAATGTACTTAGCTCATTAGAGCGGGCCTGGGATCTGTTGTGAATGACATTCTTATAATAAAGGGGAAGTGGGGCATTTGGTGCACGTGAGGGTAGAGACTAGCACATCTATGAGTGTGCTGTGGTATGGGAGATTCTTCTGCATGCCAAAGAATGCCAAAGCCTGCCAGCAAGCTACCAGAATCAAGGAAGAGAGACAAAACAGGTTTTCCCCTCATCTCCTGGAAGGGAACTGACTCTGTCCACACCTAGGTCTGACACTTCTATAATCTGTGGCATGATAAGTCCCATCATACAGAGCACTCTGGAACTCTGCTACAGTAGCTCTAGAATAATAATTTAGGGCCCTGAGCTGAGCCTGAAGGTGACTTACCTTAGAATTTTCAGTTTAATGAACTAATAATTTTTTTTTTTTTTAGAATTTTTCTAATTTGGTGGAGTTCCTAGCACTGGTTACATAGTTCTTACAAATTCTTCACTAGGGAAGGACAAGGGACCTGGGGACACTCACCCAGCAGGAAATACAATTCACAGAAAAGAGGTGAAGGAAGGGAATGGTGTCCTCTGAGAGCATGCGCGTGCTCTGTGTGGCTCTTGGCTCTGCCTCCAGTCCTCAGCCACAGCAGCTGCTATGTGAATCACTTGGTAAGAAAGTTCAAAGGCTGGACCAGGGGCTCAGATACAGATGCTAGAACGTTTAAGAAAACTGAAAAGCTGGGGAATAGTCTACATTATCGAAAGGCTATTGAAGAGACTGGAGGGTTGCTGGGTAACTGGTGAACTTCAGCATCCAGGTCACTAAAGTCCAAAACAAACCTCAAAACCCTTGCAGTCCAAGCTTGGCTCACCCATTCTGTCTACAGAAAATAAAATTTTCATAGTATCTTTAAGGACTTGGCTTCATTAGGAATATATCTGCTGCTAGATATTCTAACAATAACTGAGTGTGTACGTGTGTGTGCCAGCCAGAGGACAACCTTGGATATCACTCCTCAGGCACCACCACCTTATAAATCTTCTTTAGAGGTGAGATTTTGCTGGTCTAGAGCATACCTACCTTTGTGCATAGGTTCTGGGGATCAAATGAGAAAGAGAGATACAGACATAGAGGGATGGGGGAGAGAACAAATGTGAGTACCTCATTTACATACATCTTGCATAGATTTTGAACATAGGCTCCCTAAGTCTGCAATATGAGGATGCTCTACCCAACTGCATGCTTTAGTGCAGCAACAGTTGGCTAGGTACTGTTGAGCAGCAAGTGTGCCTCACCCAGTGCTGTGCATGCCATTGGGCATATGAGCAGCATCATAGCCCTTCTCCACAGAAAAATACATATACAATTCAGGAGGACACGGGCTACATGAAGAACACTTCTTTCTTTATTAGTGTATTAGTGAGGGTTCTCTAAAGAAACAGAACTAATAGAGTGAATACACATATATGAATGTACATATACATATACATGCACACACACATGCATACCCATTAAGAGGAGATTTATTAGAATAGTTTATAGGCTATTGTCTGGGCAATCTAACAATGACTGTCTCCTGACAAAAAGGTCTGGTACCTGGTAGTTGTTCAGTTCTTGAGGCTAGATGTCTCAACTGGTCATCAGTCTAGCTTGGAATCCCAAAGATACCTTAACAGCAGGATAGGTGAACATGCCAGCAAGAGTGGGGGCAAACAAGCAAAAAGCAAAAGCTTTCCTCGTCCACATCCTTTTATATAGGCTGCCACCAGAAGATGTGGCTCAAGATTTAGGGTGGGTCTTCCAAGCTCAAATGAGCCTTGTGAGAAAATCCCTCATTGGCATATCCAGCTAGATACTTGGGTTTTAATTGGTTCTACATGTAGCCAAGTTGACAACAAAGATTAACCATCACAATGAGTGAGTCTGAAGCTTAAAAATTGGAATCATTTTTAACTGAAGCATAAACATGTTCTAAGTTGTCTATACTAACTGCTTCAAATATCCACTAGGCATCGTACATCTGGATGCTAGTATGTAAAAGCACATGGAAGCAAGACATGGTCTTCATCCAGCAAGTACTTATCAAATGCTCGGCACAGCCAGTAAAAAGTGGTCATTTAGATATGAACACAGTAAGACTCCTGATGTCATGGAGTTGTAATTCTGGATAATCAAGAATGGCTAGTAGCTATTTTAGTTGGATGCAGCACAAGGAATACCATTGGGAGTTGTGGTGGTTTGAATATGCTTGACCCAGGGAGTGGCACTATTAGAAAAAGTGGCCTTGTTGAAGGAAGTGTGTCACTGTGGGGATGGGCAATGAGACCCTCACCCTCCTAATTACATGGGAGCCAGTCTTCTAGCAGCCTTCAGATGAAGATGTAGAGCCTTCGGCTCACCTTGGACCGAACCTCTAAACCTGTAAGCCAGCTCCTATTAAATGTTGTCCTTATAAGAGTTGTCTTGAGGGCCAGGTGGTGGTGGCGCATGCCTTTAATCCCAGCACTTGGGAGGCCGAGACAGGTGGATTTCTGAGTTTGAGGCCAGCCTGGTCTATAGAGTGAGTTCCAGGACAGCCAGGGCTATACAGAGAAACTCTATCTTAAAAAAAAAAAAAAAAAAGAGTTGTCTTGGTCATGGTGTCTGTTCACAGCAGTAAACCCCTGCCTAAGACAGGAGTCATTTGAGTTGGGATCTAAATTGCAAGATGGAATGAACTTCATGAAGAACAAAAAAATCTGTATCCTAAGCCAGAGGCAGTAGAATGTGCAAAGGCCTTGATAGGTAATGAACTTGATCTCACTGAGGAACAGAAGCAGCTTAGGTAGTTTATGGTAAATTAATATACAATGCAAAGCTTCAGTAGCTCTGGGAATGTATTGTGTTAAGTTTGAGTGATGTGAAGGTGTCTAGATATTAAGTTTTGAGTGAGCGACAGTAATGCCTTAGTGACCAAATAAAAGTTTTCAAGAGTAGACTCTGGTGATAGTAAAGTCCCAGGAAAGCCAAAATAAAATCTTAAGAAACCAGTGATGATGGTGTATTCCTGTAATCCCAGAACCTAGGAGTTGGAAACAGAAGCATCTGAGTTCAAGGTCAGCCTGGACCACATATAGAGTCTGAGATCAGCCTAGGCTAGAAGATATCCTGCTTCAAAAAAAAAATTATTAAAGAAAGGATCTGTATTTTAAAAAATACAAAAATAATCTCTGGGGGAGGGTACAGATCTGCTTGTAGGAATTGCAAAGTGGTTTCTTAAGGCTGCAATTAACTTTTATCAACAGGAATTTTGTGTGACAGACTTTGAGCTCCCACCTCAGCATTTGTGTAAGACACAAATGACATGTGAAGTCATATTCCAACGAACGCCACCTTATGGGGGAAAGTCCTAGCCCTGTGCTTCCAACAACATAGTTCATACTTGGGAAAAATTAAATCAGTGAGTGATTGTGGGTCTGAGGATAAGAGATACCCTTTTTTCAAGTGCTTTAGAACTGAAGACTCTCCAAGCATTTAAAAAGAAGAAAGAAATTAATGTTAGGGAACATCTGCAGAACTGTTTGTCCTGCCTTGGAACTTCAAGAATGTGGCTGGAATAGGTTCCTGTCAGTGCCCAGGAAACCAAGGGTGTCAGATGGTAGACTGGCCTCACCCCAAACAGCAGCGAGGCCTCACTGTTGAAACAAAACAGGAAAGAGCAGGGTGTCCCTTAAGGCCCTGGTCAGAAAGCAGTGCAGAAAACTGCTTGCACTTAATTTTGAGCAGCTGTATAAACCCATACTGAAAGAGTACAAAGATCTTTCAGCTTATTATTTAACTTATAGAAAATTGTGATAAATGAAATGCATTCGCTTTGTATCAAAGGAAGGAAAGCCAAAGGTTTGACCCATCATCAGGGCATTAGGGCTGCAGGGCAGGATTGAAAGAAACAACACTTGTTAAGTACTTAAAGATGTATAGGGAGACTGAAGGCTTAACACCTAGAGGACATTGCTTTGGCTTTTGTACAGTGTTCAACAAGGCACTTTTATTTTGCTTCATCCTCCTATTAGCTCAGATAGTCATGTCTTAGGATTCCTTTAGGCTGTAAATGAAAGAAGCATGTTTATTTTTTAATTTCTTCATCTTTTTTTATTAGATGTTTTCTTTATTTACAATATCTCCTTTCATGTTTTAAACATGCATGTTCATAAAAGAGAATGCACTGGCTTATACAACCTAGGAATCATTCAGGCCTGACTTGATCCAGAAGCCAAAACGTCTACATCTCTTACAACCTCTCTTATCCTCTCTTGTTCACTGTCCCATTCCCTCCCTGTGCCCTACTTTAATTATAGGAAACTATATTAGCATCATTTTCTTCAGTGACAGATGACTTTCTGTGTGTATGCATGTGCGAGTGTGTGTGTGTGTGTGTGTGTGTGTGTGTGTGTGTGTGTGTGATATGTGCCTGTGTAATGGGTCTGCAGGTGTGGAGGTCAGGAGAAAACTGAGTATCCCACTCTCCATTCTGCCTTTGAGCAGAGTTTTCCACAAAACCTGGGACTGGACTGGTGACCAGCAAACCCTGGTGATTCTCTTGTCTCTGCCTCCCAGAATGTTCTGTTACAGGCCAGTGCATACAGCCACACCCAGTTTTTTACACAGGTGCCAGGATCCAAACTCAGCTCCTCATGCCTGTGCAGCAAGGGCTCTTAACCACTGAGCTGTCTCCCCAGCCTAATCACAGGTAACACTCTCCAGGCAGCGCTAGCTTATGGAACCTTGTAGGCTGCAATTCCGGATCAAGAATGCATTAGTTTCTTTCTGCTGTGACAAAATGCCTGATACAGGCAACTTAATGAAGAAAGAAGGTTTTGGGGGAGCTCAGAGTTAAAGAGTACGTCCTATCATGGTGGGAAAGCATGGTGCAGGAGTGTAGGCAGCAATCTAGTCACATTGTGTCTAAATTAGAGGACAAACTAATGCTGCCATTCAACTAGTGCTCTCTCTCTCTCTCTCTCTCTCTCTCTCTCTCTCTCTCTCTCTCTCTCCCTGTCTCCTTCCCTCCCTCCCTCCCTCCCCCCCTCTCTGCATTCAGTCCAGGCCCACAACTGATGCCTCCCACCCTTAGGGTGGGTCTTTTCTCCTCAGCTGATCCAGTGTTGATATTCTCCCCCAGACATCCCCAGAAGATTTCCCCCACTAGGTGATTCCAGAGACTATCAAGTTGTCAATCAATATGAACCACCGGAAGCGGAAAGCTCCCCTCTAGTAAGCCTCCATGGGGAATGGACAGTTCACCATCCTACACAGGCTTGAGTGTTGGGATTAACAGTCTACCTGGACTCAGAGAAAACTAAGGCTCTGGGTCCCAGTCCACTGAAAAAGAGAGAAATTCTCCGCTGACATCAGCTGTGCACAGGTGTCGCAGGCTTACCAGCCCCATCAGCAGATGAAACAATTTCAGTGGTGAACTTAGTCCCCTTCAAAAAAAAAAAAAAAAAGGTTTAGTAAAGACAACCTCATGTTTCTTTATCAGGAGATTAAGCCTTCATTCTACAAGATAGATGAGGCTTAAGATGCATGGTAACACCATGAATTAAAATCATGCCAAAGTCAAAATGGATGTTTGCAGATCCCTGTCTGAGAGTCAGTCTTGTGCAGGGGACAAGTACAGTGTGCATCTAAAGGAGAGCAACAGCAGCAAGGAGTGTTACAGAGCCCCTGTCATTCTCCCTCCAGTCTGCAAGCCTCAGAAGGAAAAAAAAAATCTGTGACTTTTCTTCCAGTATCCCCTGCAGGGCTTGGCAAAGGACAGCAAGCAGCTGTGGATGTAGCCAAGTAACAAGAAATAAATTAGCACCCTCTGCTTGCCCCCTTTCCCTGGTAAGCGGATATGAGCTCAGTATCTCGCCTTCAATATGAGGTCCATCTGACGGACAGAACTGACCTTCCGCACTGGCAGACGCTAATGGTGTTTGACTGGGCTCCGAAGCTGTGCAAATAACCTGGAATCATGAGTTTACCAAATATTAGGGCTGAATTTGAAATATGTCATTCAACTCCTCTAATTTTACAGATCAGAGATGGGGCACAAGGAAAAATGCATAGCAAGCCCCAGATTTTCTGTAGACTGGGGGGGAGGAACCCCAGGAGGTGTCATTTATCAGCTACTGTCCTTGGTCCTGAATCAGTCTCCATGCACAATCTCTGCCTAGTGTTGCAAATTTGGAATTGGGTCTAACTATGTTGCATCTCACTACTAAGGTTGTAGTCTACCAAGCCCAGACAGTTTTCCTGAGCCCAGCACAAAATGGAGGACTCCCTTTTCTTGGTGGGCTTCATTTTCTCCTCCTGATCTGGGAAACACAACACACAGTCTACCTGAAAAATCATAGGTTCAGTTCAACTTCCTGGAATGCCTCTCCATGCATGAGATATCCCCAATATCTTAAGCCTAAGCCAATGAAACTACACCATAAGAAGAACCCCTTCCCACTCTCCAAGTTCCATACATAAAGCCCCGATTCACCCCCAAATAAAGTGTATACATACAAGCTCACCCAGAATAAAGGTATGTGTACAAGCTAAGGTTGTCTCAGAGAGCTGCTTCATTGAAGATCCTCAGAGAAGACCTCTCCTCCTCCCATGGACTCACTCCCAGCTGGACCAGGATTCTGCAGAGCCTACCCATACCAGACTGTACTTCAAGCTTGCAGCCCGGTGTGCAGCAGGATCCGGATGCCCTGGGAAGAAGAAAGCAGAGGACCCAGAACCACAGCTAGGTCCTAGCACACATATCACACAACTGCTACAGGACCTTTTAGGATTGATAGGGGTAGTCAGAAGAAGTAGGTCTGAGAAACTAGAAATGAGCTTTCTACTACAATAAAACAATTATTCACCTTCTCCATCCTAAGGTTTATGCAAGAAGTCCAAAGCAGTGGGTTAAAGCTTTCAGTTAACAAATGAACCTAGGATTCTGGGTTTCCTGAATCCTACCCAGTCTGTTGCCCACAAGCATAACCATCACCAACACTCCCCATTGTCTCATGGGTGTTGGAAATGTCAAGCCATGAGACTGGGGGCTAAGGCAGTGCCAACCCCCTAAGAATTCTCTGTACCTGCTATCTCTGGTCATGTTCTTAAAAATTGCCTAAATTTAAGGAAATTAATGTAGTGTTGAGTTTAGCTACACCACTTTGACTTGTGCACCCGCCCAGGAGCTATCTGAATTTGTGAATGGAAGACACAAACACACACACACCACACACACACACACACACACACACACACACACACACACCAGTTAATTTTAAAGTGCCTTGACTACCTCAAAAGCTGGGCACTCCTAAGCCTTCCCCTTCTGTCCCAAGCCTCATTGGGGAAGTGGCCAGAGACCACCCACCTGAATTCTCACATGACTGGTTGGCTTTCTCTCCTGCAGCTTCTATGTATTACCCTTCTCCTGGGGTCATGGCGATTCTGTCTCTCCTTCTTTCTCCCACATCTTGGCCAACACAAATCTAAGGGTCCTCCCTTGTCTCCCTTTGCCCAGCCACTGGCCACTGTCATCTTTGTTGATCGATCAAAAACCAATCGGGGACAAGGATCTGCAGCATTTGAACATGCAGATTTCCCATTAAATCAAAGCATTAGAACCAATCCCTAACAAATTACAAAAGCAAACATGCCTTCACTTATATATATCTGATGAGAGGCCTAGAGGCAGGTTAGCCAAGGTTGGGCTCAGAGTTTCTCAGGAGGTTGTGGTCAAGGCATCAGCTAGCATTACAGCCAAGTGGATGTTTATCTAAGACTGAAGGATCTCCTCCAGGGGCCTTCACACTATGAAAGCCTCTTAGTGGGCCACACGAGTGTTCTCACAGCACAGAATGGGCCTCTATAAGGCTGAGGCAGAGGTGGCAATGTATTCATGAGCCTGTCTCTGAATTCACACGCTGTCACTTCAGTGGGTCCAACAGACCTCTTGGCACAAGGGTGTGTGTGCTGGAGGTGTAACTTATGAGCAGCCATCTTGGAGAGGCTATCATCTCCTCCATCCAGTCTCATCAGAGCATAATCACACTGTGACAATGACTTGTTTTGTGCACAGCCCAGGCACTAAAGTCAGTTTTTACATTTTAAAGTTTGTAAAATTAAAAACGTGTAACATGAGCCTTATTCCTCACATGATACCCAAAACAGTTGTCATATGGCCTTTTACAGACATTCCTGACCCCTGGCCACATGTGGACAGTAATACAACTCTAACTTTTCCTCAAGAATATAAAAATGGGCAGATGCCTTATTTCCAGCATGTAGGATACAAGAAGAAGGCTGCTGGGCCCTGAGATGCTTGTGCCAGGGACTTTTCTCCTTTAATAGAAGAAATGTCCATTAGAGGACATCCCTTAAGCCTTGCACCATTCTGACATGGGAGTTGTCTGATGAGAATGAAACTATGGCAGCTATGTTGTAACTAGAAGGGGAAACCAAACTTGTTCTGTAGAAAGTCACCAACATAACTGACCTTATTGAGTTGTCTAGTTAAGCAATCCCCTAACAACTGACTAGAGATTTTTATTATACAAGAAAAATTAGAATATCTTTAAGACTTGCTTTGGGTATTTTATAATTTTCAGCTGAATGATGTATCTCTTGAGTGTGAACTTCCAGAGCGAAAAGTCCTGCTTGACACAGTCTCCCTTGTTTTTACAATAAGGCCTGGCATGGAGTAAAATCTTGAGTGTTTATTGTCTATGATCAGAATTTCACGACCGATCAACATTGACACTGGGGTCATATGATTCCTCGCTGTGGGTGGTCCTGGACACTATAGATATTAAAAAGCATCCCTAACCTCACACCTAAATGTTGCCCCATCCCTTCCTGGGATATGAAAAACAAGAATGTTTCCAGAAATTTCCCAAGGTCTACAGAAGGATGGACTGAGTCACCCTGCCTGAGGACCACTGACTATCAGTGTGAGTGATTATTAGGGTATACATTTTTCCCTAAATGACTTAGGATGCAAAGCTTCAGATTCTAGGTGGATTCAGTTAGAGCTTAGTCAAGTCTGAGAGGTCTCTGAGAGTGTAGGGATGTGGAGAATGTGAGATGGAGACTTAAAGACAACTGGCAAAGTAGAGGAGTCTCAGCTGTGTCTCAGGCTGTTTGGGTTGAGACGTGAGCTCCACCATCTCCTCTCGGAGGACCATGAGAAATGTTTCTTGGTCGGTGGCTTAAATCCATCAGTTCCAGAAGCCATAGAGGCAGAAAGAGAGAAACGCCATCTTGCTTGTAGTCTCCAGAGTCTAGGGAGCTGATGATTTCTGGGAAAGATCACCAAACAAGTCAGGAAAGGGAGATCAGAATACAAATGAAAATACAAAATGAAAATACAGCTGGGCATGGCAGCTCATGCCTTTAATCCTAGCACTGGGGAGGCCAAGGCAGGTAGATGGTTGAGTTCGAGGCCAGCCTGGTCTACAGAATGAGTTACAGAACAGCCAAGGCTACACAGAGAAACCCTGCCACGAAAATATATATATATAAATAAATAAAATTTAAAAATGAAAATATAAATGCAAAAACAAAAACCCCACAGCCTGAGTGAGTTCTGCCATGTGCCTGCCTCTTTTTAAAAGGACAACAGAAGTTTCCATCAGACCGTGTCCTGTCAGTTGCTAGCCTCTGAGTGATAGGCATGCAGTTTGTATTTTAAGCGACAAGGGTCCTCTGACTTGGCCTCACCAAATCGTGGCTGTAACGATGGCAGTAAATGCCTGTCAGTTTCTTTCCCCTTAAAGGAGCAAGCATTTTAACAAGGGTGCTAAAGAGACCACATAGAAGCATGTGCTGAGGGCTCCTCGGGAGACAATCTGGAGAACCCAGAGGACTTCTCAGAATCTAGGCTTGTTTTCTAGAAAGATCCAGGGCTTGAAGGTAAAAGGTCAGAGCTCTAATCCAGCCTGACCTCTTGCAAGGCTGGTGAGCTTAACAAAGCAACACCTCCACCTTGCTGAGTCCTAGCTTTCTCAGCTGTGAAGATTTGATTTGTGTTGATCTGTGAAGACTAAAACAAGAACCTCTGTGTGACAGCTTCCATCATGTCACCTCCATGGCAAGGGAAACCGTTCTCCTCAAGTGCATAGCCCACACCCCTCAGTGGAAGTCAAGCAGACAGCTGACAGCTTATACATTCTGTGTCCAACTGAAGCTGCCCGCAGTTTCATAAACGGGGCTCTCCTCAGCCAGGAGGGAATAAAGGACCTGAAATAAAGGGTTTGAAATGAAAAGAGAAAACACGAAGCCAAGTTGCATCCCAAGCAAGGATCCACTTTACTGAGAATAAACCAGGGTTTTTATAGTCACAGGAGAAACCGAAAACAAGTCTCTAGATTGGGAAGGGAGAAATTTACATGTAAAAAAAGAAAATATCTAAGAAAAAAAAAAAGAAAAAAAAAAAAAAGAAAGTTCAGGTGCCAAAGTCCCCAGGTTCAGGAGATCTTCAGACCGCTGGCTGGTGTACTCAGGTGGTGGGCATGCTCAGGCGGCTTCTTCAAAGACGAACCAACAGTCAACAAAGAGCATCTGTCTTAGCTCTCAGGTGTTAGCTCCCAAGCAGAGGCTGCCAGAAGTCTGATGACTGAAGTGAAGAGGGAAGGTAACATCCAACCACAGGCTTTAGGTACTCTGGTAATGTGAGTTCGTGCTCTCAAGTCTAAGATTCTTCCACATGCCCCATTGTTCTATTAAGACAACAAGGACCTCCCCAATGTCTTCTTATGGCTCTAGCCTCAACTCAAGTCTTAAAGACACATCAAAAGTCTAACCATCCCAGAGAAATGTCACACGTCTAAAAATCTCAGCATTCAGGAGGCTGAGGCAGGAGGATCATGAATTTGAGACAAGCCTGGGCTACTTATGAAGTTCAAGGCTAGCCTCAACTACACTACACAATGAGACCCTGTTTCAAGTAAATGAATGAATGAATGAATGAATGAATGAATAACAACACAAAGCACAGTTACAAAACCCACTATTCAGGGCTAGAGGAATGGTGCAGCAGCTAAGAGCACACACTGTTCCCGAAAAGGCGTGTCATAAGTTCAGTTCCCAGCACCCACAAGAGGTCTGTAACTCCAGCTCCAGGAAAATCTGATGCTTCTGGCCTTTGTGGGCATCTATAGTCATATGCACCTACATACATACAACTAAAAATAATGAAATACATCTTAAGAGGAAAATCCCCCATCTCAAAGCACTCACCATGGCCTGCTTTTCCTAAACTAATGCCAAAGTGTACTTGCTGCTGTGAACAGTAGCAAGAGAGGATTTCATCTCGAGGGCCCTGGCTTAGGGAACGGATTAAGGAAATTATCACACAAGAAGACTCTTAATGAAGAGAGCTGTGTGTTTTGTCTCAGTCCAATACACTTTCTCACTGTGCAAGTCCCTGTGCAGTATGAGTCAGTGTGGAAGCTCTTCCCAGATGCTGGCCCTGTGTTCTCAGGAGTTGCAGCCTCTTGAACTGAAAGGCATTTCCATATGTTACAATGTATCCCATCTCAGGTAGTCTGTTAAAGCAACAGAAAATAGGCAAAGACTCTCTATATACTTGTCTCCCTTGCCAGCCCTGAGACAAGAGAGCCAGTGCCATAGGATGTTTGTTCTTCTCTTTGCTCAAATCTCTGTGTGTGTGGGCATGCATTTATATTTGTGTAGAGGTGTATGTAAGGACACATGTGTCAAGGCCAGAGGACAGCCTAGTGGCCATTTCCCATGCAGCCATCAGTCAGAGAATAAAGTGATAGTAGTTGAAAGGAATAGGCCCAAGGTCTGAGAAATTATTAATAAAAATGCAATCTTAACCTATCCTTTTAGTAATTTAGACTACTTTACAATATTCACATTGGAGCAGTTTATTTGATACTTGGATAGCAAATCATTGTAAGTTGTAACCGCCAGAAGGAGCAATTAGGAATAACGAAAATTAAGAGCTCTCAAAGATATTCAGGTCTATCAACTTTGTCAGCCGAGGGTTGCCTTTAATTATCATTGATTTTTATAACAGAGCACTAACCCACTATGTCGATTTACATTTTGTCACAGGTTGTTGCACACAAAATTATTCATTTTGTACGTGGGAGGGGTGAGAGGCCAGGTATGCTAGGAAAAACCGCTTTCTCTTACATATCCATATCTGAATTTAAAACCCGTTTTGTTTGAGCACAGCTGTGTTTTATTTTAACTCAACTGATCAGTCATTCTGACAATGCTTTGGCTCCAAAATTTAGGAGCCATATTTTTTCTCATCATCTTGGGAGTGGTAGAGAAGAAGGCATAATGTTTCTGACCAATCAAGTAAAAAATGGTAACATCAGGCTGGAGAGATGGCTCAGAGGTCAAGAGCATTAGTTGTTCTTCTAGAGAACCCAGGCTTAATTCCCAGCACCCATATGGTAGCTCACAACCACCTGTAACCCCAGTTATATGGGCTCTGACATTCTCTTCTGGCCTCCTCTGGCATAGAGGCAGGCAAGCAAGGCACAGACATACAAGCAGGCAAGACACCCATACACAGAAAAGTTAAATTTAAAAAAAAAAAAAATTAAGTTTCACCTTGAAGTTTTTTCATTAGTGACACTTTCAGAATGCAGCAGAGGACTTGGCCCTGAGTTTAGAGAATGAAGACTAAGCTCCCTTTTCTGACACAACTCTTGTCATATCTTAAGTTTTCCCATGCATTAAAATGGGGCTCATAGGCTGTGGAGATGACCTGACTGGCAACATTCTGATCCCAAAAGCATGAATACGTAAGTTCAAACCCCATAGTCTAGGTTTTAAAAAGTTGAGCATGGTGGTGTACACTTGTAATCCCAGCCCTGGAGAGATAAAGACAGGTGCATGGCCGGCCAGCCTAGTCTACCTGGTGAGTGACTAGCCAGTGAGAGACCTTGTCTTAACACAAAGATAGTGCCTGAGGAACAACACCCAAGGTTGTCCTCTGGCCTCCGTACACATGTGCACACTCATCTGCACCCTCAGGTACACACACACACACACACACACACACACACACACACACACACAGGAGTCCAAGGCAGATGCCTGCTTCATCTTATCTTGCAGTGTATATGGTGAAACTCAGAGTAAACTGTGGCTGGGTTTCTTAGGGCTTAAAGTCCACCAAGAAGGAAGAGACTCCAGGTTTCCTTTTTCACTGCAAGCACTCATCAAGTTAGCAACAGAGGACAAAGCATCCGCTCTTAGTAAAAACTGCCACTATTATCTCTTAAGACTTAGTAGCCCTGTTAATAAAACAGAAATTGAACAGAAGTTACCATGGGTGAGACTTGGACTGACATGGTGGAGCCTTGTCTACACAGGAATCCCGAACGAGGAGATTGCATTAGGAGCCACTGTGAGGATGTTTCATGTTCATCAGTAAAGGGCTCATGCTAACTGGATCAACAGAACACCTCTGAGGAGCCGACTCCGATTTCCTGCTCAAAACCCTGAACTCAGAATAATTTACAAGGTACAAAATCTATTAACTTCCAGTCTGTAGAATTAATGAGAACCACCAAGCCGGAGTGAAAAACTGAGGATTTTAAAAGGTCATGGATGGTTATTTCTTTCTTATCTTCACTAGGGTCAAAGTTTCTTAGAATCAGCAAACTAGAAGGAGAGAGAGAGAGAGAAGAAAACCCTGTTGTTAGCTCAGGGGCATCTGCGTACATGGTTCCAGAGTTTGTCAACCTATGGGGAAAAGATTATCTCACAAATCTTAGTAATGATCACTTCCAAATCTATGTAATTATTCATACTTAAGCCAGACTGGCTTTATCAAGTGAGGCCACTTTCTGGGGCTCAAGCTGAGGACCTCATGGTAGACAGTCAGCTTAATATCAAAGCAGGAAGAGAGTCTGGGATGGGAAGGTTTTATTTTGGTTTTTTGTTTTTTTTTAAGATTTATTTATTTTATGTATATAAGTACACGATAGCTGTCTTCAGACAGACCTGAAGAGGGCATCTGATCCCATTACAGATGGTTGTGAGCCACCTTGTGGTGGCTGGGAATTGAACTCAAGACCTCTGGAAGAGCAGTCAGTGCTCTTCACTACTGAGCCATCTCTCCAGGCCCCAACCCAAATTTTTGTCACAGTCTTTTTGTCCCGCGCTACCTCCCGCCAGCAGGAACGACGCGGCACACACAGGATCCTTCTGCAGTACAAGCTTTAAAGCATCTTGAGAGTGAGATCACAAGCTTCAGTTGAGGAGGACCCCGACTATCTCAAAACCCTTCCCTTATATAGAGCTCTATGCCCGCCTCAGACGTGGCAACTCATAATAGGCTGTGGGACGATCAGGCCATCTGACGTGACCAAAGGCACTCCGCCACAGATCGTTGGGATTTACAGGCACACGCGCACAAGGCATTTTTATGCCAACAGCAAGCCGGATGTCATCGCCATCTTGTAATGGCGATGTGCTTACTACGTGGCTTCCCACATCTTTTCTCAAGAACTAACCACAAATATCTTAATGCCTTCTGAGAGCAAGCCCATAGCTGACCTGAGGATGTGACACTGACTTTGCACTTTAAAATTCCATCAGCTCCTGACACTGCCACCTGGACCAAGCTCCTAACATGTGAACACAGCCACAAGCCACGTCTTAAACCACAGGCCCTCCCAAAGCAGATGTGAGTCTCACACAGCAATGTTCAGGTGGGCTCTTGATACCTTAGCTAAACCTCTCAGGAGACCCCTACACAGACACACCCAGGCCCAGGGCTTGTCTCCTACATGATACTAAATCCTATCAAACTGACTATTAAATGTGACCATCATACACATGGATTTGGGGATTTTTTGATTTCTAGTTTTATGAAGAAAATCATTAAAATTTTGATAGAGACAACATTGAATTCAAAGATTGCTTTAGATTATTTAGCAATTTTTACAATATTTAGCCTGCCAATCCATGAGCACAGTCCTTCCATCCTCTGATGTCCTCTTCAATTTCTTTCTTCAATATGTTAAAGTTTTCATGCAGTTAGATTTGTACCTATATGTTTTAGTTTTGTGTTTAAAAAAACATTGTAATTAAAATATAATTACATCACTTAACCCCTTACTTTCCCTCCATGCCCTCCCCTACTACCTCTCAGATTGATAGCTTCATTTTCTTTATTATTGTTACATATATATGGAGCTAGGCCTGTACGCAGGTGCAGGGCAATATTTTAATTTTTGAAGCTATTAACAGTACGTAGGTTTTTATTTTCTCCTAGTTTCTTTCTTGAGAAACTCATTATTAGAGTACAGAAAGACAACTGCCTTTTTTTTTTTTATGCCAGCTCTTTATTATTTTTTCCCCAACATAATATTCCTTTTGATTATTCTGGAATTTCATACAATGTACCCTGATTACATTCATTTTCATTCTTCCCAGGTCTACCCTCCCACCATTACATCCTCCACCCCCCCCCCAAAAAAAGAAAAGAAATACATCAAGTCCAATTTGTGTTGCTCATATACTCATTGGAGCATGGTCAGCCCCTCAAAAGTAACTGAGTCCTTTCCCATCTCACCCCTCCAGAAGCCATCAGCTGTGAAGAGCTATGCTTCAGCACCTTTATCATAGTTTCTACGGACTCTACAATAGCTCCCTGTCTGGACTGTTTCTTTTTTTAGGGGGCGGTGGTGTCACAGAAGCCTTCAACGTCTCTTATTCTCAATTATAAGTCTAAAGAAAGAAGCTTCCTTCCCTCCAACAGGCCCACGGCAGGACAGATCATGGCCTACCACATGGTTTCCCTTGGACTATGGACATCCACTCAGACCACAAACCTCAACATGATTCCCAGGCTACTGGTTTTTTAATGTGGAACTCACATACTACTATTTTGCTGAAAGTGTTTATTAGATCAAAGAGTTTTCTGTGGGGTCTTTAGGGCCTTATGGGACATATGGCTACCTGTGGTGCTTATTAGCATATCAAAGCTCATGCTGGCTTCCAGGCTCCCTCCATATCACAAGTACCTGTCATGCTTTTCAAAGTCCATGTTAGCATCCTAGCTTTTCTCTGCCTCCTCCTGTCTTCACCTTTCTCATTAGATAGAGCCCCAGCCATGTCCAGCCTTCCCCTTGTAGAGGGGAACCAGTTTCTTTTTTCTTTTTAAAAATTAATTAATTTCAAATAAATATTGTAACATTTTTTTAAATTAATTAGTTAATTTACATCTCCATTGCAAAGTTTCCCTTCCCCCGCTCTCCTCAGAATTCTCCTTCCTCTTCTCCCCTTCCCCATCTTCCAGTTCTCAGTTTCTTTTCAGAAAAGAGGGTCCTTTCATGGATATCAATCCCCCTTGGCATATCAAATTGCAGTAGGATAAAGATACAGCAGCATCTTTATCCTGAGTATAGACCCAGGATACAGAAGTAGGAAGATGCAGTGGCTAGACCAGGTGGCCCAGTTAGGAGAAAGGGACCCGAAAGCAGGCACCGGAGTCAGAGACAGCCGCTGCTCCTGCTGTTAGGAGCCCCACGTGAAGACTCAGACGCACAACCGTTATGTATGTGCCAAGGCCCTAGGTTCAGCCCATACACGCTCTCTGGTTAACGGTTCAGTCTCTGTGGTCCCCGACGGGACCAGGTTAGGCTTTCTTGTGGTGTCCTTCACCTCAAGGGTTCCTTCGCTCCTTCCTCTCCCTCTTCCACAAGATTCCCCAAGCTCCACCAAACGTTTGACCATCTCTGCATCTGTTTCCCTCAGTTTCTGGGTGAAGCTTCTCAGATGACAGTTATACCAGGCTCCTGTCTGCAAGTGTAGCAGAGTAGCATTAATTGTGCCAGGAGTGGGTTCTCTCTCATGGTATAGGTCTCAAGATGCGCCAGTCACTGGTTAGCCTGTCCATCAATTTCTGCTCCATCTTTGCCCCTGCACCACCTATAGGCAGGACAAATTGTAGGTCAAAGGTTTTGTAGCTGGGTTGGTATCTCAATCCCTCCATTGGAAGTCTTTTCTGGTTATTGAAGATAGAGGTTTAAGGTCAATTGGTCTGTCTGTCTGTCTGTCTGACTGTCTGTCTGTCTATCCTCCATTGTCCTAGATTTCTAGCTGTCACAGAGATACCTGCTCCCCACCATTTCCAGTTCTCTCACCCAGTATTCTCTCTCTCTCCATACTCCCCTGACTAGATCCTTCTTGCTCCTCTCCCCACACCCCCTCCACTCAGTTCTTTATGTGCTATGGACATTCCTTTTAGTGTTGCTTCAATTGTGTGCCATAAGTTTGGCTATGTTGTACATTCATTTTCATTGAATTCTAGAAAGTCTTTAATTTCTTTCTTTTATTTCTTCTTTGACCCGTGGTTGTTGATTAGGAAGCTGTTCAGTTTCCACGAGGATGTCTGTATGCTTTCTGTTTTTTCTGTTTCTGTTTAAATCGAACTTTAATCCATGATGGTCTGATAAGATACAGGGTATTATTTTAATTTTCTTGTACCTGTTGAGACTTGTTTTGTGACCAATTTTGGAGAAGGTCTATGAGGTGCTGAGAAGAAGGTATATTCTATTATGTTTGGGTGAAATGTTCTATAGGTATTTCTTATGTCCATTTGATTCATAGCTGCTGTTAGTTTTGTTATTTCTCTGTTTAATTTCTGTCTGGATGATTTGTCCATTGGTGATAGTGGGGGTGTTGAAGTCTCCCACTATTTATGTATGGAGTTAGATGTGTAATTTAAGCTTTAGTAATGTTTCTTTTATGAATGTGGGTGCCCTTGCATTTCCAGAATCATGACATCGTCTTGGTGAATTTTTCTTTTGATAAGTAAAAAGTGTCTTTCCCCATCTCTTTTGATTAATTTTGGTTGGAAGTCTGTTTTATTAGATATTACAGGGTCTACTCCAGCTTGCTTGTTGAGTCCATTTGCTTGGAAAATCTTTTTCTAGCTCTGAGGTAATGTCTAGTTTTGATGTTGAGGTGTATTTCTTGTATGCAGCAGAACAGTGGATCCTGTTTTTTAATCCATTCTGTTAACCTGTGTCTTTTTATTGGGAAATTGAGTCCATTGATATTGAAAGATAGTAAAAACCAATGATTGTTATTCCCTGTTATCTTGATGTTGGTGTTGGTAGTGTGTGTGTGTATGTGTGTGTGAGTGTGAGTGTGTATATGTGTGTTCCTTCTTTTGTTTTTCCTGGTGTGGAATTATTTATTTCCTGTGTTTTCTTGGATGTAGTTCACCGCCTTGTGTTGGAGTTTTCCTTCTAGTATCTTTGCTAGGATTGAATTTGTGGATAGATAGTGTTTAAATTTGGTTTTGTCATAAAAAATCTTGTTTTCTCTCTCAATGGTGATTGAAAGTTTTGCCAGGTATAGTAATTTGGGCTGACATCTGTCCAGGCCCTTTGGCTTTTAGAGTTTCTGTTAAGAAGACCAGTGTAGGGCTGGAGAGATGGCTCAGCCATTAAAGGCTAGGCTCACAACCAAAAATATAAGAAGACCAGTGTAGTTCTGATAGGTCTGCCTTCTTACGTTATTTGGCCTTTTTCTTTTACAGCTTTTATGTGTTTTGACTATTATGTGGTGGGAAGAGGTTTCTTTTTTCCTGGTCCAATCTATTTGGTGTTCTGTAAGCTTCTCGTATGTTTATAGGCATCTATTTCTTCAGGTTAGGGAAATGTTCTATGATGTTGATGAAAACATTTTCTGGACCTTTGAGCTGGAAACCTTCTCCTTCTTCTATTCCTATTATTCTTAGTTTTGGTCTTTTCATGGTGTCCCAGATTTCCTGGATATTTTGTGTCAGAAACTTTTTAGATTTAACATTTTCTTTGACTAATGTATCAGTTTCATATATGATATCTTCTACACCTGAGAGCCCCTCTTCCATCTCCTTTATTCTCTTGGTGAGGTTTTCATCTGTAGTTCCTGTTCTATTCCCTAGGTTTTCCATTCCCAGAATTCCCTCAGTATGTATTTTCTTTATTGCTTCTATTTCCATTTTCAGGTCTTGAGCAGGTTCCTTCACCTGTTTGGTTGTATTTTCCTGTATTTCTTTTAAGGGATTTATTCATTTCTTCTTTGAAGGCCTCTATCATCTTCATAAGGTTGAACTTAAGGCCATTTTCTTATGCTTTAGCTGGTCTGGGATATTCAGGGCTGCTGTAGTAGGATAGTTGGCCTCTGGTGGTGCCATATTTCTCTGGCTACTGTTTGTATTCTTATACTGGCCTTTAGCCATCTGGGTTTTGTGGTTATAGGTTTAGATGCTGATTTCTGAGTTTATCTTTGTTGGAAAGGTGTTTTGGATGTTTTCCCCCCTGGTTTCTGTTTCCTCTGTATCTTCTGGCCTGAGTGGCCTGGGTTTTTGCTAACTAGCAAGTCTGCAGATCTAGTAATGTGTCTTCCTTGGTTTTTTGTGGTTTTCATGGCCTCTGGGGTTTTGGATGTTAACTTTAACTCTAGGATTCCTAGTACTAGCATGGCCTGGGGTCCCTAGTACTGGCAGGCCTCCAGGATAACAGGCGGACTTGTGGACTAGTGAATGGAGTCTAGGATGTTGAGTGCAGTTTAAGGTTGTTGGGTATATTTTAAGGGGATGTGGTAGGCAAGGGTTTAGGGCAGCATCTTATGTGGCACCAGCAGACCTCTAAGAAAGCAGGCAGAGTTGTGGAGCAGAAAATGGAGCGCAGTGTTTGGGGTGCATTCGACCTCTGTTGGGTGTGCTTTCCTGGAGTTGGTAAGCAGGGGCTTGGGGGAGGGAGGGCCTTTCTTTGGATCCCTGGTGCTGGAGCTTCCAGGAAAGTAGGCAGAGTTGTGGTGCAGGAAATTCAGCACAGGGTATTGGTGCAGTTTACTGTTGTTGCTATGCTTTCAGGCAGAACTAGTTTCTCAAGTTCCTGAAGAATGCTGGCTTTTATCTACCTGTCAGAAATCCTCCTCTAGTCAAAGCTGAGCTCATTTCTGAGTATTTTGACTGTCTTTTGTAGTTTGGAGAATTAGAGTTTCCATTGGACCTGACAGGCTTTCTAAGTTTAAAATTAGGTGAGCTGCAAATATGGGTAATTTTTCTTCCATTTCTATTTGTATTTTTTTCTTTTGTCTTACTGCTTTAGCTAAGGCTTTGAGCATCACTATATTAAATAAAAGCGACCTCTACCCCATTTCTTATGTTAATCTGTTGGGTCCATCACTACAGACATTCCATTACCAGGGTGTGGAGGCTGGAAATGTGCTGGAGAGGTCTGGAAACTGTTGCTAAGGAAGTAGCTGAGGAAGTCTGGAAACTGCTGCTGACCCATTGTCCAAGCCACAGGCCCGGTGGCAGGGCAGCTTCTGAGGCCTGGACTTCCCTGGAATTTCCCAGTTCTTGGAAACAGATTTAGGCCCAGTCTCCTTAAGCCTGTCATGGAACCACCCTATCCTTTTCAACATGACCAATCCATGGTATGGTTAAAGGGGAGACATTTATTGTAGACATGAGAGAGAAAGAGAGAACAGTCAGAAGCATGGGAAAGAGTCCAGAGTAAAACAAAAAAGTAGTAGACTGCATATGGCTACCAGACTGGACCTGGCCAGTTGACAGGCTGGAGCAGGGGGAGGGGGAGAGAGAGAGAGAGAGAGAGAGAGAGAGAGAGAGAGAGAGAGAGAGAGAGAGAATAGCAGGGTTGTAAGGAGAATGGACAGCTAAGGGGAAAGAAACACATGAGCTGGAGAAGTTAGTGGTGGTAGAGGGGCTGAAGGGAGAGCTGAGAAGTGATGGGTAGGGTGGAGGAGAGCTGTGAAGAGGCAAACCACCAACATGGACTCTGAGCTGTGTAACAGGTCCTTGTGATAATGAGGGAGACTGGGCAAGTACTTTGGTGTGCTAATAGCCACCACAGATAGACATTTGTCCCTTCTGCCAGTGACAAAAAAATGGCTTGTTTTGGTAGAGATTTACATAGAGGTCACCTATCCTGAAATTCTCTAATCAGGCCAGCAAGCTCACTTGGTTGTCTCTCTTTCTTGGTAATGAGGAGATTCCAGCATGCTGGACTTTGGCAGAATAAAACACTCTTTGCATTTACATATTATTTGAGTCCTGGGTGTCATTCTTCTGTGAATCATGGACTCTTACAATGTCATCAGTTTATACAATTCCTGAGTTCAATTTTCAGGTATTTCATTGGATATTGTTGCACCTCTGTTGATCAGGGAAATTATTTTATAATTGTCTTGGTAGACTGTGTCCTTTTGAAAATCTAGTGTAAAGGTAATTGTCTTAGTTAGGCTTTTCATGCTGTGAAGAGATACCATGAGCATGCTAAGTCTTATAAAGGCAAACATTTAATTGGGGCTAGCTTATAGTTTCAGAGGTTCAGTGTGGGAGCATAGCAATGCCTCGGCAGGCATGGCATGGCACTGGAGTGTTCTATGTCTTCTTCTGAAGGCAAACAAAAGACTGGCTCCCATATGGCTAGGAGGAGGGTCTCAATGTCCACTCCCACAGGGACACACACTTCCTCCAACAAGGCCACCAACTCCAAAAAGGCAATACCTCCTGATAGCCCCATTCTCTGGGCCAAACATATCCAAACCACCATAGTAATACAGGCTTATAGCATGAATTTGATGGTATACCTTGCCTTTCTTGTTTTCCTTGTGTTTTCCTTTCCATTTCTACTTTGGAGAATGTTGTGCTAGCTCTTCCTTGAAGATCTGGTAGAATTTGACAATGGTCTATCCAGTCCTGCGGTTTTCTTTATAGGGATATTACTTTCATTTAATTGCTTGTTATGGATCTGCTGAAGTGGTTTATCATCTTAAATTTAAATTTAAATTTGGTAGGTCATATATATCTAATAATTTATCCATTTGTTGAACCATGTGTTCAGTTCATTTTTAATTGAATAATTAAAATTTTTAATTGAATAATTTATTTTCTTCTTGTTTATTTTTAAAATTTTCTTGTATAGTCTAGATATTATATCTATCATGCGTGCGTGCATGCGTGTGTATGTGTGTGTGTGTGTGTGTGCATGCGTGTGTGTGTATGTGTGTATGTGTGTGTGTGTGCCTGTGTGTATCTGACAATGATTTTATCCCACTTGGAGTCTGTCTCTTCACTTGATTAACTGCTTACTTTGCTGTACAGAAGCTTCTTAATTTCATGAAGTACCAAGTGTGAGCTGTTGGCCTTAAGCCTTAGTTAGATTTAACTGTCAACTTGACACAACCTAAAGTCACTTGAGAAGGGAGTCTCAATTAAGAGATTCCACAAATCATATTGGCCTGTGGACATGTCTGCAGAACACTGTCTTGACTGTTAATTTATTTAGGAAGTCCAGTACACTATGGTCCATACCATTCCAAGCCAACTAAGCATGAACCTGCAAACAAGCCAGCAAGGAGGCATCCTCCACTGTTATGCTTCAAATCCCAGAGTTGTCATCCTGACTCTCACCCCTCAGTGATGAACTATATAACCTGAAAGCTGAAATAAACCCTTTCCTTCTCTTAGTTGCTTTTGGTCAGTTTCTTAGTAGGCTTTTATTGCTGTGAAGAGACACCATGACTGAGATAACTCTTATAAAGAACAACATTTAGAGCTGGGCAGTGGTGGCACACTTCTTTAATCCCAGCACTTGGGAAGCAGAGGCAGGCAGATTTCTGAGTTCAAGGCCAGCCTGGTCTACAGAGTGAGTTCTAAGACAGCCATGGCTACACAGAGAAACCCTGTCTCAAAAAACCAAAACCAAAAAAAAGAACAATATTTAGTTGGGACTGGCTTCTGGCTTACAGTTTCAGAGGTTCAGTTCATTATCATCTTGGTGGGAAGCAGGACAGTGTCCAGGCAGACATAGTATTGGAGAAGGAGCTGAGAGGTCTACATCCTGATCCAAAGGCGGGCAGGAGGAGACTGTCTTCTGCAGGAAGCTAGGAGGAGGCTCCTTTCTACATGCAATGGAGCTTGAGCATATAGGAGCCTCAAGGCCCAACCCATCCCTCCAACAAGGCCACACCTCCTAATAGTGCCACTTCCCATGGGCCAAACATATTCAAACCACCACAGTTAGCTATAAAAAGAAAATTTACCTTGCTTCCTGGATGACTAGAACCCTATTCAGAAAATCCTTACCTGTGCCTCTATTTTTAAAATGTTTTTCCTACCTTTCACTCTAACAGTTTCAGATCTTGAGTTAAGGTGTTTGATTCAGAGTTGATTTGAATGGTGTGTGTGTGTGTGTGTGTGTGT